>NC_082341.1:118244088-118570476 GCF_027477595.1 Haemorhous mexicanus
TTATGTGTATGTGGGCTTTTTGTCTGTGTGTATCTCTGTGTGTGTGTACATGTGTAATTGGATTCTAGAATTCTATACGTCCATGTTCTTTACTTCTGTACATTTCATTCTCCACCTTTCTAATTTGAAATAACTCATGAATGAGGCACTGAGGTGAGATGAAGAGGTAGGTTTGGTCCAAGCCTATGCAAAGCTCTGAAGCTCCTTGTAGTGGAGCAGTAGTTGGACAGAAAGCCAATTCAGAGAGTACTTCAGGAATGATGCTTTCCTGACAGCTTGTGTTATTTATGGGACTGGCCACTGTCTTCTGAACCAGATGGAGCTCTTTTCCTAGTCTTTTTTTTTTTCCTTTTTTTGTGATCTGCTGTGCATGGCCTTAATTGATCGTAGAGATTGGCATTTAGGCCACTGTCTCCATTTTCTGCAGGGTCAAGTATAAGCAGCTCATTTACCTTAAAGATACAACTCACTTAGCAGAGATATTCAGATCCTCTTGAACATGGGAGAAACATGCAACTGGGAAGATGAGTAACATTTTTACATACAGATTACTTTTCCCTGTTTGATATCTATTTAGTTGTAGTGGTAGTGCCATGGATATTGAAAACTACACCCTAAAAAAGTATTTGGAAAGTATTTGTTATATTCCACTGGGACATCTAAGAAAGAAAGAAAGAAAGAAAGAAAGAAAGAAAGAAAGAAAGAAAGAAAGAAAGAAAGAAAGAAAGAAAGAAAGAAAGAAAGAGAAAGAAAGAAAGAAAGAAAGAAAGAAAGAAAGAAAGAAAGAAAGAAAGAAAGAAAGAAAGAAAGAAAGAAAGAAAGAATCTTTGTCATTAAATCAATCCTAATTAAAGTTCAGATTTAACACAACTTTGCATTTTGCATGGTTTGCAGCCCCATAAGTTATGGGAAACTGCAAGACTGGATTGTATTTAGCATCCATTTAAAAAAATCTATTTAGGATTAGGATGTAAGTGCTTAAAACTTAGCAAAACTTTATGTTGCAACAGTCACACTGCTTTAATCCTCTAAGTGATAGGAGGTTCTAAACTTGCAAGTTTAGGACTAATTAAGACTAATTAGGAAAAGGAAAAAACAGCTAAATTATTCCTCAAACTGCTACTTAGGCAAAAGTAAACTGCAATAGAGAGTGATGGCTTGTTGCAGAAACACAAATAAAACAAATGTGCATTGCAATATGCAATAGTAGTTACTAATCAGACTTGTTGTGATAAGAAATTGTGCTCTCATGGTCAGGTACATGACTTCATAACCGTCAACTGATAAATAAAATACTCCTCAAAGACCATAGGTAAAATTATAAATTAAAGGTGGTAGTACATCAGATAAAGCAGACTGACAAAGAAAATTTCCTTATAGACTGTACAGCAGTTCAAACTGCTATTCAAATTCAGGGAAAATTTCAAAAACTGCACAGAACTTTAAATAAGTACCATGAATATTGCATTAAATAGTACTAAAAATTCCAGTGATTTCACCTGAATTTAGTTTATCTTCCAGTTATGAAAGAGAGACTAATACAGTGAAAAAAGGTTGTTTTCTTTTGTCTGCAGAAATAGATGTACTCTCTGTATCCCCACATCTTACCAAATGATATTCCAGACCTGCTTAAAAGAGAAAAACTTGTTTATACTTCCTCCCAAACAAAACAGATATGCCTAAGAGACATCATGAGACAAAAAAATAGAGAGTGACAATAATTATAAAGAAACTTCAACATAACAAATGTATTTCTACTTCTGTGAACAGCTATTAGTCCAGCAGAATCATAACTAAACACTCTGGAAAGGGAGACGTATCGAAGAAATCAGAGAGATTACATGAGACGTATTGAAAAACAAGCAATATGGGAGATGGAGCTTGCTGCTTCACAAAGAGATAAGGGAATGAAATATTCTCTGCTGGTGCCAGTAAATTCATTGCACACGTTGACATCATCAAGCTCCAAGTGCAGAGTCATTATAGACAATAACATTGACAAAGTTGCCAAACCCATGAAGCACCTGGTTGAATAAAAATAATAAATCAACCTGGAGTGAGTTATTTTAGCCAGCTTATGCTGAGGAAAGCTGGCAGGTATATGCATAGCATAAAAACTACAAATCATTAAGCATTCAACTTTGAAATGACATTTAGAAAATGTGCTAACTATGTTTGTACAACATATTACTTCAAAGTTTCCATTTAGAGGAACAGAAAGGAGGAAGAAGAAAAGATACCTGAACTAATATTAACAGGGGGGAAATTATCCAATTAAAATTATATATTGGCTCATAGGAATGTAAAGGTTTTCAGCATGTTTTGTGTAAAATATTCTATTCACTGAAATATCAGAGAGATTTCATCTTCTCTCCAGCCAATATCTTTCTTAAATGTTTGCTCAACATTGCCCTAGAGAAAGCCAGCAAATTTTGAAGTACTCCTTTCCTGCCAATAAATTATACCACAGAATGCTGAGAACAGACGTTTCAGGTGAGTCTTCTCGAAGTCTCCTAGTTCAGGCATGCACCCAATTCTCTTAGGCTTTCTATAAAAATGCTCAAAGGACTATGGAAAACTCTCCAAGCAAAGGATGTAAAAAAGCATTCTTAATGGGGTTTATTGTTGGGATTGTACCTCACTGAAAGCGAATTAGAATGTTGCTGGTTACAGTTGCAGTTTTATGAAATTCAGGCAGATCTAAAACCAGGGGGAAAAATTGGTTTTTTTGCAGTCTTATTTACTTTAATATATAGCCTTAATAAGCAACTAACTGAAAACAGTTATTTAATAGTCACTGAAAATCAGGTGTAGGTGATGTCAAATACGGATTAAGCCTTTCAAAAACTCCCATAATAAGGCTAAATAGTAACAAATTTTCTCAGCTCTTGCTGCTAATTAAAAAAAGCTCTCAAACTTATCTTTCTTCTAATCATTGTATTATTAAATGCATAAATAAAAAACAATAATCATATTGCTATTATAATAATTTTCTATACTGGATACTATCAGATTTTCACTTGCATTCTAGATAGCTGATCAGCTGGAAAATTTACTTTGAGTCACAATATAGGATCTTGTAATAAATTAGTAATTTTTAAGTCCTGACTCAGAAAGCAAAATTATTATATTTATGTAAACCTTATTTTAGAGAACTTTTGACTTTTAAATTATTGATCTCTTTGCTGCCTATTTTAAGGATTGTGTCTGTATGTGCCATTCGTACCTTTCAGACACTGTCATAAATTTTGTAAGAAGTAAGGGTGTAGGATACTTTTAACTTCTACTGTTAACCTCGAAAAACTTCATCATGGGTATCTGTAGCATCAGACTCTGGGAATAGAATTATTTCTACCAGAGCAAATGAGCCCTGAAAATGTTAACATGAAGCTCACCTAATCTAAATAGTCCTGAGAAGTACAAATCTCAACACAGTTTTGTAAATATCCTGATCTCTGACAACTGAGTCATTCCCTCAATTCCCTTCATATTTTTCGTTATGTGTATTTTAATAAAGCCTACCTATGGCAACTGGGAGCATTCCAGTTTCTGTTTGGGTAGAGAATTTTTTCTCTGATTTAGATTTGTCTTGCAGGCAAGCGTGTCTGCTTGCTCTGTTTCTGTGGCTCACATTCCACAGTTTTCCAGATTAGGGAGTTCAACAGGTAAACACCCATCTGTCTTGCAGTCTAAGTTCCTGTCCTCATATTTCCCTAGGCTTCCAGCTGTGGTTCCTCAGAATTTTGTTGTTGATAGCCATGCCCTGGGAGAGTGCCAAGGCAATCTTTCTTGCTGCTGTCTCAGCTACAGACACAAAACTTCAGCACCTATTGCCAGCAATGTCTTACCTGATCCTTGACAGCTGCTTCCTCCAGGGAAATCCTGCATATCATTTTCCTTTCTCCTTTCTGCTTGTGCAAAGAACTGCCTTATTCTCCAAAGAAAACCCTAATGACACTGTAGAAACAGTGATCTTAGTGTTCCTGGGGTATAAAAATTCTACATGGTGAACCAAAATTCAAAGGGGCCTCAACATTAATTTTCACCATGAAAGGAGCCAGTTGAAAGAAGTATTTTTAAACATTTCTTTTGTGGATATAAAGACAGAAAATATTGGCATCCTCTTCCTGTTTTAACTCGTCAGGATTTTGGCACAGGATTTTCCTTCTGCTTCCACATTTTTAGGATCTATTTTATAGATATACCCTACTAAAACCAATCTGACTTGATCAGTAGACCCATATTCCTAGTATAGAGAATTCTATTATATTTTTAATACACTGTCAGGTTTCATTGTTAAAATTTCTAAATTTATATAATTGGGTTTTTTTTTTTCTAATACCATTAAAATAATGTTGCTGAACTTTGAATAACTTTACTGGAATGTATTCAGAAAGTTATGCCATAAAACACAGTAATCTCACAAGGAAATCCTAAGCATTGCATGAAAAGGATCCAAAGTCTGTGTATGCAATATTTTGAGTATATGGCCACAAGTGGATTTAAATTTACATTTTATGCACCTTTTTAGGATTTTAAAATACCATTTTAATGTAATAAACAATTACGACACTTAATGCTATAACAGTGTGTCCAAACTTTGGCTGTCCAAACCACTATAAATAGGCATATGTAAATTAATCTCTGCTTTCAAGTATCTATATACAAATATATACTTCATATAAACTTGTAAATATATATATATATGTAAATTTTAGGCACAATTTAATTAAACTTTCAGGGCAAAAAAGTCTTTCTAACTCTGAAGAGACAATTTTAATAGAATGGAAATAGTACTATAAACTTTTTCTAAACGGTTTGCATAAAAGTAAAGGAGAGCCATCAGAGAGTTTTTTGTCTTCTTTTTTTTTCTCTGTGAATCAATGAGATCTACAAGAATGCCTGATCTTTAATCATGAAGTATTTAAAAAGCTTAAATCCAGAAAGGGATAACAACCATCTGAAAAAAGGGGGAACTATGTTTCCATGGACTAGACTTGCTTTCTTTTCTTATACACTTTGTTGAGCAGCCTACATGGCCAGAGGCTATTCTGGACCTAATCCTAGGAAATGAGCCAAGCGTGATAAATAAGGCTGAATGCTGGGAGTGGCTAGTGTAAACCACTGTGTCATTAGTCACTAGCCCTCAGTAACTAAGTAATGTTTTCTTCTGGCATTTCTAAAAGCAGTCTTTTAATTTAAAGCTCAGTCATTCCCTCTGTGTTGGAAATGTCAACCAAGAATATGCAGAGAGCCTCAGAAACTAATCACTTGCTCAAAAACTCCAGGTTTGAATTATGCTCCTCTGTGAGAGATACACCACCCTCCCAAACATGACTTGTTTTTGAAAATGCTGATCAGATTGCCTACTCCTATGTCCACACAAGTCACCAGCAAAATATTCGTACTGTCACCAGCAGCAGAAAAATTAGGCCCATCCCTCCTAGTAGAGAAAAGCCAATTTTTTTTCTACTAAATTATTTGAAAACAATTTCAACTAATGAGGACAGATACGGCAGTAAGTGTAAAAAAACTCCAAAAAACCCTAAAAATTTAAACATGCTATTTTTTTCCTTACTCACTTAAACTTTTTTACAGTTAAAAAAATTGTCCTCAATTAAAAAAAAAAAAAAGCTTAAAATAAAACCTAATCATCACACTCGTCTACCCCACTAAATAAACAAAAAAAAAAATCCTCAGCTATTCTTCTTTGCTTTTGGAGAAAATATGGCAATTTGTATTCCAATTTTTTCAAGCCAAAGTTACAGGGGGCTAAAATAGGGCTTTATAATGGAAGTTGATTGCAACCCTAACTACAGAGGGGCCACTGCCTTTCCATAATAAAGAGCTGCACATTTCCAAGGAGGGTAGGAGAATACTGCTCTGCATGACTTCTTGTAATTTTGCTTCTTTAAATTAAGGTTGTGTCTCGGGAACTTTCTTAGTTTTTTCTGAGCATAAAGTTTGATATTTCACTTCATGTGGTTTTAATTCTGATCCTAGAACACTGGCATTTTGCAGTTGCTATGTATTAGAAATAGGGAAAATTACGAAGATTTGCACTTTTTCAGTGCTATGATCCCAATTTAGTTTAGGGTTAGTGGTTTTTGAGGCTTTTGTGATCTTTTTTGGGTTTTTTTTTGGGGTGGCTTGTTTTTGTTTTTGTTTGTATGAATCAAATGAAAAGGTCATGCAGGCTAAAGCAGCAATTTAAACATGTTTGGATTTAGTTTGCTTGCTTCGTAGTGTCTTCTTGCTTAACGGTAGAATGATTTTTGGCTGTTTAAATTTCAGTCTGGAATGCATGCTGGTTGTTTTTCTTTTTTCTGGGCATAAAATGGGTGAGACCACAGAGACAGCATCAGGGATGTAAACTGTGACCATAATAACCAGTGCCCAGGTATGATATTATTAGCCTCAGCTTCTACTGCACAAAGGTTTGACTAGCAGTAAATGTTTTTCACTCATCTGGGTGTTTTACCACCATTAAAGGCTGCTGACAAACAACAAAGAGCAAGTAAAAGAATGAGATCATGCAAATTTAAACTGGGATTGTTTTCAAATAATCATAAGTCATATTGGTGTGGGGTTTTTTCAGCATCTTCAAGGGAATACAGAGGGGAGGAGACGTGGACATCCTTGGAGGAAAGATTTAATTGCAAATAAATTCAAATATATGGTCTGGTCTCCAAAACTTTGGTGTACATTTAGGTCCATCCATATCTATTGCTCCATTGCTTCTATCTGCAAAAAGCCTTGGAGCTAGATTTTGTGTTATGTCTTGATTAGTGAACCTAACACTTTTAAATCTTTTCATAACAATGACAGGTGAGAACATCCTTTCAACTTAAAGAGCTTTGCATTAAGGCATGCGGGTTAAGAGCCTACCACACTTAAAAGCACAACTCCTGGGTAAAAAGGCTCTTGCCTTTTTGGAGACAGCAGGCAAAAAATCTCCACTTGTACAAAAGGCAGGTTTTTTTCCTCATAGTATGGAAACTCTGGAACAGAACTATAATGTACAAGTGAGGATTGCTAAAATATTCATGCATTTAAATTCTTTTCTGCAGTATTAAAATCCTAAGTGACTATGGAGGAAATTAGTTTAAAAATTTAATTCTCACACACATTTATTAATTGAAATGATGGAATAAAGAACTGTATTTAAAGACAAAATTTACATTTGACATTTACAAAATGTTTCCTAAAATTACTGCCCAAGTATTTAATACATATTTTTTTGTGTATTCTTTCCCTAGAATACTCTAAAGAGAAGGCTTTAATGTTAAAATTGTCCTTTCCAAATATTAATGAAAACAGCAGTATTGTTTTTCAAAAGTCTTATTCAGAACACAAGAGTGTGGCATTTCACACTTGAAAAGGGTGTTATTACATTACTAGCAGAGAAAACTGGAACCATGCCTTTTTGAGTATCCAGGAACACCTAATACCCCTTCCTTTCTGGTTTAGGTATTCTAAGTGCAAAAAAAAATGAATTATCAGGTCTTGAAGACCTGATAATTATCAGGTCAGTAACACTTTTTTCTTCTTCAAGTCCATGTATGAATAGACATGAGAATAAATAAACATGGGAAAGACTAATCATAAAACATCAAACCATACATGGAAAACATTATTACTTTGTTTTAAAATAAGTTCTAAGTGTAGAATATTTCAGTACTTTTTTAAATGTATCTAAACTATAACTTTATGTATCATTTATAATATCAATGTTTGATTGTGTTTGTACCACACTGAATTCCTATTTCCTCACAGAAACAGTGACCCACATGATAAGGATAAAAATTTAAGTCCCCTAATAAAAAAAATTAGGACAAATAAAAAAATGTTTAAAATATTTTAAAATTTCAAACAAAATACTCAAAATAAGCAATGGAAGAAATGTACATTCAGGTGAATTTATCCAAATGTGAAACTAGTGTATCTTCCATGTTGTCAAGAAGAAGTAGCAAATGTAGTAAAGTTTCTTGCTAATTGAAAATCCGCATCTTCATAGTTCAACATTGCATTAAGAAAATAAATGCAATTCTTCAATTCTTGTATTAAGAATACAAATGCAATTCTCTGAGTCAAGCTTTATTGCTCATTTATTCAAATGATAGTATGAACTGGATATTTAAATTGCTGTGACTTTCATCTGTCTTTACTCATCTAGATTCAGCCCACATATCTATTTTAATCTATTTTATTGTATTTTGATTAAAATACTGTGGTATAAGCTCTGTAGACCCCTAACTCCATAGAATACATTGATATTGAATTAAAACTTAGTAAAGCCAGAAAAACTACCAGAGTGTGAATGGATCAACCGATATTTTTAATTCAACTTAGTAGATGCCATTGACTATAAAACAAAACACAATCACAAATTTGCCAAGAATGGAATAAAAAGAAGCATTTGATTGTTTTCCTAATTAACTTACTAAAGACATGACTAATTTTATAATATTTTAAAGCCTCCATATGCCTTAATTTGCATACTTCTGTATGTCAGTTAAGGAGAGAAATTTTTCTAGGGTAAGCCCTGTCAAGCACAGAACAAAAATCAAGGAGTCTGTAAGCCTTCTTCACAAAAAGTTATCTTAAATCTGTGATCAGAGTTAATACATTACATCCATAAAATACAAATTTAGACCTTTAATGTGTTAGTCACTTGCTTAATTAGTTATTTCTGTTGAAATTATTTTGTTCTGTTTCTTGAGGAGTGAAATTTACCATAAATAAACAGTACATCCAAGAGTTTAAACACACCAGACTCATTCATACAGAACACTAAACGTTCTGTCACCAAGAAAAATGCCTGTCACAGGGGCTTTACACATTTCAGGATGTCTGACAACATTCCTAGGAAAAAAATTGCAGTTCATTGTGAAATGTTGATTAGGAACAGCACACAACTGCTTTGTAATGGGTAGTTTGAGTGTTATAACAAGTCTGAAATTGTGTTCCAAAAAAAACCAAACAAAAAATAGCCATTTCTATTAAAAAAACAAAATAATTATGATTTAAGGGACAGTACAAAATCTTAACACTGCATCTCAAAAATCAGCTGAGAGACACTGCTTGTTAAAGAGAGCAGATTTAATGTGCTGTGAGACTTATGATTTAGTGATTACTCACCTTTAGGTTCCTACATGCAGCAGTGCAAAGGGCTACCTGGCCTTATACAGTATTCACATAGGAATGCCAAGATCCAGTGCAGAAGTGCTACCTAACAAGCTCAGAATATATCTTCTTTCATTAACTTTAGACCTTAAACAAAATACAACATTTTTTTGTGGCTTAAAAGTATATAAGCATCTGTTAGCAGAAGCCTTTTATTTCATATAACAAGAGAATTCTGTTTGTAATGTGTCACCAGCTGCTCAGTCAAAATGGGTTCTATTAGAACTAATTTAATTTTACATAAGTTGATCTATTTGCATTCTGAGTCTCCAGTTAAATGACTAGGTACTATTTTGTAGACTGATCCCGCTTCAAGCCTCAGTGTATGGACAATGCTTAATCAGTGTGTACATCAGGAAATAAACATAATCAGCAAGTGCACTAATTAAGCCAGGAAAATTTTGCAACATGCATACACTGTATGGATTAACAAGGCAATTCATTAGAAATCTTAATTATGGAATATTATATTTTCCGTACATTTTATTTTATGATGCTTCAGATGAGTTTTCTCTAAATACAGAAGCCATCTACACTTCTCAAAGTACACAGTGAGATCCTTTTAACTCAGGCACATCTGTGTAGCCTCTAGTCTGGAAGCCTCTATGGAAAACGTGCTTTGTTATCTCCAGCCAGATAACCTGATATGCTCTCTTAAACAAGCAGCTGCTAATCAGATGTTAATATAGAGATAATTTTAAAATAAATACGAAATAAAACATATAGATAAAAAATTCATTTGGCGATGTGGAGCGTCTTCTAATCCTTAAGAAGAGTTTTTAACGTGTTTATTTCTGAACAGTCGACAAATGGGCACCTAGAGCTTGAGACACAGCACTCAGGTTTTAATGCAAAAAGCTTCCATTGAACTCAGCATGCTTCAAGCTTTCAGTGTAAACTGGTGGCAAGAGTCCAGTCTGAAGCAGAGATGCCGAGATGCCAACAATGCCAAACCTGCCTGGTGGTAAATACGTGGACTCCTCTTCTCTGGGTAATAACACTGCTTCTTTGACTCCCTGTCCAACAAAAGTTGTGTCCTACTGTACAGCTTCACGTAAACTTCTTGATTAAGGGGTTTTTCACGTGGAATAAAGGAGATTGGTCTCCTTGGAAGTACAGGGAATCAACCAAGCATCTTGTATCAGCAGAAGTGGACTGTATGAAAAGCACTTTATCTCTCAGACTGAAGTATTATAATATAGCTGACTTCTGAAGTTGTTCTGCACCAATGGAGAAGGACTCAGAATGTAAGCATGGCTCTCTCCTGTGCAGCCAAGGCTGTTTCAGAGCTGCATTGTATCACTTCTAAGCCTTGCATATACAGCTTGCATTTTGCAGGGAAAAATGATTTTACCATGATTTTAAACTATGGAGAAGAGGCTCCTGCAGCACCTTCTGAAGATGAAAAGGGGCTCTGTTTCCACAGCAAAAGGACACATAAATATGCTTAGCAAATAAGAAATGTTTTACCTGATGAAAAGTTTATGTACAGGAAAAGATAGAAAGTTCATCTGTCAGGTGCTCCACAGCCAGACAGCCCCATGAACACCTCCCGGAGTACTGGTACATTTGGCTCATAACTCCAGTGTGCAAATGGGAGAAACAGAAGTGTTGAAAGTCCCCTAGGACATTATTTTTAAACCTTAGGTTGGAATACCATGGAAGGAGGTTTCTACATAGGCCCAAAACATGGATCACAGCTCTCTAACATGATGTAAGGTGTTCTTCTTGTCCTTTTATTAACTCATTCTTTGCTCCATTTTCATCTTCATCTCGAAATCACTCATGGAAAGTGCACATACATTTTCAGCTCTGTAGATGCAATCTGCATAAACTATCAGGAGATTCATTGTTGGGAAATATTCTGGTCGTCACAAGAATGGCTGAAATGAGGTTATAAATCTTTGCCATTACCACAAGCTTATTTCTTAGAAAATAGGTGAAGCTAAATGCCAGTGATAATTTAGTTTAGGTCTGTCTGAAGAGTATCAAATGGGCACACTCCATGTTGTTATTTTACCACAGTACAGAACCAATCTTGTTCTTGTTTGTACTGCACTTTGGATGCAAAATATTGGTTTAAACTGCTAGGGTTTCCTGCCCTTGATGTCTCTCATATTAAGCAGAATAAGTCAGTTGTAACTTTAGCATTAATTTACATTAAGATGAGTAAGGTCTGGGGGCTTTGACTGTAAACTTAAAAACTACTGTCAAATAAGAGTTACACTCTGGTCTGTTGCTAGCAGAAATGCCAAGCAATGCCCATATTAGAATGGTCCCTTGGCATCTGCATGAGTCATAAACGTGTCTTTTGGCCACTGCTTCATTTATTGCTCATTATGTTTGTTGTGGACTGGTAAAGCAGATATAAATAGAAAAACGCTTACGTGGTATGACAGACAGATTATGTTTAAATTTTCAATAGTCTAACCAGAACCTGACAAAGTAGTTATTATTGGCATCTGAAAATTCCCATCCCATAAAAGACTATTCATGTATATTTAGGGCATGCTTACCACCTTATTTGTGGCAACAGGCATGAAAAAAACCTAAAAAACCTCTACAAAAAACCCAGGGTCTAATATATTCAGTGAAAGCACTTAGTAGAGATATGAAATATTCATGTGAGGGACACTGGGCTTAACAGCACAATAAAAATGAGTTCCCAAAACAGAGGCCAGATCACTTAAATGAGATGGAAAAGGATATGTGACAGCACCAAACCCTTGTCCAGAGTTCTGGCCTAAAGGCAATGAAATAAGTGAATTGACAATCTGGGTACAGCTTTTGTTGTTGAGAGTAATAATTCACATATTCTTTGCATGAACATGACAAGTGAAAATTACTTTTGCATCCAGTTCTTCATTCTGTCCTAAATCAGCCTATGATACAGCTAAAGTTTTTTAAAAGGACATTGGCCATCATCACAGTCAAACAATATGGAAAATAAAAGATTAAAGTTCTGAAATTTTCCTAATCCTGTAGTAATTCTTCTTTTCACATCACAGATTGTATCACAATAAGTACTTATTGCTTTCTTGAGACTGTTAAATTATGATACTGCTTGGGTTTTAATTTGAGCTTAAACATAAAATTGGATGCCTTTTTAAAAAACTTTACTTGAAGTATAAATTAATTTGCATTAGTTTATCAGTTACAAAGTATATTTGCCTTTGAGCAATGACTTTGTCACATCATCAAGTCATGGAAAATTCAATCTGTCATAGGCTGAAGGGCCAAACTATAATAACTTCATTAGAGCATCACAAAGGGAGACACAGGAAATTATATTGACGGTAAATTATTCCTCTCAAATCTCAACAGTTAGAGGACTTTTCTAATAATATCAATTTAGAAGAATACAATCCTATGTCATTGCTGATTTCACAAAATGTAGAGGTCATACCGAGCAAGTGTGGACAAAACTATTTCTCCATTTGACTGTATGCTAAAAGTAGAGATTATCCCTGACTTTGTTCAGGGACCACATTTTTACTTCTGTTAACTGAGGTCTGAGATATCAGAAATGGTGATAAACAGAAGCTGCTTACATGTAAACAATGCAGGTTCTCAAAGCATGCAAAACTCTTTTGAAATAATTGTTAACAGACCTTCATAAGGCTCAAAGTCTGTTCAGAACTGTGGTATTGCTGCCCATATACAGACCCACATTTAACAGATTTAACAGATTTAATAATTAAATTAAGAGATATCCTCCTGAGCTACATGGCAAGGGGATTGCAGTGTCATACAGGCAGGTGGAAATTACTTTAATGCCATTGTGAATGGAAATTTTGTGGACCTGGCTTGATTGAGTCTACCTGGTTTAAGCCTATGGCTCAATTTAACTCAATTTTAGGTAAATCTAAATCAGTGAATTTTTCAAACACTTCAGGTTCACTATCTCCCTGACAAAAGCATTCTGTGACCACCAATATTTGCACGTATAAATAAATATTTTGGACAAGTAAGACAGGGGATTTCCAGATGTCAAGAGCCGACATTTGAAAATACGGTCCTAAATGTCATATACTACCCTTGATTGATGTACACACATCACAACAACTTCACAGAGAGTTCTACACAGATTGATGCTAAGATATGACTGTAATAAAATGAACATTAATCTATGAACAGTGTTGTTCTCCACCATAGGGCAATGATACAATCACTGTAAACTTTTTCCATCTGTCAAGTGCATTGCAGTGTTTGTGTGCCTACACTAACATTCTTTCATGTTTATACCACCGGTTTTTGAACGCCATTTTAGACTGAATTTAAAATATACCAAAGAAAAATATATAGTGTAAAAGTCCAAAACTGGCTTGGAAAGAAAGAAGCCTGTAACTTGCAAACAAATCTGCCTCCAGGCTGAACAATGAATTTCAACTAACAACATTAAAATCACTAAAATATAAATATTGTATTTATTGAAATAGTAGTCTATGGTTCCTCATATGGTAGAAAAAAAAGCTCATACTAGACTACTGACAGAAGCACAGTTGAAAGGAAGTGGTCAACCACCCTACCAACAGTGGAGAAGTGAGATCTCCAGTACTTCTCTTCCAGTCCATTAGGTTTAGTCCTCAGTCTGAGGTTATATTAGTGGTACATGTAAGGTTACAAAAGATTTTACTTTTACAAGAAACATCTCAAAGCAGGTTCATGGCATTGAAGGCAAGTGCATTGAAGGAAATAATGAAAAACAATACTCTAATACTCTTCATTTGCTGATAATGATTGAATTAACTTAATAATATTATTTGGTCATTGAAAAAGCTGGTTGAATAATGAAAATAATTACTTGTGAGTATTTTAGTATCAATTGATGGAAAAATGAGAATAGGTCACAAAATTAAACATTATTTGACTCTCTATACAACTAATTGAATAATGGAAACATTTATTCCCCAATAACATATTCATCTAGTACAGAAGAAAGGAAACAAACAATTTGCAAATCAGATCTACATTAAAAGGATCTGATTAATGTCTGTAATATTGTCCAAAATTTTTGTTATTGTTACAAAGAATATGAAAGCTTACTGAAATAATATTGTCATTTACAATGACAGAATCTCAAAAGGGAAATAATTTGGCTAGAATACACTGGTATCATTAATCCACTGTATATTTAACTTGATGAATGGAATGACATTTCAAAGCACAGAAGGAAGAATAATCTCATTTTAGGTACAGGACCAAGAACTAGATGACCTGTTTTCTTCTCCTAGTCCTATCATCAATTTTCACAGGATTTTTACCTCCTTAGCCGGAAATTACTTGTTTCAGAGCTAATTACTTCTACTGAAGGTGAAGCTACGAACTTAGTTGAGTGAATAACTAAGTACCATTAGCTACCTTTGAGTTAGGGCAATGTAGTAACATGGGTTTAATTTACTGAGGCTCAGAAGAATGGAACACTTGAAAGAAACAATATTCTTAGAAGGTAGCTTCCTTAAGGGTTCCTGTGAGGGGATCTTTCACCAGTAAGTGAAATCAATGATTAAGTGTGAATAACCTTAGCAGTTGTTGATATTGCTTGACACCTTAAAAATTATCTGCCTAGAATGCATAAAACCAAAGTGGTTGGAAGTAAAAACGTAAAACTGTGGAAACCATCTGCAACTGGTGATTAATGCAATCTTCAAGTTCACTTAACCATTGCAGGGTGATGAATAAATCCCTTTCATCAGGAATCTCAGTGCATTGGAAATGTCAAGTTCCCAATGTCTTTGTCTATGAGAAAACACTAGTCCTTGGAAGATGCAGAGTGCTTCAGTACAGCCTTGGTTGGGGCTTGGAAAGCTGTCAGTACCTTCACCCTAGATGAGCAGAACTCAGATCTTCTCTCTGAGCTTTGGTTCTAGTTATTATTAGCCAGACTGTTAACAAGAAAGACTTTCCAGGGCGCAGTTCTAGGTGAATTTTATAAAGGTTCTTTGCCCAATTCTCTTCAACCACTTCAATTTATTGTCTATGTTCTCTGCTCCTGAGCAGAAAGCAAACTCAAAAGGTGAGAGATATGTGCTCTAAGCAGAAACAGGATACTGGAACCACAGCAGGAAACCAGAATTAAGAAAAGGGCAATGTTGCTGTAAAATATTAAAAAATAACAGAAATTGTTTCTCAGGACTTGAGAAAGAGTACAGTTTCATCCTTGAAGGGTCAGATGTCTTTTAATTTTGACATGAAAAGGACTGCAAAATGTGTAAACAAACTTAAGACTCTAAGCACAGCTTTTTTCCAAACCAAAGCAAAGGCTAATAAAACAAAAACCTTAAATACTTTTTTTTTGATTATTCAGTAGCAACTGTGTTATTTTGTATTAAGGTACAATACCAAATGTCAACAAGAAAAATCAACTTGAAGTTAATGTTTTAACCTTTTTTGTTCTGATGGAATTGTATTTCCCCCCACACCTTCCCTTTTCAAACAGAATTCATGCAAAACTGGCCACTTCAGTGACACATTTTGACTTTGACAGAACTGCACATACTCTGAGCAACAACACTGGTGAGCCCTTAGCTATAAAGCTGCACAGAAATTAATGACTTGAACAAGCTTGCAAAGCCAAAAACTGAATTTTAATATGGACCTGCACTTTTTTCTGTATCTTCCTCTGCAGAGTACAGTATAATACAGGTGATGAATATTTATTCAACCCTGATTATACTTGAGCTGCATTAGTGTACTTTAGATTAAAGCTCTGTTGTTTCTACTGCCAATTCTCATGCATGGTAATATTTTACATTTTAGATCTTTTGATTTATACATAAAAATATACTTATTATAATGTCTGCCTTATTAACCCTCTTTTCTGCTCTACCTTCTATTCATGGTAGTATTGTATTCATGCAGTGGGTTATTACATTTACAGAGTCTCTTGTTTACTGCAAACGTAGAAATTGCTATAATTAACTATGCATTCAGTACAGAATTGAACTATTCAGACTTAAAGTAGGATCTTATTCTTCTTAAAATATTTAATTACCAAGAACCTGGACATGTTTCTTTTTAATTTTGAATTAGTATAAATTTGAAGCTACTGTGCAGTAAAAAGAGGTGGTGTTTTCACAAACAGCACAGGTTCCTACAAGATAGGAGCAACAGGAAGCCTGACCATGCAGCACTTTTAGATGCCAGGAATGTGGCTTACTGAAGCCATAAATTTAGTAAAGCACCTGTGAAAGCCACCCAGATGTCATCTGTACCCTCCAAGACTGTATTTCTTTCATCAGTCTTCTCATAGTATACTGGGCTTATGGACTTGTTTTATAAGATATTGGAGAGAGAGGAATTTCTGAGTTAGTTCTGCAGGTTGGTATGGTTGGGTGGAAGGCATGAAATACACAGCTAGGTAGCTGATATACCACCTAATGCCCCATGAGCTGGTGTTACAGAGAAGGTTTGCTACGGTTTTTTGTGTATTTTTTCACTGTTTTGGTTTTTGGTTTTTTTGTTTTGTTTTTTTGTTGTTTTTTTTTTTTAATAAAGCAATATAGAGAGGATCAAGCGTCTCTGCTAGTCATTGTCACCCAGTATTCTGAACCTAACTTCATAATTTATAAAGCTAAACCTTACAGACTAGTGGAGACTCATCTAAGAGTTCTTCAGGGAGGGAAACATTTCTTCCCAGCCCCCCAAAACAACTAGTGCAATTGTAAAGAGTATGCATAAATTTCAGTGTAAACTAAGATTAGAGCAGAGGAAAAGTATTGTCATCACCCAAGTGCACTGTAAATCAACTATTTTCCCTGCAATTCAAACAATTTGCCAGGAAAGTGGTAACATCTACCACCATAACCAAAATCTTTGGAAATGAAAACACACAAAAAACCAAAAAAATCAAGAAATAAAGCAAAAAAAAAATCCACACTGAAAAATTTCTTTCTCCTCCTGGCTTTACATGTTCTCTTTACTTTTCTTTCAATATCTCTTTCTTCCTCCTCACATTAACAAGTTAGTTTTAAAAATATAAGAACAATGAAAAGAGAATTGGACATACATGGAGGAAAGTCAAGGTAAGCATCCTGCAGCCAGACAATAAATATCATGCCAGTATCTAATACACCTGCAAGATCTTACTTTCAGTACATGCAATGAAGTGCTTCCAAGGTACAAGCACACCTCAGCCACATTGGAAACCACATATATATTTGCTATACTGCCATTGCAAATACAGAATATTTTCTTGTGTTTGTGCATCAGTCAGCATCACTTCCTCTGAACAATTATCACAGTGCACCACAGCACAAATGGAAGGAAGGAATGATGTTAAAAGTCACAATATCTGAAAATGCAACTATGTGAGAAATTAAATACTGTATGACATAATGAAAAAAGAGGATTGAAGAGAGAAATGAGGTAGGTCATTATTCATTATTTAGACTTCTATGTTGATAACATCTATTTGTCTCTTCCCGAGAACATTTATAATGTCAGTGAATCTCTGTACAAGAAATTTCCTGACCTGAGTAAATAAGAGGGAGTCAAACCAAGAGAAAGAACAAAACTGTGCCAAAGAAAATGATGAAGCAAAACAAAGGCAGACAGTAGCAATAATTCACCCACCTAAATAAAACTTAGGTGGAACTTTCGCAACCTACTTTGACCTAGGCATTTGTAGAAGGCAATCACATTCTCAGTTATATTTCCTACTGAGATGCTCTAGAGACAAAGAGAGCAAGTCCCTCCCTACCAAAAGGTGCATTTCAGAAGAGTGGGTTTCAACATTCCCTCAAGAGAGCTGTCACCTCACTGCAGCTAAGCAATTTAAGAGTGCAGGTCCATTTGGACACTCAGCTTGTCTTAGAAGACCAAAAATTACAGATACAAATGGCACTTATGAAGAACCTAGAAGACCTTTAACATCCTCAGAGACCAACGCAAGCAGTCAATTATCATCCCCCAGGAGATGATTTCCTTTATGAGAAAAAAGGCAGAGTAACCAGCTTCATGGTGTTGCAACTTAGCTACAAAGAACTTCTGAAACTCATCAGAAATTAAATATTAATGAGACAGTGAATATTAAGGAACTCAAGCAGTATGCACTACCAGAAATTAAATTGTTAAATATTTTGGCTAACTGCCATTTCAGTGATCATTAGACTGAAATATTTGGCTAGTAAATTCAGTATCTTTAATTTTAATCAGATTTGAGTGTTTGCAAATGATGCAGCTGTTGCTATAAAGATAATTAAATAACCAAATAGCCAACAACTTTAATTTTAGTTTGTTTTTTTTTTTTTGAGAGAGAGATTTGAAGATTAGAGTTATTTGCAAACTCCTCAGACCCCACTGCTCTCAGCACTAAGAAAGAAATAATCTCAATGCATGAACTATGTGAAATATATTTATTGTCTTAGGCCAATGCAAGCAAAGTATGACAGACTTCACAAATCTCACCATCATAAGAGGCATCTTTGTTCCCAGTCTCAGCAAAAAGCCAAAGGAAACCACAGAGATGTAATTACACCCATCTCCTCTTACAATTGGTGCCACTAAAAAAGCAAGCTGGTGGCATGGATCAGTAGGAGGGAATTCACAGTTCTGACTATTTGCTCTGACTGTTTTTGTTTACTTGTTAGTAGTCCCTCTACACCAAGTTGTGGAATTACAAATAGGATTACATCTCTTATTCTGAATACGATGACTTTACTGTGTAACATCACTGAAAATCAATATATATTCAAAGAAAATCAACTGGCTCTAACAGAGCCTCCCAAGATTATCTTGGCATAAAAGTTATGATAACTGTCTGTACAGGTTGCTGCTGATGTTTGGCTTGGGAGACAAATTGAGGCTTGGTCTATAATATCAGAAGCAGCAAAATATATATAAGAAAATGATGCAAAGTGCAGCTCTCTCCTCAAGTTTGTGGCATCTTGCTTTGACTACACTCATAAATATAACTTCTTGCAAAAAGAGTACCCTAATTACTGTAGCTCACAGGGACTATCCTGAGGGATATCTAATCAGGGAGAATTCCAGCAAGCATTAAATCCTAAGGAAAACAAGAGTTGCTTATGCAACTCTGGATAGTGTTTCTATTCTCCAAGTGTGTGACTTCAATAGGTACTCACATTCAGAAACACAGTATAGTAGCTCAGAAAAGGTCAAATCCCTTAAATAAAAAAATAAAAATTCTTTGGCATCTCCATAAAGCAGCACAAGGCACAGCATGAAATATTCCAGGAAGTGTAGACATAACTTGACTCAGTAGTGATGATATTTAGAGTCAAGAAAAACAAGAGGTTTTAATTAAAGACTTACCTTCAGAATCATACAGAATCTCTCACTAACACTGGCATGAAAGTCAAAAACCCATCCTAGGTGTCATCAGAGTAGCCACATTTATTTTTTTGGTTACATTTGTATGCTAATCACATAAGAAGCAAAAATAGGCTTAGATTGGAAATCAAAGATTGGTTGTATACAGGTAATAGAGTGCTCGAATGCTTTATTTTAAGATAGAAGGCTCTTGAACCAGGCTTTATTATTGAACTAAGACTATCTATCCTTTTTGACACTTTTTAAATTAAGTTCTTCCTCTAATTTATGTTTTTGTCAGCTTTCCTCCCTTACCTGCCTCTAAACTGATTTTTTTCTCTCAAAGTAATAAACTACTTCAGAGAGGAGAGAAAAAAATTTTAATGACCCTAGGAATTCAGATTAACAAAATGGATCATTTGTATACAGCTGCAGAATTACGAAACCTTTTGAAGTAGAGAGAGTCTTCAGCAATACACTGCTTCTACACATTGCTGCAGCATTCCTGTTTGTACTCCCGATGTTCTCAATTCTTGACATGCTTTAGCAGCACCTCATCCTTTTGGTGTAAAATTACAAGGTCAACGTTAAATCAAAGGGATAATGTTAAGGTGAAGACCATCAATGTACTCTTTTATTTTTAATGCTGTGATGGATAAACCCCACTAGCCCTTGGACCAAAGCACCAAACAAAATCTGGGTGAGCCTGGATTTGCACCACCAGTCATGTTTGACTCTTTACTGGCTTCACAGTCTGCCTCCTTATTATTACTAATCCAACCTGTTTTCAAGCATGGTCTGCATCCCATCTGACTTCAGCAGAGATGCAGGGAGCTGGTTCAGGAAAACAGAGCAGGGTAACAGCTGCAGCCTGATGAGTGGTGGCAGCCAGATAATCTACTGTGATGTCTTGTTGGAGAAAATCTGGGACGATATAATTTCCCTAGTTTGACATGGAAGCCTTGTCAGAGTAACATGAGGCTCTACACAGCACAACCAGCCTTCAAATGCTGTAAGAAATACTTATTTCTCTAATACAGAAATCAAGATTGCACATGCATGCTCCCAAGGTGGCTTCACATTTTCAGTAGTTTACATGTCACAGATATGAACACAGATTGCAAAAAGAAATACCTATTCAAGAGGAAAATGATAGCAGCCCACGTCTTCCCTGCTTCCTTTCTCTCTTTTCCTCTCTCCAGTGTGATCTTAATTTTTCCTATCAGTGGATCATGCTACAGGCTTTTGTGAGGCTCTTTTTAAAGTAAATAAAGGCAAAATATTTTTTTTAAAAAGGACTTACTAATTTGAAAAATGATCAGGTTTTCTTCCATTATATAGAGTCATGTTCACAATATCATGCAAACATCAACTTCTCATAATCCTGTTTCACTGGTATCTTACTTTGGCGTATCTTGCAGGGCTCCTGGTTTAGCATGAGGAAGAATTACAGGTTTTAAAATCTCTGAATTTTTACAGAATAAGGCTTCAATAAGGCAGCTTCACTCCGACAAAAATCCAATAACAACTTTAATAGAAATACTATTTCCAGGCAAGTCATTCTGTGGACATTCACTTTCCACAGCAGAATATACAGTCAGTACAGAAAGTAAGTATACTCAAATAAAATGAAAATAGCAATTAGGCAGAATCTTAATTTGCCTTCAGAACCTCAGTGCGTCCTTTTAGCTTTGTTTAAAGTCTCTATGACTGTCTGAAACTCCCACTCCCTTCCTGGATTTTTCAGCAGATCTTGATTCAAGAACATTTTTCAGATTTATTTTGTACTGATAGCTGAATGTTGATTTTATACACCTTTTCATCAACTTTGGCCATCAGAATTTAGATTAATGTAAAACAAAACATCAGGTAATATTATGAATGCCCCGTGTGATTCACTACCACAAATTGTGTTTACATTCCAGACTATTTCTTAAAGTATCTGTGTGAGTGCACATCCTAAGATGCAAATCCAGTACTGGTGTTTTTTTACTTTCTAGTGTGGGAATGATGCTGTCTGACTCTGGTATGGCCTGCTATAGAAACTGAACCATGAGGACAAATGGTAGAGCTGATGCCCACAGTGATTACACAAGTGCTAACAGATCTGATGATATGAAAATAGTCTAAATTCACCTGATTCATTCTGATTTCTCTGCCCAAACCTCCATGAAAACAGAAGCCTAAGTATCCAGAGAATGATCCTTATGATAGTGGGGCCCTGGGAAAATGTTAAGATAGTCTCTAAAAGGTTAAGCTTTGCGTTGTACCTATGTAAGTGGTATGAAAAATGATATGATTGTTAGATGTGATGACTGTTTAGTAATTAAAAATAATTATTGTATAATCATAAGAAAGATCATGAGAAACTGTATGTTCCTAATCTAAGGAGGCTATGCTTGGCTGAAATCCATGTATACAATTAAACAATACAAGTTTAATAATTATTTAATATTAATGAAAGTTATATAACGGTAGAATATAGAAACATGTTCATCCTAAACTTATGTCGGAGTCAGATTTGGGTTTGTACCCCTGACACCCAGAGCTCTTCAATAAAAGCACCTGCATATAGTCATTTCTCGTGATTATGTGTTCCTGAATGCTAACACTTAAATGCCAGAAACCCAAGATTAAGTAACCCGTGGGAAAAGCTTAATTTGAAAAAAGAAAACAATTCTGAAAGCATGCAATGTCCATTGCAACTAACGAAAATTAAATGAATGAAAATCAAGTTTAATTTAGGTACTTTGATCTAAAATTTAAGTAACATTCATTTGTGAAATGTGTGCAAGCTAAAAAAGAATATAATCAAGTTGTCTATTTATCTGTCGAGAAAAATATTGTTTATGTCTGTAGAGAAAATATTGTTTGCAGAAACTGCCTAAGCTTTTCCAGCCTATATGTTTCAGATGTCTCTTACAAACATATTACTCAGATCTTCTCCATTTAGGATATGATGATTGAGACTTCTCAGTACATAGATGCCATCATTTTGGGAGAAATAGGGACGTAGAGGTAAACTAATATTGAGTGTGACTGTACTTGTTGTGAACAAAAAGTAGGAAGCATTGTACATTCCCAGTGGTCATTAGAGTGAATAGAGAGAGTAGAGAGAAAAATGAACATATGCAACTTACTTTGTTGCTATATAGCTACTAGTAGCATAGCTCTGTTGTCTAAACTGAATTAATTAACTTTTAACTAAATTTGCCACTAGATTCTCCCTAAAGTACCCAAGTATGGAGTCAAGCCAAGAGTAGCTTTAACTTAAAATTGGATTTCTGCTTCAGAAAAGGTTATCATTGAGAAGAAGAGATTGGAACACACTATGGCTTCATCAGTAGTAACAGCAATTTGTATAACTAAGTACTTAAAATGAAAGGAGCATGAAATATATTTATGCATGATAGGTGCTGCTCAGTCTCCTCATGAGTGCTGATTTCTGAATGAAATCAGGATCTCATGCTACAGGAGTAATTGAATTATTACTTTTGGGGCTGAACAGATCTGTCAGGAAGAGAGACAATGCCATAGAGTGTCATTGTCTTTTCCACTTCATTATTGATTCTCTGTCAGCACACAGTGCCCCTGCCTCGCTGCATGGTGCCTACTGGTGTCATGTGCCACGTTTAACACCTGGGCTCACCAGAACTGGGGAAATGTAGCTCGACAGTCCTTGCCACTGCATTAGCTGGACCAGAAAAATCATTTATTTTCTCCTTAAAAAAAAAAAAAATAGGGAGGAATAAAACGGTTTCTCGAAGATGGCTGATAGTAAATTCTGCTATGAACAGCATGCTATGCTATATGCTGTATTATGTTGTTTTGAACCTATATTATCTCCTGTGCAGAAAAGAAAACTCCCAATTGGAGTCTTGAGGCAGATTGTGAGTCATGCTCACAGACACAAGCACAAAGTGCAAAGGTGTTATTACTGAACAGCAAATATGATCTTTTACCATGGCAGGAAAAGTTACATCAAGTGTCATGCATACAGAATGCCCAGTGAGGTCAAGAAAAATTACACGTTTGGTTGTAAACAACAAAGTGCGAGCCCTGGCATTATAACATCTACTCAGCCTTTTTGTGTGACTTGGGATGTTTGCTACAAGGCATGCAAGTGCTTTTGCAATAGGTAATAGCATATTTTCAGAGTAATATGACATGCAGTTAATACATGTACTAGGGTAGATGTTTTAAAAATGTTAAATTTTTTCCAAGCTAGATGGGCAGTACCACTAAATACCTCATACCTGAAAATTATCACAGTCAGCTTCATTCATGTCTGTATTGCTGGGCACAGTGCATTTGAAAATACAAGTGCATTTTGTTCAACTGATGTGCAAGTCATCACAGAGGACATCCTCATCGGCATATGAAGGAGCTGTGTTTATGTCATTGAGCTCTTGATTTGTATTCTGTTCAATATGTTTTCTCAGTTCCACAGTTATGCTTCATGTTCATGGCATTGTGATGCTTGGAATGTAGAAAAGCTAGGGTCTCATTTTTCTTTCATATATAGTATAATGGGAGTGGTGATGGCAAAGTAATTATGCTTCTGGGTTGCCATCTAGGTATCATTAGTATTAGTAACAGAGATGAAATGTGCAAAGCTGCTGAGGTATTTAATGCCATCTCTGTTAGTGATGGCAAAACAGCAGTACAGTTGCATTCAGTTTGTTCACACACAAAATTATTCCAACGTAATGTGTGTCACAGTACATTAAAGTAGTTCAGGATTTTCATTAAAGCTTTTCTTTTCAGTATGTTGCGAGTTCATCTTAACAATTTTCTTTGTTCTCAAAGCAGATATCTCAATTCAAATGTGAATTTCATTTGTGTGAGAGTGTTTTCCAGAATAACAATAAAATAAAAATGGTAGATGCCACATGCTCTCCTGCAGAAATAGGTGTCTTTAAGAACATTTATTCAATGAATCTTCCAATGTGAGATCGCCTAAGGCAAGTTTGGATGTGAGGATGTGAGGAATTGTATCAGAAAGAAGGTTTGACCCAAAGGAGTCACAATTCCCTGTCCAGCTATGCATGTATAGGGGAAGAAAGGTTTGCAATTTGTAAATGCCAGTTGCTGTACGATTTTGGTCAACTCTGCCATGCAGAGGATGCAATCACAGACCTTTACTTAGAGGCAAACACCTCTAGGTGGAACAAGGTGTAGGCCAGTGAGAAAACATGTGGTGCATACTATTTCCTCTTCCTCCTGTTCTCAAGACACTGTCTGACATCTGCAACATTAATCAGAAAGTTAGAAAAGCTTTGGACTTTACAATCCTACAGTTTCACTACATGGCTGGCCAAAATCTAGCATGAGACTGGAAGGGTTTGAAGGAAACTCCCTGCAGAATCCACACCCACTACCTTAATCACCACTTAGAAACACAGCTTGTGGGGTTTTTTACATTTTAATTGGTGTTTTTCCTAGATTTTTCATTTGTGAATAAGTAAAAACAATAGAAGTGGTCAATTTGATTAAAAGGTACCTTGATTTCCTTAAAAGTAAGAATTTCAGTTTTTGCTCATCAAAAGATAAAATACACATTTATTAAAGGCAGACTTATTTGAAAAACAAAAACTGAACCAAACCCAACCCCAAAGGATTAGTGAAATCACTTAAGTGAAATCACTTAAGCTTCAAAGCTTTTGAATGATTTTGAACAAACACTGCCTTTAATCTCGTCTTTTTTTAAGGGGATCATTCTGCTGGTTCAGAAGAAGGAAACATGATTACATATACATGTCTTGCTCATCCTACCTGTATGTAGCCTCTTTACAGAGGCTCAAACTAATTTCACAGTGAGCCATCTTTTATACAACAAAAGTGTAAGATAACCTGTTGCATGCTGTTCGATGAGTTTTTAAATGTATGTTGTAAAATGTGGTACATTGATTTTTAATAAGTCAGTAACTACTTTAGATGTGATTTTGAAGGGGTTTTTGAGTTGGTATTAAATTAAAAAGCCATAAAAATTCAAACCATTAAAATACATTTGCTTTAAACTCCAAAATTGTACCAGAAATGAAACCATAATAAAATATATGTTAGAAATCCCTGGAGCATTTGCATTCTAAAGGATTTTACAATAAACTATTTGTCAGGGTTCATGCAATTGTTTGCAGAATCATTTGTTCTTAAAAGTTGAAAATATCATGCGTCATGTGTAACTGACTATATAAGAGTAATTGATCTACTGATGCGTGATGTCCTTCTTTATCTATGACCTATAACTACTACACCTAAAAGGACTCGAAATTTTCTATTTTTTTTTTTCTGGAAACTAAAATATATCAGCAGGGAAAATCTTTTAGAACCTTAAAAAACTAGCTAACAAGGCCCGGAAGGATAAGAAACCCTTTAGTCCAAGTCACTATAAAAACTTTAACAGCAAAGAATGTCATTAAACCTTTATGAATTCTTATAGCTCAGTATTCTCTTAGAATGCTTCCACAGAATGTATGCCATGTTAGGGTTTCACAACAGGTCTTACAGAAATCTTAGTCCTGTTCCCAGTAAAATCATAGAATCATAAAATCATAGAATCATTAAGGTTGGAAAAGATGTCCAAGATCATCAGGTCCAATCTTTAACTGAACACCATCGTGCCAATTAAACCACGCCACTAAGTGCCATGCCCAGTCATTTCTTGAACACTTCCAGGAATGGTGATTCCACCACCTTCCTGGGCAGTCCATTCCAATGCTTAACCACCCTTATAGTGAAAAAATTCTTCCTGATGTCCAGCTGGAATCTCCCTTTGCACAGCTTGAAGCCGTTTCCTCTTGTTCCATTGCTAATTTACAGAAACATAAAATATCCTGAGGTGGAAGGAATTCAAGATGATAACCAGAGTCCAAATCCAGGCCTGCATAGGACACCCCAAGAATCCCTCATGTGTCTGAAAGCACTGTCCAAATGTTTATTGAATCCTGCCAGGCTTGGGGCTGTGACCGCTTCCCTGGGGAGCCTGTTCCAGTGCCCAAACACCGTCTGGGTAAAATCCTTTTCCTGATATCCAACCTAAACCTCCCCTGACACATCTTCAGACCATTCCCTCAAGTCCTGTTATTGGTCACCACAGAGAAGAGATCAGTGCCTGCCACTCCTCTTCCCCTCACAAGGAAGCTGTAACTGCAATGAGGTCTCCCCTCAGTCTCCTCTTCTCCAGGCTGAGCAGACCCAGTGCCCTCAGCTGCTCCTTGTATGGCTTCCCCTCTAGGCACTTCACCACCTTCAAAGCTCTTTTTTTTGACAAAAAAGTTTTTAAAAAGTTTTAAAAGCTCTAATAGCTTTAAATATTGTTTATATTGTGCTGCCTAGAACTGCACATAATGCAGAGTACAGTGGGATAATCACCTCCCTTGAGGAAGGCTGGTGATGCTGTGCCTAATTCACCCCAGGACAACGTTGGTCTTCCTGTTTGCCTGGAGAAAAGACTGACCCCCACCTTGCTACAAGCTCCTATCAGGTGGTTGTAGAGAGTGAAAAGGCCTCCCCTTGAGTTTCCAGGCTAAGCAACTCCATCTCCCTCAGCTACTCCTCCTAAGATGTGCTCCAGACCCTTCACCAGCTCCACTGCCCTTCTCTGGACACGCTCCAGCACCTCAATGTCCTTCTTGCAGTGAGGGGGAGCCCAGAACTGGACACAGGATTCCAGTTGTGTCCCCACCAGTGACAACTACAAGGGGATAATCACTGAATCCCTGCCCTGGTCCTGTTGGCCACGCTGTTGCTGATCCAGGCCAGGATGCCATTGGCCTTTTTGGCCACCCGGGCACACACTGGCTCATGTCCAGCCGGCTGTTGACCAGCACCCCCATGTCCCTTCCCGCTGGGCAGCCTTCCAGCCAATCTGCCCCAGCCTGTAGCGTTGCACAGAGTTGTTGTAACCCAAGGTAAATTAAATTTCTCCAGAAAAAAAAAAGCTAAGTAAGTATAAGATAGTCATCATTTAACCCAATATTTCACTGCAAAATAGCCTTAAAATTCAGTGCAAAAATGTGCTGCATGCAAAGTGGAGCATGCTGGCATTTGTAGCCAGAAGACTGCTGAAGGTAATAAGTAAAATGAGAAATGAAGGTTTAGGTAAAATAGATGTTTTCATTATCATCACCTTTGATTAAACTCTGTTAAGAACTGTTTAGCATTAACACAAGCATAAAAACCTGGAGTATTTAGAATTTCTTGGTATTCACATGAAAATTAAAGGAAAAAAATGGTGTGAAAGATATTACTCAAAACCCCTATTGAATCACTAAAACCTAACATGAAAAGCGATCTCAGGATGTGCTTGCACAAAAGTCCAACAGACAAAAGCCATATTTTGCCCTGTGTTAATAAGGGGAAAAAATGGTTGACTAGACGTAGAATATATGCATTATCTTTGTTTAACAGGTTAGAATATTCTCCTGGCTGGAAGCTCCCTGGCATATGTGAGGGTGAATCAGGACATGTAATTCTCAGCAGTTTCACAACTTGATGGCATGCTGCCAGAAGAGCCAGCAGGTCATTGATTGTTATTGGGGAATCCCCTGACAGTTCCAACCCCCAGGAAAAGAGAGGGAAGGCTGGGCAGCCAGCCAGGACTTCACTCCTGCAAAAATCCCAAATGCCGCTCCCTGACTAGTTATGCAAGAACCATACAAACCTTTGGTACTGCTGGCACCCATGAAATTCGCGATAAAACATTGAGACAACATCGAGTTTTCTTAAATTTACTTAAATTGCTTAAATTAACAACGGTGCTACCTCAAGGGGGCATGACAATACCTTTTAGTAAACACTTTCCATAGCATGAGTATTTACTGTTATATCTTATCTGAACCCCAAAACCAAATTATTCAATTATCTGAGCACGTTCATGTTACAGCAGTACAAGTAATATAGCCAGTGGTTGTCACTCCGATCACTTCAGTGCTGTGTGATGCACCCAATGGGCATGTGAAATGCATTCCAGTAATGCAGGTGGATGTATAGGTTACAGTACATTTTGATATTACATCCAAATGAAAGAACTATTTATTCAAAGCTGTTGCTACCTATAGATTGGGCTTCTATCTTCTCAGCACTGAAGAGGCTGACTGATTTTTTAGGAAAACAACTTATACACAATGGAAATACAGTGCCACACAGTACAGAAAATAGAGTCTCCACCAGCAAGGACAAAAGTCAATAATTATTTCAAAACATGACTGAGAGAAAAGAGCATTTCCTGGTTTGCATAACACTTAGTTCGCTCAGTGACTGCAAAGGAACAAAGAATTGACCTGTCAAGGTGGGTTCTTCAGTCTAATTTCTTCTTTGTCTTGTCCTTTTAACACACTTTTCTGAACACATTCTGGTTTCCAGAGGTACTAAGTTCTTCATGCAGGACTCAGAATATAATGCTTCCACACAGCAAGTTTTCAAGATGCTTCTTTGGGCATTATGTGTGTGAGTTCCCACATGTAGGAATTATGAGAAAATAAATCAGCTCTATATTTATTATATCAATATTTGGGAATTTAAAAAAAAATTTAGTATAGTATTGCCTGTGAACATGTTAAATAAAGTATTTCTTAAGCATTGAATAAAAGCAGAAAGTGAGATGAATGGCACTCTGTAAGACTTCTTGAAACCCCTGAGTGCTTCTTTACAGTCCTGGAGAACCTTGAGGGAGATTGTCTTCTCAAGAGGTTTTAATACCACCATCTTTAGCCAGCTGATGGGGTCTTTCTTTGGAATTCTAAACAACTTAGTGATTAATGATCTAGAAACATTTGACTGTTCTCAGCATTTAAATCTCCCAAGGAAATGCAGAAATACAATGGACATCGGTTACTAAACACTGAACAGCTATCGGTTGCTATTGCTCATTGCTGGGGAAACAGACAAATTAACAATTTCTTGCAGTTAAAAAATCAATACTCAGCATAAGAATGTATATTTCAGCTCAACAGCTCGTTTTATTCAACTCTCTATTTTGAGTAAGTTAACAGATATTTCATTTGAGGTGATATAACCATATTCATATCCAAGGCTATTGATGGGCAATCAGAGGTAACAGAACAGCAGAAGTTTCTTCACACGTGGGCAGCTGCAGCCAGCAGAGCACAGCTAGACCTTTGGCTATTCAGAATCATAGAACCATGGCATATTTTAGGTTGGAAAAATCCTCTTAAGATCACAGAGCCCAACCAGTAACCCAGCACTGTCAAGCCCTCCACTAAACCCTGTCCCTAAGTGAACACATCAACATATGTTTTAAAATGCTCATTAGAAGCAAATGCAAACTCTATCTTTGAACTCATCTTCAACATCAATATCAGAATCTGCAGGTCTACTTTTTCTTCACATAAACTATAACACCAAGATGTTTAGTCTCCTTAGTGGTTTAGAAATGTGCAAGAGAAAAATGACAGTAACACGCTTTGTAAGGTCAGTGTTGGAACCAAGTCCCAAAAAGGAAAATATGCATACGTACTTCTCAAGACTGTCCCATTCAGAAGTCAGTGCACACACACACCCACACACCCACACCCACACAAACACCTCCTTCCTCCTTCACAAACCCCTCAGGTTTACATTGAAGTGATACCAAAACTGCTCTTGGCATCATCTTAGCAGCTGATTTCAGGCTTGAGCAAACACAGTGAAGGAGAAGTCAGACCACAATTCCAGGTACATCTGTGAATGGTGAATCACTCCCATTCTATAAGAGTATTTGGTCGACTAATGTAATCCACCAAGTACTAGTGAAACATCACAATAAAGAACTGGAAGTTCTGCATATTTGCTGAGAATTGTCTGAATTCCTTGACAAATTGAAAAAATTAGCTCTCTCTGAGATGCAAAATCAAGCACAAACTAAACTCCCTGGTGAAATGCAAGGGAGAAACCTAGAAAAGCATCTTATGAGGGGATGAACACAAAGTGATCCCCCAGAAAAAAAATGAGAACATTGAAATGCAAAATATCCTACCGACAGCTCTATGTAGCCAGCCCTATTTACAATGGTGTGCAAGCACAAAAAAAACCATGTAGCCCACTTATGCAATTAAGGCTTGGCAATTTGATGAAAATATCATGGAACAGAATTGATGTGAATTTGAGCACCCTGCCAGCTCATTGGGATGGAATTGGCAGTCAGGAAAAGAGACGGGTGGTGTGATGTGCACGCATGAGCCTGCAAAGGCAAACTCTGGGCTCCAGGGCAATTGCCAGGAGTTGGTTATCCTGCAGGAAAACAGGGATTTTAACAATAGTTAAGCTCTCAAGGGAGGTAGGTTCTTCCAGCCTTTGGATAACTGAAGGAAAAATAGTGGGCAATAGATGTATTATCAACCTCAAATTGTCACAATCCCCTGAAAAAATTTAAAACACTGCCATTACAGAGGTAGAGGCAAATTAGGTGATTTTTCTCCTGAATGAAACAGCTTTTAATTGTAAAACTGTATGCACTTCACAGTAATGTTTACCTCTCTGGCAGTTAAATGCTTCTTCAGATTAACTCAATACTAAATAGAAACAAAATGCATCACACAACAGTTCACATATGCATGATTTTCTTCAGTGATTTTAAATTTATGCTCAATGCTGAAGGATCTACTGCATGTCTAAATATTTGCAGAAATTTAAGCACATAAAGAAAAAAAATCATATGGCAATAGACCACCAGGATTTATTGAATTCTACTTTAGGATTTAAAGTTATAGCACTATTTTTCAGAAAGAGCCAGGAAGTCTCCCCATATATATATTATAGTTACATAATAATATTTTCTAAAAAATCCTTCCTCCACTAGGAATATTTTTACTCCACCATGGAGCAACAACTGACCATTCCTGTAACAGATTTGGCACAGAACAGAAAGACAATGAAAAGTTAATTATATGCCAATGTAATAAATGTTTAAGCATCCCGAAAAATAGTCTTGTACTACATTTCATTTCAAAAAGGGGTCTATTTTATAAGGATATTTTTTACTTGTATTCATTACTTACTGTCAGACAGCAAGCACTTACTGTCAGATCTCACATTGTGCATATTACTGTATGATAGCAGAATGGTCACAATTCTGCAAAAGCCTATAAATTCTGCCAATAACTGGACTTGCTAGTCAAACCCAATTAACTTCTAACACCAGTTTGCCTAGTAAAGCATCCACTTAGTCAGAACTCATTTGTGCTTTAAAACTGATGCATTATACATTTTTTGAAAAGAATTTTTTTTCAGCATGTCGTTGGAATTAAATATATATATATATATATATATACAGCTGATTAGAAAAGGTAAAGTTACAAATAAAATTAAGCTGAATGTTTAGGTTTTACAACATTTGAATGTGCTGTAAGTACACGGCATTTTGAAGCATCAAGCAGTCCTCTGCTTCCTGCTGTGTCCCATATAGAGTCTCCATCACTATCATCAGTCATGCATAAAATAATTGTTTTTCTGCTCTTACAATAGGACCAAGAAAACCCTGCATTCTGGTTGAAATGAAAATGAAGGCAACATGAGTAATCACATCATGATGGGTCAGCTGTTGTGTACCGAACATCCTTAAAAGCAGTTCAATAATGGTACCTTTAACAAAATGTTTATTTACATAATCACATAGGTAAAAATAATTCTTTTTTAAAAAATCAATATAATTTAAAAAGATATTTTGGATAAAATATTCAGAAAATCAGTGATGAAAATAAAAGGTTCTTAACAGTGTTTCTAAAAATGGTAAAAAATATCTACAAAGAAAAAAGCAACAAAAAAAAAGCAACCCAAATTTACACATCTGAGATAGCATGAATGAAGAAATTAACAATCAGAATTAAACTTTCTATTAACTACTGAATTCTGTTGCGACAAAATAGAAGTAAAGTGAACACTAGATATTATTTTGAGTTTTTTTGGAAACACATTTAAAATAAACAAGTTTAATTTGAGCAATCCATTGTTGCTTAATCTGTTAGCAGAATACAATTAGCATTTATGTAAATTTTTAAATTGGTAGACTGCTTTCACTCTGGCTAGTATCTTTAAAAAACCTTGAAGTCAGTGAATTAATATATATTTTATTTACTTAAAAAGTAAACTGAACCTCAATTAGAAATAAGATAATTTTCCATCCTTTCCATAAGCAACGGCAGATCTGGGATGCAGAATACTGTTATTACAGTATTTAGTTCTTCACACAATGGTACACTTGGATTCCATGCAAGTGCAGATCAGTAAAGATTTAATTACATCAGAGAATTCTGTTACTGCATTACTCTGCATTTGACTCAGGTTAGCTCTTCAATTTATTTTTTTTTATAACAACTCCTTGACAGAAGTGTCTGGCCTTGACCCTTGAAATGCTTAAATATGTGCATTGCTTTACACACCTTAATTGCCCCCTTAAACTCAAGTCAATTTAAGCATGTAAGTGTTTGGAGGATAAGAGATGGACAGGTATTTAAAAGCACCTCAGTGGTGTGAAGAAAAAAGCAAACATTGTACTGTGATATATAAATACAAAGATGGAGAGGCAGTGTACAAATAGGAGTGTCATGTTAGATTCGTGAAGTCATCCTTCCACTCCACTTGGTTCTGGCTCTATCACATGGAGTTTTTGGCAGGGAGATGTGGATCAACTGGAAACAGTCCAGAGGAAAGCAACAGCAATGAATTAGGTTTGGAAAACAAGATTTGGAAATAAAGACTGAAGAAACTGAGTTTGTTTATCTAGACAAGTGAGACATTTCAGAGGATGTAGGTTGTTTGTTGGAGTTTTGCAGGCATTATGTGAGAAAATACCCTCAGAACTTGTCTGCAGGTCATTGATGTGTAGGTCCACAGTTACAAGGCTGCAGGTCTTATCTTCTAAACCCTTCTCTATGTATTTTATTTGTGTGAGGTTCCCCATAAAAATTCCACTTATATATTCAATAGACGAGAATAAAGGTGCCCAATAATTGATTTTGCTTCTGATTGATTGAAATGCTATATTATATTGATTTCTCCTTTGTGGTGGAATTAATTTAAATCCCCAAATAACATCTAGAACTGTGCTTAATTTTTTCTTACAAACAGCGATTTTTCAGAAAGACTGGGGGGGTGGGGGGAGCAGAGGGGATACAAACTAGTTATTTTATTTTCCTTTTTCTGGATTGATTTTGTCATTTGAAGGAAACTAAATGCCTCTGAGGTAACTAATTTGATCTCAGTACACAACTGTGGTGAGTCACTCCCACCATATTATCTGTGGATTACTGGAGTTTAATATTCTTATTTACAGAGATTAGGAGGCGATCAAAAATGAACAGAATGAGGATGCTCATCCCTAATTATCTATATTATGACAGAGAATCATTGTTTTAAGTTGCAAGGTTATTGCTTATGAAATCGTTGTGTATAAAATATTGATATTACAGTAATACTGTATTTTGACTGTTAGCATGGTGCATGCCGTCTGTATGAAACATAAGATCTGGCAAAACAAAAATGGTTTTCTAGGAGATTTACAAAGTGACAAGTTTTTTTATTATTTAAGCAATCCTAAAGATTGAATAAATACACATTTTTCTTGCAACAGTATTCCAAGAGTGAATGCCTCAGTAGCAACATTAATCAGGAAAAAAATCTGTAATCTGTAGCATTTGTCATGTAATTAAAATGATAAAAAGCCGGTAAATAGGAGGAAAATGGCTGTCTGAAAGGAGTTGCAAGTAGGCAGATATCCAACACATGCTCCAACAGTGGAAATCATAAAGCAAAGCTAATGCATTTATTATTTTGTAAAATTCTAAAAGCAATAGCTCCTCAAACAGTAAAAGGATATGGAAATATCCCAAGAACTCCACTCTTTATTTTTTCTTTTGAAATTCCTGCAGTGTGTTTGGATCCTACCTGGGATTTGTTCAAGCCTCTATAAAATCATGATGCTCCATGTATCTTTCTTCCTTCTGTTGCTGTGTTCCTCCTTTAGCTCACTCTGTATTGTAGGACATCCCATTATCCTATTGCAGCTCACATTTCACCTTTTACACTTTGTGGTAGGAAGGTGCTCAGATTCAACCTAGATTCATAAATGCTCTGAACTTTAAGATAGAGTCATCCTCCCTCAAGCAACTACTGGAGAGTGGTCAGGCTCCAGAAGGAGACTTGGAGCAGCTCAGAGGGCTTGCATGATGTCATCTGAGGACTAGGCATTGCCTACCTGGAAAATCAAAATTTTATTTGACATCCAATGATGTTAAGTTATATTTTTTAACCAGAGAAAGAATCAAAGGGGAAAAAAAAAAAAAAGAGAGAGATTGTGAGAGACAGACAGCAAGAACAGGAAAATATTTCAGGAAACCTAATGACCTAATGTTTCCACCTGAGTTGAGACAAGAAGTTGAAACCATGTCTTTTACAAGCCAGGCATTAAACAAACTTCCCATAAAGTTTCCCTCTAAGTGACTGAATATTTACCAATTTATACCACATTTATAACTCTAGCTTGGTGGTGATGGGCAGGAGGATGGCAGAGTAGGTGTTCCTGAAACAAGACAGAATATTTCTGCACAACTATATGCAGAAGAAATTTTAGTCTTAGCAGTTACAGCTCTACCATAACATTCTACAGAGCTAGAATGGCTATATCTTCCCTCATATATTAGCAAAAAAGCAGAGGAACCCTCATGTTTTTAATACCTTTTCAAGTAGATATTGTATCCCTGTTAAGGAAATGCTCAAGATATAGAATTATCTGGGTTCTAGTCCCAGGTCAAAGCCAGCCAGAAGGGCAGCCTAAACCTTGTACTACACACTCATCCTAATTTTGGGATTGTCAGGTGTTTCAGGTTAAGGGTCTGCTACACCTCCACATTCAATTCCAGATAAAGGTACCTAGGAATTTAGCTCTCAGCAGAAAGTTTGGTAGCATTAAATCCCTGATTTTGAGTTAATGAATTCCTGAGAAGTCCTGATGATCTCTGGGTATGGTGCTGCTCATACTCAATGAACCTTGTGGTGAGAGATTGTGGTTCACATGGAGGCCCAGTACAGTCTGTTATAAATATTGCCCCAATATGGTCAATGACAGAACTCCTGTTTCAAATGCTACACAGTCAGTTTTCAACACCATAATTAGGAGTGATGTCATATTGAGCCGTGGGCGTATTCGACACAGACACAGTTCAAACATTTTCTTCTCAAAGTTCTGAAATTCCTCAAAAAAGTTCTTATTAATATCTTATTATTAATATCCTTTCTTCTGCTTAAATCCAAATGGTTTATTTGAGCTTGACTTTTGAAAATCTAACCATAGGGGACCCTATACATCAAGGAAATATTCGATGTTTCCTTAAGATCATATTGCAAATTACAAGGAAAATTACAATATAAATGCAAACAACATATGTTATAAGCAAACAGAAAACTGTCAGAATTATAGTAATTCATGAAAATAACAGCCTATTGATCTGTTGAATCTAATCGAAGAGACTAACAATTGACTAAACATTCAGTATTGCATTTAATCTTTTTATGAACAGAGCTTTCATTACCACTTATTTGCATGTACTCCATTTCAATACATACTCTATAGTTACATAAGAATGAACATTTCTAGGGAGAAAATGGAAAAAAAATACGTGTTTCATGCTCACTTAAATGGAATAAAGCAGAAATAAGAAGCAGGAAACACAGACCTTTGTGGGCACATTATCATTATTGCAAAGGACCTCCCTCTTCAGACTGCGCCAGAGATTTTATCTGGGTTTTTTTTTTTTTTTATTGTGTGGCTTGGGATTTTTTTTGGGGTGTGGTTGGAATTTTTTAGGAGAGAGAAAAAGAAAAATGGTGGGCACCAAAGATTTATAGAATTATAGCCGAGACATAAACCAAAAGAAACATTTCTGATTTTCAAGCAGTATGTTAAAGGAAGCATTAGTTTAAATGGAAGATCCAGCCTTGCTGATCTTTACATGACCAAAAAGAAAAAATCACTGCCTAGTTATGAATTTAAAAGGTTAAGGCAATATAAAGGCATCAGTTGTGTACAGTAGGAGTAAAACTTAGTACTTGTTTTTTGATAAGTAGAGATCTGGTTGATCACACACCTATAAAAGTGCTTCTAACATAAAAGGTTTTGGGAGAATCTCAAACTGTTTTCAATTAATTAAGTTCCTCCATCTAGCATTGGCCTAGAGATATATATTAGACGTGGATATTACATGAGGAAATGAAACAGGCTTTTTTTTTTTTTTTTAAACTGGCAAATAAAGCTTCAAGGAAGTCTAGTTTTACTATCACATTTTACAAAGCACTGTTCCTTAAACTAGCCCCAGATGCACAGTTCAGGTCCATGCACCTCATCTCTCCCACTTTATGTGAGGTGATAATATCTTTTATTCACAAAGCTGCGAAAGATGTCCTTGAATGTACCAATCATAGACATTTATCTCGTTAAGCCTTGATTATAAAATTCTCCCCCAAGATCTGATGGACAGGGACCAATCCAGACCTATAAAAGTTTCATTAGCTCTGGAGAAAGTGTCTCCATCTCAGCAGCCAAAATAGCTTGTTTAGAACCTCTGTGCTGGGACACTATTTATTAACCATAATGTAAAGGGCAGATTTGATCTACAGACTGTTATTAAAGATAAATTAAAACCAGGAACATGCCTGAACTGAACACAGTTATTTTTGGATTGTGGTAAAGATTAGGCACCTCAGCCGTGGGTGCCAGTCTGGGAGAATCCCATGTAATGAGGCGCTGTGAACACCATTAAAAGACAATCCCTGGCTCTAAAAGCTTGTTGAAAAACAACCCCATCAACAGCACATTGTACTTTGTTGGACCTCTGCCCTCCATTTTCTATAAAGTCTTTCTGGGTGTGTATCTAACCACATATCTAGAGAAGGACCTACACTTAGAGCAGGAGAGATTGTGATGATGAGACAGATGGGGGAGCACTGCACCGGAGAGATTAATGACAAGCGTAACATGAAGTAATTAATCACTTGAACATACATTTCTGGGAAAAAAATTCTTAATGGCAAATTTTCAGCAGTACAGTCCAGCTTTTCCAACCTGTTTATACACTTATCATTTAAAACTAGCAATCTGCTTGCATTCATGAAGGTCACAAAAATATTTATAGTTCAGGCCTCTTCACTTTAACTGCAAGGCAACTTGGCACTGCTGTCAGGAATTCTTTCATACCAATAAGGGACTCTTAGGTGTTACTACTAGAGAAGTATGATTGTGTTAATGAAGTATCTGCAGGAGAGGGAAAAGTGCCATTTCATATAGATTATACTATAATCTTTCTGCTTAAGCCAGGGAAATCATTTCCTCATTTATTACAATAGCTGTAATTATAATAGCTGTATCATCATTAATAGCTGTGTAATGGCTCTGCAGTTATTAATACTGGTTCAAAATCAATTTAAATTGTCAGAACTTTTGTTATTACCCAGTAGTTATTAAGATGCCTTTTACCTACAACTTCTATTTGCCCCCTAGGAGTGCTGAAGTGTTGGGCTTGAGGATATAGAATGAAAGGTGATAAAATCACTGAAGTAAATTCTATATTTTTTTTAGAAAATTTAGGAATACCTTCAGCAAGTAATTTTCATTACAAAATTTTTATTACCAGATCACATCATTTCAGAAAACCTGCCCATCTGGTCCTACCCAAAGAAAGGATGAATTACTGTACTGATGGCCACACCTCTGCTCTGCTGTGTTTCACTATTCTCCCTTCTCCCTTTGCAGTTTTCTCCTTTCCTGGAGCTCTTAGAGTGTTTGATTATGTTAAATGGAATCTAATAAGTAATATACAACTTGATTTTCTCTATGAGTCAGTTGGCCCTGTAAGACCTGGTGTTTTAGGCTTCTTGCAGAGGAGGAATTGTGCTGAATAATCCACCTGTCCTATCAAGAACCATCTCCTGTGAAGCCACTGGCTCCTCATGTTTTTCACCTGTCACATGAATTCATCAGTCTGTGTACAAAATGCTCTTTCTCAGTGTAACTGAAAGAGGATATGTCCAGTGACTGCAAAAAGGGGTTTTGTTTTGGTCAAATGAAGGTTACATTCAGTTGCATATGAAAAAATATGGTTCCAGCATGAAAATACAGTACCATTACATATGAGGAACTCTTTTTTGAATGAAGAGCATTCATCTGGGTCACTTGAGGAACATATCATATATTAATGTGTAGGGGAAGGTTTAAAGAACTTTGGAAAAAGGAGGGCAGGAAAAACAGCCATAAAAATTCATCTAGATAAGAATTTACTCTCTGTCCATATCTGAAGAGATCCAAGGAAAGAGAATAATTATAAATGAGCTGTGAGTCAAATGACTTTTTTTTTTCATTGGCTGTATCCAGTTCATGTGGGACATTCTCCCAAGAAAAAGACCAGACACCTTCATACCAACAGTCCTTCCAATATCAGAACTGTATCAAAACACATAAATATTTCCTATCCTTTTCTCATATTTAGATTTTACCTTCAGACCATGACTCTGATCAAAATTGACAAATGAGTTTATTTATGAATCAGAAGTCAAGATTACTACGTTTATATTCATTCCTATCCTGACACTGCACAATGAGTATGTCTCAGAAAAAATGCTATCTTAACCACATATCAAGGACAGTACAATCTTATGCTCATTTGTGTTAAAAAGGACAAGTGTCACAAATTATGGGGCCTAAATTGAAGGCCAAGATTATCACCAAACAGTGCTGCCTGACACCAGAGGAAAGAAGAAAGAAAGAGTAGTGCAGATCAGAGAGTTTTGCACCGTGTAGAGAAATTTGTTGGGGGCTGCTGTGCTGGCAATTTAATCTGTGTTTTATTTAATACACTCTGGTTGCCTTGTCTTTTGCCTTTTGACATCCAAGATTCACAGGCCTGTAATGACATGCATTTGTTAATTAGTTAATGTTTCTAAAGCACTTTGAAAATGTAAAGCGTTGTGTTGAGAACTACATATGAGAAATTGATATGAGGATACATTCAACTGTGGAAGAGGGAAATACACTTTTCAGATATGGTATTAGGGGAGATAAATATTTTTGCATAATTAAACTAGACTATTCTGCTCCCTGTAAATATACACAAGATATATTTGTGTCATACCATGCAGCTACAGCATCACTGAGATTATATACACAGAAAACCACTATTCACATATTCATTGGAAAGAACACCACAAATCTATGGGAAAAGGTACAGAGTTTTCTGCAATATGAGAGCAGAAAATTTTCAGACACTCCAGTCCATATACTAGGCAAATGCTATATAGGCATTATATTAAGTGGGAATTTTTTCTGTTTAGTGCTATGAGATAGTACTTATTCATTTGGGGCAGATATGGCTGAAGGGGAGGAAGAAGAAAAAGGCAATTTTGTATAGGAGGAATTTTGTGTTACTTGACTGCAGTGGTCTTTAAATTATAGAGACTTTTTAGGGATATCTAAAATTGAGACCTAAGCCAAGGGGCTCCAAGGTACAGCATTTAAGATGCAGGCACCTGTGTTCTGGCAGCCTGTAGAGGAACCTACTCTGTGCAGCAATGTGGACTTGCACATACTGCACAGTGCACTGATGAGCCTGACTTAGCTATGGAAATTGTAAATGAGGATGTGACCAGCAAGTACATGAAAAAACATGAACATGCTCTCAGCTGGCATCAGTCATGCTGATATAGGGCAGCTCATAGTCAGTCCAGATTTGAGTACTAGAAAGTTTTGGCATTTCCGTGCAGGATAGCAGCATGTCAGGTGTTTTTACAAAAAGATTTAAGGGACCCACTAAACATTTATGTGTGTTTCTAGTACAGAAGCCATCCCATTATCATGTCTTTTTCCCAACCAACAGTCTCCGTGTTCTAGATATATCAGGCAATGATGAGACCAGAAAAGAATTCTTTTTCATGTTATAACTAAAGATAAAAAATCTGGGAAATTGGCAAACGATTTGTAGCAGTTGCAGTACAAGTGCACACCTTGTGTCAAACCACACAGGTTACCCAATCTCATGTTCTAGCTGAAGGTCCATGAAGAAAAACAAAGATATAAGCCTGCATCCACAGGAAGTAGGTTCAATACAGATTCATAAGGGAAACTCTGAGCACTCTTAAAGCTGACAGAAACTTTTTCAAGTTTTATCAAAAAGAAACTTTATCAAGATTCATCAAGAAACATACAGTTTCCTTTAGTTCATACTGCAAGGAGTGAGAGATTTCAATTTATGAGAAATCAAAAAAGGAAGAAGCAGCAAAGTCAAAGCAAATAATATCTGGGAAATGTCAAAGACATTAAAATAGTCTTTTTCATTACAGTGAATTATTTGGCTTTATTTTTGTGAAGCAGTATCTAGCAATTTGGAAAAAAAAATACTGTGTAGGTGCAGATCAATGTCTCAATTTAAATAAATTTAGCTGGCATGTGTCTGTCCATCCCCCCATATGCTTCAATTTCATTAGATGAGAATTTTCTGCTGGAAAATATTTAAATTTTTTTTTCCTAACAGATCATCTCAGCAAACTATTTTATATTGGTAAAAGTTGAAAGCATATCACAGAAAATTTACTTTTCAATTATTAAACATAAAAATTCTGGATTTATTAAATATTCTTCATCATCAAAGTGGATGTACGATCTTTCCTTACTCATACTTCACCCTACTGTCTATCATTAGTTTTGCCATCACGTTTTCGGCTCTTTGCGTGGTTAAGAATTTATTTTAATGGCAAAAGTATCTTCAGTCCTCACTTTATTTAAAGACTGAAGATGGACCTGCTCTTTGTTTAGTAATGCATCAAGTTCTGTCTATTTTTGCAGCTGTCTTTTTGCTGATTAGAGAGAAAAATCGACTTTACAGCTGCTGCTGGTATGTTGGTTTCCATGCCCTTTAGTGGAGTCAGAATTTTTTCCTATGAAGTTCTATTTCTTTTTCCAGAAGCATCTAAGCCTACCTGTGGGCACTGATAGAACTTCATTGTTACATGTGGCAGGATGTCTTTACATGGTGGGAACACTGAAGAGCATATTCTAGGAGCTGTAGATGCCCCTTTATACACAGTCTACTGCAGAATTTCCACACTTCTGGAAAACATTTGTAGTCATTTTGACATGCCTACATCTTTTCAGATGTAAGAAGACAATTTTGCAATTTTAGGAGCCTCTCTTGGCAGTTTGTTTTTTCAGGTCTAACCATAGCTGTGATGAATGTAGCACTTTTTATTTCCTCCTATGCTGTGTAAGAGCAGGCAGTTGCCTCCTACCCTTTCCCTACAGCACTATTTGCTCAATGCCTCACCCACTCTAGAAGCATTTTCAATCTTCCCTCAAGCTAAGAAGAAATAGACAAAAAAAGCTGCTAATACTGAAGAATACAGTGATGGAAAATAAATTCTTGCCTGAGGAGAACAAGTACAAACCTTCTAAAACAGTTGATATATTTTGTCATAATTTTTTCTAGTGCAGGAATTTGTCTAACTTTTGCAAAGGAGCATTAATTCATAGGTTGACAGCGTTTAAATAACAGACACTTTTGAAAATAAATGGTAGAAGTTTCTTTCCCAGAATTTTTATAGCAAACATAAAATACAGGGGCAGCAAAAGCTACACTGTGCCATTTTCTTTTGAAAAATTCTGAAACAGATGACTGTGATCACCTTAACCACAGGAGCACATGTTACATCCAGGGAGGGAAAGGTGGGCAAGACCTGCAGTTTTCTTCTGTCTGTATCACTGGAACTGCCTTATTCCAAGCCCAGAAAAGCAACTTTGGAATCACCCTTTTGAAGTGAAACAGCATTTACCTTTCTTTACTTGCTCTGAACGACTACATGCAGTCAATCAGTATATCAGTGAAAGGAAGGACATTAGACTTCCAGCTGTGATATATTTTATCCTGTGTTTTTCCTGCACCACTTCCTTCATTACATCTGTTACAGTTCACTCACAACTGGAGATTGTAATTTATCTGTTAGCTACCCTTGGGCAGATATCCACTTTAAATATGCCTCCAGATTTTATATTCTGTGAACATATCTGAAACAAATGAAATATCTTTTTCTGGAGGCAACCACTTTCTCTGTCTAAAAAGGCTACTCAACCTCAGTTTTATTCTTAACTTTCCTAGAAGCTGTTAGAGTGCACATTACTGTCCTAAACATTATGTACCTTTTTGATGTCAAGCTGACCCAGGGTATTAGCAGGCCACTAAAGAGTAGCAAACACTTCAGCATGTAGATATGCAATAATGGGGAAGAAGGTTAGGATAAAAAAATAATAATAGATGGGTATCACAAACTAGTGATGTTAAAGCATGTAATGTGCAAAATGATACTACCATTATGAATTATGACAATCTGTGACACTTATGACATAGGTTTAAGTGACAGACACTGTAACAGTTGCTCTTTAGTTCGTTACAGACAACGGTGATGAAAAGGATCGTAAAAAAACCCAATGGCCAACTATTTGTAAGATAGAAAACATTTTTGGATCCATATTACCAGACAATCAGCAAAATACAAGCAGTTTATTAGTATTAAAGTAAAATCTACTCATCTCTCTTCCAGCCAGTTCTTCCCTCACTGAAAAATTCCTTATTAATCCCTGTTTTTCTCAATGTAACACATGATTCCCCATAGCTCTCTGAAGTTCAGACAAACTTGACTGACTTTTATTTCTTTTAACAACAACAAAAAAATTCTTACCTGAGATCGATTTAACATGACCTATGAGCCCTTTGTTTTATGCTGTTTACTTCCACCTTTTTCCTATTGTCAGCCTTTTCTAACTTTTTTCTGATGAGGCCACAGTTATAAATTCCAATTTGTCTGTTCCCTATTTTTTTCTTGTCTGAAATGTAGCTAGAATTTGTATCACTCCACAATTTTGTGGTGGAGACGCTCATATTTCTTGATGCTTTCTGTCTGATTGGTATTTTATATTCCAATATTTTGGGAAGGAGGCAATCTTTTTGTCTCCCATCTCCTTCACATACACATACAATAAGCTTAGTGAGATTTGCTTTAGTAAGCCTGCCTTTGCTTTTGTACTTAGCATTGGTCCATGAAACAGATATAATTTGGATCTGTTTTGGGTAAAATATAATTTTAAGCACATCTGCCTTCTTCATGTACTGCTAAAAAATTAAGAATCTTCTTTCTAAAGCAAAGACATGAGCTGATTTTTCCTTCCTTTATCCCACCAACTTTATTAAACAAAGCACAGGATTCATTCTTGTTTTCTCCTTTCCCCATTTTTTATAGTTTTCTGCTCAAGATAAATGCTTTTTTTAAAATTCATTATTCAGAACAGAATTTGAGTGCAATCGTCTTGGACTGGAGTGTGGATTCCAGGGAGATTTTGCACCTCTGACTGAGAAAAATTTCCTTTCTTTAAAACTTGACTTCCAAAACTCTTGATTCCAGTTGATTTCTCCTAAATTCTTGAAGTCTTTTTTTAATTGAAAACACGTGCATAATACGACTAAACTAAAATTTCAAGGTCTATTCCAAATTTCAGTTATTTTGAAAGTTTCTAGTTTTAATGCTTAATATATATGATTAAAAATACATTTGCTATGTGATGTTCAATTTACAAGAAATTGGAAGTATTGATAATATGGGGTTTTTTCAACTGTATCTTTCCACAAGAACTTCTTGAGAAGATTATCTTGCTGTCACAGCTGACTCATAATGAACACAGGTGTGTTTTGTCTTTGACTCAGAGTCAGCCACAGATGCCATAGAAATCAAAATCTTTCAGTTGCAACTTGATCTAATAAAATACAATTACAGTGCCATCAGCAGGGAGAAATCTCCCACACAGCCTGGTGAGCACCCTGGGGGGAATGTTTTTAGTATGGTGCACAGTAAATTAACCACTAAGCACCCATTAATGCTAATGAGAGCGCCATGCTTGATTTCCTGAGCACTGTGCTGAAAAGATACCTGTAGGTATTGGTTTTAAGCCTGTCTACCGTCCATTTAGTCTAATAAAATGTACTGTAAAAAGTGAGCCAGCCATCTAATTCAACTATTAAAGCTGTCCTTACAATGTAACTTACACAAAGCAAGACAGTCAATCCGCAAAAGAAAATAAGTCCAATGCAGATTAATAGGAGACACTTTTCAAATAAAGAACAAATATATTTGCATACAAAATGCAAATCAAGTATGCAAAAGGAAGCGCAAAATATACTGTAAGACTGTGATCAAAGACCTCCTGTCCTGCCCTCATATCTGTAAGTCATCAAACACAAGGTGGCAAAGATGCTGCCTGAGTCTGTCACTTGTATTTTTACTGTTAATTCCATTTCAGTGGTGAAAGTCACTTAACTGAAGCTTCTATTTTCTTTTGAACTGTATTTCGAATGTTTGAACTTCAAGATATAATGATAAGCAGAAGCTGCAGCTGTTGCATCCTCAGTGATGGATTTCCAACTCATGCTACTACAGCCATCTCTGATTACACCAGCATTAGCTAAGTTGTCCATAAGATGAGACAATTCTATTAAGCTACAGGATCAGATCTCGAGGAAATGTTTTGTAATTTGATTAAAAAGGGATATAATTTTTCTTCCCATGCATTGCTCAGGACGTGTAGGACACCAGTCCTACAAACCCTTACAATTTAAATAGCTTTAAATTAATTAAAAAATGAAACACACTTTAAAATATTTTACTTAGGTATAGAAAAATGTTGATAGTGTTTATCTTTGTACTGTGGCCATGTGACTGTAGTACTTTTGCCAGCTTGCCCTCATCTCTCCATAATTAAGCTGCAGTTCCTTAATCCTTAGTGCTGATTGTACAAGGATAGAAACCCTGAAATGTGATGTTTCTTTCCATGGACAGTTTATGACTGCTGAACATTTATGGTGATTTGCAGCTGGCACTCCCATCCTTTAGCTCCTAAAAAATTTTGCATCAGAGAAAGAGAGAAGGAATGTTTTTAACATCTTAACATATTTTATTCTTCTGTTTTATTCTGCATTTCTGCAGTAACATAGATTACAAACAGGCTGGTTTTGTTTTCCTTCAGCTTATCATTTTAGGTATCACATTTTTAATATCTAAGCTTCTCTCAGCGCAGGAAAGAAGAGGTGTGGAATCATCAGCAATTGCCCAATTTACAAGCAAATCCATAAATTTTATTATTTATTTCTTACAGTGTAGCACTACTCAGTAATCAGAAACACTGTGCAGGCAGAGTATAAAGAGTCTCCCAAAAATCTGACAACATAACCTCAAAATATATAGCCAAGTGGAAGGTTTTTGTTAGAAGCTTTGTAATAGCTTCACTAGTGGGCTTCAGCTATTTTATAGAGCATTCTGTTCTCACTGAAACTGTGAGAGTTCTGCAACCTGCACAGTCAGGAGTAAAAATACCAAAGAGCCAGATTCATCCAGATATAACCTCTGACAATTTAGTCACCACCTCAAAGCAGTTTCATCTAATTGTGTTTAAATGTGCTTAACCCTGCACAACTTCTCTGTTAGGTACTAAGTAGAGATGTTATTTCAATGTCATGTTGGTGCACAGGTTTTGGCAGGGAGAGAGTTCATTTGCTTCACAGTAGCTGGTAGGGGGCTACATTTTGGGTTTGTACTGAGCACAGTGTTGGTGACACAGGGGTGTTTGCATCATTGCTGGGCAGGGCTTGTGCAGTGCCAAGGCCTTTGCTGCTTCTCACCCCACCCCACCAGCAAGTGGGCTGGGGGTGCACAAGGACTTGGGAGGGGACACAGCTGAGGCAGCTGACCCCAGCTGACCAAATACACATCCCGCATAATTTGGCATCATGCTCAGCATATAGAGTTGGGAGAAAAAGAAGGAGTAAGAGAATGAGCATTTGAGCATTGTCTGGCATTGTCTTCCCAAGTCACTGTTACACATGATGGAGCCTGACTTTCCTGGCTGAACACTTTTCTGTTGATGGGAAGTGGCAAATTAATTCTTTGTTTCGCTTTTCTTGAAGGTGTGTCTTTAATTTTGCTTACTCCACCAACTTTACCTCAATCAGTAGGTTTTCTCAGTTTTACTGTTCTTATTCTTTCTCCAGTCCCATTCGAGGGGAGTAAATGAATGGCTGTGTGGGGCTTAGCTGCAGGCTGGGGTCAAACTATGTTAGTGAGGTATACAATTAATATCATCCCGGGCCCCAAAGAGGCATTTACATTACCTTTTAACATATATTTGGAGGTGCCCTATTTTTGAAAATTCAGTGTAAAAATCCTGCAGTGAGAGTGTAAGCTCTTGATTGTGAATGTTGTCTCCAAAAGGCTTTTTAAAAGGCTTATTGGCTAGCAGCTGTTCGTGGAATGAACCATCATGGTTTCATGCACATAAAGAATCCTTAGACTTCACATTAATGTCACCCTTTTTAAACTCATTCATGCTATTCAGTTTCTCTAATGTGCAGACTTAGGGAAGCATACAACACTACAGGTCTTTCTGTCATGGTAGAAGACACATATACACAGATATTGAGCATGCAATTCTCCTTACCAGTTCCACCCTCTGCCCCCTGTCACATCTCTACTCAAGCTATTTCAATTGCAAATGAATATTTGTTAAACAATTGCCTACTGAAATGCTGTCTTGAGACACCTTTACCTATGCTGCCATCTAATTGCTTTCAAAATTTTCAGTTAGGTTATCTTCACTTTTTTTGATGTTCCCTCTGCCATATTTTTTCTCACACCTGCTTTTTAGTAAGTCAAGCACAAATCAGCCAATTTTCCTTCCCTTAAGAATGCACAGACCAGTTCCAGAATCTTGCTTTAATTTGTCTTAAAATGATTTAAACTCGGGATTCTAGTCAATCATCCAGGCTTTACTAACTTTACTTTTGAAACACTCAAATAAGGGTTCATCAGATTTTTGCTTTCAGATCAAAGTGATAGAGCACACAAAGCATTTCAGCTACAATAATGCAAAGGTGCCCTCTGGGAAAAAGAGCCTAGATTTTCCATGTTAATGCTCATCCATTCTCTAGATTATATTGCAAAGCAAAAATTCAGAATGTTAGTCACACTTCAGGTTTCTCACACCAGGTTAGATTTTTCCATGCCTGCATGAAGCAAATGTCAGTTATATTCCTAATCCACATGTAAAGCTGATTCTCTAGATTTGCAATAACAAGTTTATGTGATCAAATAGATTGCCATGAGAATAAACACCAAGAAAAGCCAGTGTTTCTTGTCTGAAGCCCTATCTGTTTCTCAAAATTCTCCTGACCTGTAAAATTAAATTATAACTATTTTAATAAAATACAGCAAACAGATGTGGAAACACAACATTGTGAAATAGATAAATTTGGATGAAAGCAGCAAAATATAGATTATTCTTCCTAAAACAATCTATTTCCAGAATTCTCTATAAAGAGTACAAAATAGTTTATAATTTTCAGAAGAATAAAACGCAAAATAAAGATGCAACAATTCTTCTGCAGGGGACATAAACTCAGTGAAGCCTTGACTATTTCTTCATGCTATGCTATTTGATATCAAAATGAAAAAAATAAAATGCTGGCACTTCAAACTGGCAGTGCAGCTATCCATTTAAAACCCTGTATCAGATTACCAATACCATGTGATGTCTTATATAAAGCTGGATAACATTCATGATCAGTTTGTATCCAGTACAAAGCTCCTCATAAATAAATAGGGCTAGAGGCATGTTTTGATGGCAGAGGGCATCATACTGCTCTGTTCTTATTGAAAGATGGCCCTGGTTTAGTAAAGATATGTTTTGTTGGCAAAAAGTCTGCTATCATCTGGTTAAGTGGAAGGATGTTCAGACATGAAGCTGAAGCAAACATTTAAGCTTAATCTTGAAGGCAAGTGATTTACTTTGTAGCATTTCAAGGCTATTTATTTTACAGTACAGCAGCTTGTTTGCCTGGAATCAGTGTGACTCACAAAATCTTGTTAAAATGCAATATTAAGAGGAGGAAAGAGAAAAATAAAAAAAAAAGAAAAGGAAGAAAAAACAGCAAGAGTTAGGAGTTAGAAATATAAGTAGAAAAAGAAATAAGGATTTAAACAAAGAGAATGTTAGAGAATGAGAATATATCAAATAAACATACATTTAACTTTATATTCCATTTGAACCCTTTATCAGAGCCCTTGCTTACTCTGGCCAGCAGTTTCTCTTGCAAATAGCTTCACAGGCATCAGTGGGAAAATTTCTGAGAATTACTGCATTTTTATGTCACTTAGAAGTGGACTACAGAGTCTTTCAGATGTTAATTAACAGAAAAGACTACGGAGTAGTCAGAAGGAATATATACATTCTATAAACTAAAATATCAGAGTACCAAAAATATAGACTAGTATTAACCACTGGGAACTGAGAATTAATGGGTCTTTTAATACACTTGGATTCATTCCACACACAAACACACAAATATTATTTTGCTTGCTATTTCACCCATTATTTTTCTATAGCAAAGTTGATTAATTAACGGAAATTATAAGTCTTCGTTCATTCCTTCCCTCCTGTTCCCCCCAAGTACACCTCTTTTTTTTACACTAACACAGGGAAAACATAAAGCAGCTACTATTTTAAATGGAAGCAACTATTAATTTGTGAAGATACTACTTAACATGAATACAAGCAGCCAATTCTGCATCTTTTATCAGAGCTTTGGGCTATTAGGTCCCACACTGACTTTATCAGCCACGTTTTTTTATGTTACACAAACATGCCTCAGTGTTTATCTACCAGTTTAGCCTATCAATTCCATTTTGTGAGGACACTTTCTCTGAATTATCTAGGTCCTCATAAAATCTGTCAGTAATGTTACAAAGAATCTAACTTTGATATCAACTTCAGTTAAGGAGACATTAGGTAGTCATTTATTCTTAAATTCAGATTTCTGACGAGACATACACGCATCAGTAACCACCTCAAAATTTATCTCATTTGAAAGATACATTGCATTTCAGATTTCTATGTTGATATTAGATGTTAGGAGACATTTTCAACATGAACTGAGCACCTCACTAGAGCCTCACATTTTCCTTGGCTTAGCTGTTTCTAGGTGAGAGTTTTGCTGTGTAAATGGCTTGCTGTTGCAACACAGAGAGTCAGTGGCAGAGTACATGAGAGCTGAGGATCAGGTTTTGAATTTTCAGCAACCAAAGGTGACAGGATCCTTAAAAGGGGCTCATTTGAGGTAAAAGTCAAAGATGCATCTGCCACTGCAAGTCAATGGCCAACAGCCATCATCTCTTCATCATTTGTATGTAGATGTGACAACCTCCATCTGTCTCTGTTGCTTGAGCCCAAGCAACCACAAGATATAGGGTAAACATGCAGGTAGATGGAAGAAAGGCTTAAGACCTGTAAAAAGGATGAATTACTCTCTCATCCTCACTGACTGCAGTTTTAGCTGGTGAAATGGAAATACAAATAACAGACAGAATAAAAATATTGAAGGCAGGGAAGGCGACAAGTGAAATGATCTCACACAGACTCCGTTGCTGGCCATATTATTCTCCTTCACATGCAGAAGTTGTGCAGTGAGGTTCACATGTGGGCCTGTCAAACATGTGAAAAACTACTTTTCCTAGCACTGAACACTACCACAAGAACAGATTATAAGGAAAGTTGATAGACTGCTCACTGGCTTTGGCCAAGGAAATTCATCACGCTGTCTAGGAGTCCCTATACAGGGAAACAACCAATTCCAAAAGGTTGGAATCACAGTCTCCCACTCCACTTTATTCAACACTTGAACTCTCCACAACTAGGGAAGAAACATAGGAGGGTTGTATGTGCACAGAGCCCTTTCAATTTTTTAGGCACGACCTGATGATATCTAACAAAATGAGAAACAGAACCAATGAAAACTTGAGGTCTTTGTGCAAAAAAGACCTTTAATTAAAGCAAGAGAATATTATAAAGATCTCTCACAAAAACTTTCCACAAATACACTCATTTTGCTGTCTTAACATTTGTTATTCCAGTATTTCCAGTTTTGACACTTGTTTTTTTCATCTTTTATTCAAACAATTTTATTATGATGTGAATATTTTTTTTACGTTGTCATTTGTATATATCAGTCTACAGGAAAAAAAAAAGAAGAAAAATGTATTATTTCTAAAATAATAAAAAGGGGCACAAATCACATTGTATTACTCTCTTTACTCATAAATAAAGTGCAATTTTTTCTTTCTGTTTCAACTAGGAGCAGGTATTCAGGATTTAAGAATGCTTCCTGAGAGCACAAATTGAGAATAACTTTTAAAATAAACCAGCTGCAGCCATATTATACATTTGTAAAACAAATCTTTTGAGCTTTACTCTGACTACCATGTTTGATGAATTTATCACCACATCCTTTTATCTAGTGTTCAACATTGAAGAAATTCTTTGATTTTGTAAGGAGCAGATATGAAGAATGATTCAATTGCCTCAAAATGAGATCTGGTTGCTCCTAACATCTAGGTATAAAGCATCAGAAATGTGCTAACACTAAAAATAACTTGCAAAGACAGAACAACATAATGGAAATTAACAGTATGTGCAGACATACTGGAGAAGAAAATTGGTGGAGGAGCAAAAAGCTGCAGATCTCCATCAGTCAATGCTCAGAACCCCTCCAGGAGGTGCCAGGTGTGGCTCACAGTAACCTGGCCATGGGACCTTCTGAAGCCACAAGTGATCTAGCAACTATAACTGGTGTTTCAGCAGACAAAAGAAGCACCTGGTTTCCTTAATGGATCTTACAATAAACCACATGAGTGGAATCCCTCAGCAGGTTAAGAGGTGAGGAGATTGGTCTTTCTGAAAAACAGACTTGAACATGCCTAGAGACATCAGGACAAAGCAGCCTAATCCATTGGTCAGCACCTGGAGAGTCATGGATGGGGAAAGCCAGTCTGTCTGCTTGCAGATGACTCCTGTCTCATGTCCCCAAAGACATGCAGGCAGCTATTGGCCAGTTTGAAAGTTCTTCAAGGCTCTTTAGACTTAGAGTTCCTCTAAGAGAAGTGCGAATTCAGCCAAGGCCAGACAAGGCTGACTCTGCAATGTCCAGGGTAATGAAAAATCCCCTTGGTTGTGTACATTTCAGATACAACCTTGCAGATGCCAGGGTGGAAGATGACAGTCTGGAATATTGGCTTGGCTGGTAATCAGGTACTGTCTAGGGAGGGGATAAGATGATGATGACCCACAAGGGAGGGCCATCACATAGCACTTGTCTCTACCATGCCTCACAGTTGAGAGATTTGGGCTGCATATCCTTGATAGGCATAACCTTGCTATTATGTGCTTCCATCAGCTCAGTCCCCGGGCTCTTCCGTGATTAACTGAATAATTCCATTTGCAGGACATGATACCTAGCTCCACAGTTCTGGGGCACAGTATATTACTGGCACTGAAGTTAGGATAATCACAGCTCAATGGCCATGTAGCTTGTCTACACCATGACACAACCCCTCAGGTCATTATTTGCAGAGGGCTCAAATCAGAAACTGAAACACTGCAATAACCTTAAAGCTAATCTTATCACATAACCAACAGACTTTAGGGGGAGAAGATTACTGTTCTGTTCTGGCAAACTTGGATAATATCTCTATTGTTGTCCTGAATTTTCTCTATGAACTCTATAAAGCAAAAGAAAGAAAAGCAAATAAAAAATTAAACACTCAATAATATCCTGTCTCCTCTGTGATATACTACTGTACCAGCCTCTGCTCCCACCTTAAAATTTATCCATTGTCTTTTACAAATAAGGAAATTCTGCAGCTTTTACAGCACTTTTGAGATGATACTTTATCCTCACACTGACTGGTAGCAGTGAAAAGCAACTTAGAAAATGGCTTTTTTCATGGAGTAGGTGAGCAATAATCTATGAGAAACAAATTGTGATACTGCCACAGCCAACACATGGAATAAATCAGAATCATCACACTGCTAATTCAAATTGAAGGGTATTAAACAGGATTTCCTACAACTAGCTTGCACATTTTTTACACGGTGTTCTTCAAAATATTCCTCCAAGATGTGCAACTAATAGGCAAAATTGATGAAACTCTTCCAGATATCACAACAAGAAACAAATATCAATTGCTTGAGGTGTGAAAGACAACTGTAAAACACTGTAAACATGAGATTTTCAAGTTTCAATAATGTGTTTTAATTTTAAATTCAGGGTTGCCAATATGAAGTTTCACCATTGCAATTTGGGTGCCTGATCTTCAAAAGTTCGAAGTATTAAACAGCATTAAAGGTGAAAGAAAAAGGCAGATATACAAAGCAAGCATGAGTATTTCTATGGACTTTCTATGGACTTCTACATACTTTCTTCTGAAGGCCAAGATCACAAATAATATATTCTGGATATACATTTGATAGTTTGAGTTTTTACTGCAAAATAGAAATGCCAAATTCAAAATGGCTGAATGGAAAAAAAAATTTCTTACTTCCTAGTCATGAATATGCCATCATAATTTCTTCGTTTTTACTATACAGCTTTATTTCAATGATACAATGAAGCCTTTCCGAGACATGAAACTGTTGTTGATAATAGCTTTTTTGTTTATGAAGTGATAAATGCTCTCTCACAGGTCTTCATTCTCATCCTGCAGAAATCTGATTGGCAGGTATACCAACACCAGAAACTATCCCTGTTATTGCAGGTGTACCATGCAGAATGTTTTTCCTTTTATCATGATCATGACAATATGAGCCACAATGCATAGTCTTGCTATGCAATATGAGAGGATATATAGGTGATCTCTTCCTCCATGGAGGGTTTACAGAGGCAAGATTACTTTCTGTAGAAAAATTTTACAAAGCCTTTTTTAACTGTTAGGATATATATGTTGAAAAAATATATTTTTAGAACAAGGTGAGTTTGATTCTTAATTGTCTTCTTGAAATTTGCCAATAATTTAATGTGACTACAACTAATCTGCGAGGTTCATTTCATGTTTTTCTGTAGCAGGCCCAAAAATTTTAAGACAGGCAACCTCTTAGTTTTATGAGATAAATGATTGATAATGAATTGTTCTTAATTTTCGTGATATCAGCTCTGTGGATTGCAAGAGCCCAAAAATTTCAAGAGCCCGTGTTGCATTTGATTTGCTGTTCAGATCCAGAAGGCAACACTTCTTGTTCAATAGTAGTCCATCCTTTTTCCCACATCACGCAGTGCCGATGAAGTCAGCAGGGATGGATGTGCCACCCAGCTCTGGGCTACCAGCCATGAGCCAGCCAGCAAGCTCCTGCAGCCAAGGCTGTGTTTACTGCACCCTCTTCCACAGGGGCCACTGCCTCACTGGGGACAACTTCTGCTTTCAGTAGAGCAGCAGCTAAGGTAGTGAGAGGTGACATTTTTCAATAGGAATGCTTCCTGTGTTTTTATCAAGTACCTTGATACTAGCAAACAAAGCTTGTTCCAAAATGAAGCATGCAGGCTGAGAGGAGAGGAAGAGCATTTACAATATGGAATTGATCCATTTTAAGCGTTCTAGTTGGCAAATGTGTTAGAGAAAAAAAAAATCAGAGTCTGCAATAGATATCTGGCACGAATCAGAAACAATATTTTGTAGGTGGGCCCAGCACAAAGCAAGGTCCATTAGGCTCAAAGGACGCTGCAACAGAACAATGGAAGCAGACAGGAAGTCTGCACTAATAAATATGCCCATTGGGCCAGTGCCACTGCCTAGCATGGCATAGATACATACAGAAGGATTATACACTAAATGGTGCAAGCACAGTCCAGTCCATCTGTCATAAACACTAAGTCCAAAGGCCACAGGTGCAGATGGCACTAAAAAGTAAAAATTACACCCAGACAGAGACCACTTCATGTAATATGGAGAAGAAAAAAACAATCCAGAAAAACTAAACAAAACAAAACAAAAAAATTCCACTGATTTGTTTCCAATCAATAAATGTTCTCAGAATGTCCTTGGCAATCGCTGCTTCTTCCTTTCCCGCTGTCATTGTACATGCATAGCATACATTTTATTTCACAAAAGTACTTTGAGCATTCAGGATCATTTTTTATTCACTTAAGTAGATTTACCAGATATTTTGGCAAAAGGTGAATAATTTAAAGTATGATTCAGTCCTTCATTCTGGTATGTTGAGAAGAGACTGTATTTTGCCTTTGGAGAGGGAATGTTAGACTCCAGGTATATTTTGCTTGAGGAATGTTCCCATAATAAAAAGCTTAATAAAAAGGAGGACAATGTGCTTCTCTCCCTCATAGTCCAGATAAACAGAAAGGAAAGTTGCCTATATCAAAACTCTAAAGAACAAAGAATTTCTGGTTTTTAATCATTTTAAATAAAACTTGCAGAGGACATTGATTTCTCACCCTGAAGTATCTTTAATACATATGCTAGTATCTGCAGATAGTGTACATAAAGGTGGGTAAATGCCACAGAACACACTCTATTACAGTAACATTTAATTCACCATAATTTTTTCCTTTTACAATCACCACAGGCAAGTAACCAGATATCCAGAGCTAAATGAGAACAGGCCACCCAAAAAGGGTACTAAAAACTCTTCCTCCAAGTGAAAGGAATCTTCAGAATAAATTCTGGTTCTTCAAGATTTTGTCTTTATATACCAAATTAATTGCGTTCCAAACCTGTGGAAGTCAGAATTTCAAGTTTGTCCTATTTCAGCAATACTTTGAGGCAGTTGTACAACTTGTACAAGCACTGGTCGATTTGTCAGCTGATTAAAAGAAGGATGCCAATTCTATAGCAGCACTTACGAAAGAGTTTTAAAATTGGAACCAAATGTTCATATCTTTGATGGGGTTTTAACATAGTGTTTTACCAAGAAACAAAAGGCATCTAAGAATAAATCATATTCCAACTGTATAATCCCACTGAAATTCCCACTGGAAACCCCAGTGTTGTTTCAGAAAGAGAAGTATTTTCATTGATACCAGTCTCTTGAACTTTTTCTTGCTACAAGAATAAACCTTATCTTTCCGTTTTAATCAGCATTGCCCATTGTGCCTCATTCACTTTGCTCATGAAATCTGACCTCCATAAATCAATGGAAGAAACCCTGATGTCTTTGCAATAGCAATATCTATGAGATTGTATAAGCAGATGTATAGGTTGTGATACCTTTTCCCTTCACTCTGGACAGAGTTTGTGTAACTGGGCTGCAGACATGGTAATCACACAAATGATTATGCATGCTGTTTCTTTGTTATACTTGCAGCCAAGTACTGTAAAGATCTAATAATACAAAAATGAATCAACAGAATGCTATTTCCAAAACATTATATATATTTTTTTAAAAACCCAAGTTGAACAGTTTTTATTTGTTAAGAGGTACATACCCATTAAGCGTGGGTTTGAGTATGGTCTCTACAAGAGATAAAAACAGGCAGCCTCAATGTCATTTTCCTAAAGTCTTAAATTTAAGTAATTTAGGAAAGGGGTTTTTGTTTTCTTTTTTAAATCCATAAGTGTGAACAGTGACTTTTTTCTTCATGTAACACCAGAGGATTGTAGTATTTAAGTTTTGCCTTACAGCTGTGATGGGATCCAATGTCTCATAACCAGAGCACATTCCCATTTAGTTCCCATTTAACAGCTGACTACCCGAAGTTATCTGGCTTTACCATAGATTAGAACTAGGGACTTTTCCAGTATCCAGTTTCCAAGTGTTTATTCCCACACTGATGCTGCAATGACAGCTGAGCCTACAGCTACTCCTACTTCTTCTATTCTCCCTGTCCTCAGTGACCAGGAATGACAAGAAAAAAACTTCCTGTCTCATTGATAATGAGTTGCAACTGTGGTGCAACTGTGAGCAGATGAGACCTCACACTGCCATATTTTAAGTCAGACAATTCCCATATTGCGTACAAGAACTAATAAATGTGATGCCATATCCAGCCTTCCAACAAGGCTTACTTATCACAGCCACTCTGGTGACGTCTACTCACACTGTGGTGACATCTACTCAATATCAGAGTCCTCATTTCCTACTGGCTTGGAACTTAGACAGAGTTTGCTCCCATTTCCACTCACACACTCTGACTCCCAAGTAGTTCTGGCAGATGGGTTCCTGTGCCAGGATGCATGGAAGGAACCTGAAGAGGTTTCAACTATACATCACCAGTGCCCATGCCTTATCTCCTCATCTCCCTTTGTGCAGCTAGACACCAACAGCAATAACCAAGGGTGATGATATTGGTGTTGGGGCTCAGCAGAGCAACAAGGCTGCTTCCACCTGGAGTTAAATCAACTGAACAAGACATGCTGAAATCATCTGTGCAAATAAAATTTAAAAAATGATTGGGAGATAATAAATGGAGAAGTTAATAAGCTCTATAGATCCTGCAGTGTAGCATGGGTGATTTCACAGGCAGTCGAGAGACAGTCATATGGTCAGACTTCACAGACACTTGAAGAGGACCACTTCTGCTGAGTGCAGTCATGCCAGGTCAACAGTGCCCAGGAAACTGCAGCAGAAATCCATGCAAGGCCATGAGCACACTATACAGCAAACTGGGATCAGTGGGGGGGGGGGGGGTGGAAATTGAGACTGTTATTTGGGAGGAGAGTGAAGCAGGAAATAGTTAACCGGAGAGGTGAAAAAGAACATCTAAAAATAGTTTTTAGAAGTTATGCAAGTCCTGTGAGCAGTGCTGCTTGCTGGGTAGTCCTGCATTTGATGAGCCCAGCCTCAGTCAGGACTACAAACTAAACTTGTAAACAGACAATGCAAATATCAAACCTGCTCCTGCAATAAGGAGGAAGCGATCTGGGCTGAGGTATTTTCCTTGGCCTAAAAGGACAACATCTGGACAGGACAGATTGAACATTCTGGCACAACTCCAGGACTGATTACATTGGTATCTTCCCAGCCACTTCCTAATATCTTTCACAGCATAAATCCCTACAGTAAAAGATTGATTACAATGTAGTCTACATTCCCAAGTATTTTCTAACAATGACCCAAGAGGCTTCGTTTCTTTGCTTCTACTTTTAGCTCCCAGTCCTCAATATTAGTCATGTTGATTTGGCATAAGGAAAAGGTAGACTTAAAAATATTTGTTAATCACTCTCTTTGTTCTACTTTGTTCACTTCCAAGCAAAAATGCATCAGATTTCTCTTGATTTCCTTCACACAGTTCTTTCTTTTTCAGCAAAAATATTCACATAAAATTTCAGGGGAAAAGAACAAAACAAAGGATAAGCACCATCAAATCAAACCAAGGCACAGCTCATAATCCATAGCCATCTCTTCCCTATCAAGACCATTCACCACCCTGGCCAAACAGCTGTAGTCTGTAAATTTCCAACATTCCAGGAGCAGTTCAAGAACTACCCTGCAGGAAGTATCCTCCCAGCAGACATAGGAGGTTCAGAGACCTGAATAAGCCATAAAATGACAATTTTTTTATATTTTTCTTTACTGTCTATGTGAAAGCATTACTTTACCCTTACAAATTAGTAAACTACTACTTTACAATTACTGCCTAATGTGAGGGGAATCTCTTGCAATGTTTAGTGTTTCATTAGAGCAGCTTAGCAGCCTAAGCTCACCTGATGCGTTCAATGATGAGCTTCTTTAGAGGCAGGACACACTACCCACTTACAAGGAAAACATTATTTCAGAAGTTGCCACACTTTTATTTTCTCAGGATTGCTCTGCCTAAAAATGATTTTTTTTACCTGCAGGCATCTCTTTCTTTGATTAAACAGCCCTTCTTTTGCAGAGCTTCTTCACAGGGCATATGCTGATGCCTCCAACCATCTTCATAGTTCCCTGCTGAACTTGTTCCAGTTGGTCAACTTCTGCCTTGAATGGAGGTACCCAGAACTGGATGCATTGTTCTAGATGTGACCTAATTAGTACCAAGTATAAGGACATCACAACTTTCTTTCATCTGCTGGTAGTCTGCTGTTGACACAGCCCACTGTTTTTTTCTCTTCATCACTGTCAGCATAAAATTGTTAATCCAATGTGCACCAAGACACTGAGGAAGTTACTGAATCAGGGTGGGCCTCTGGACAGTCCCCTAAGGCACACAGATAAAAAGCTTGAGTACGAACCACTAGCCCCTGGAATTCAATGATCCATCTGTTTTCTACTCATGTACCTGTCCCTCCATCTAGTCCACAAATACTCAGCATCAATATTAGGATGGCATAGGAGATTGTGCTAAAAAACCTGCCTAAGTCAAAGCAGATGATATCCCCTGCCCCCCCTAGACATTAATCCAGTCAACCCTGTCATCTCATTGCATTTTCTATTGTATTGGTTAAGAATTAAAATCCATGCTACTCCAGATCACTTTTTCATAAAAGAACATAATATAATCATGCAATGCATAAACATTCATATTCTCTGTGGTCATCTTTACCACCAAAATTAAGCTGCCAGAAAATCTTTACTCATATGTTTTCTGTGAAGTAGCATAAATCTGCTAGCAAAATGGAATATCTCTGACACATGCGATCACATGATTAACACTTTTAGAGGAGCGCTACTAATAAAATTATTACTGAGAAAAATAGAAAAAATATTTCTGTGAGTCAAGTTCATGGGAAATGTGTTCCAGTTTCATGCTGTTTAAAGCTACAGTTAGTACTTTTTCAGACTTTTACCCATATTTCATCTCATTTTAATGAAGTGTTTTCTTAAGTTTAACGCCTTAATTCCTGGAAAAAAAAAAGTCCGTATTAACTTGTTGAGATCACAAAATATATTGATGAGCTCCTACGTATAATTTCCCTGCAGAAATTTCATAAGGTTCTGTACAGATTAATATTCATATACAGATCTAAAATATGAATTTATTGAGAAAAATACAATATATAAAAAAACAGATAAAAAGTTTTCAGAAGGGCATGCTTCTTTTTCTGGACCAATGTGAAATCTCCGAAGAATAGTAAAATGATGTATTTAAATAACAGCTATTTATTGTATTTTTACAGTGTTGGGAAAACTTAGCATGTAAAATTGAAACTGTGATGCACCATCAAAATAAAAAAGGAAAAAACAGACCATGGAAAAATAAGAAAAAAGAAAAAGTTCATGAACTTGTTGAGTATTTTCTATTTTGTGAAGCCTATTCTTAATAACTCATTGAACTATATTGACTAATCACAAACATCCACTACAGAAGACTTTGATGTGTTACAGATTGTTGATAAAAAGATTATTGTGGACAGTAGAGAAAAATATGGGATTCAGTGTCAGATGAGACTTGTTAAAAGCATAAATATCTTTTGAAGTGATTTTGCTTGTAAACATAAACGTGAATATGTATTACAAAAAACTGAATTCACACTTATTTTGTTTACAGTTAGCAGTGTGAGCATTAAACTCTTAGAAATACATATGCGAAAGAGAAATAACAGAAATTTTCTAGGAAAGGGGAATGATTTTCAGAATTTTTAGAAAGCCTTAATGCTGCATATTTTTCAGATTTAATGTTGAGATCATACAGTTCCTTTAGGTTTAGCTTCAGGTCACCAGAACCCATAAGTTGGTTGCTTTTTTCTTTGATTTCCAGGGCGTGTAAGACACTCAAAACTTCTATCAGCTCTGTATGGATTTCAGGGTGAGTCAAACAATACCAAGACTTTAGACTGGAGTCTAAAGTTTGTTCTTGATAAATTAGAAAGTGAAGAATTGAAAAAAAAAGCCTAGTATTGACTTGAGATCGTGAAAATGGCAGGTAACAAACTCCTAACAGAAATCCAGGAAAAACTGAAAAACACTCAAACCCAGCTACACGAGCCAATCTAATATAATCAGGGAAAACCACCAGTTCTGATTCTTAAAGCACATTAGGAATAAAGGTGCCTCCTTGCATATGTTTCAGGAAAATGATAGAACCACCAAAAATTAAACTGTTATATTGACATTTTCTTGAGATATATGTCTACATTTCCTGATGACAATTGCTTAGGCTGTCCATTTATTCATGAAATCGTTGAAAAATCTGTCTTTTTTCCTCCCTATTGAATGTTTGAAATTAGAGTTTATTTGCCTACATATATCATTCCAATTTATTTGCTCTAATTTATTTATTTCACAATCTGCAGATTTATAATGTAATTACCAGCAAGGAATCTGAATTTATTCAATTGCTGGTGCAAATGCCACAGTTTCCTTGTTTACATGAGGAGATTTTCACTAGAGCTGCTGTCTTGGTCACTGGATCAGTGTTATTCCCATCTGGACACAAGCCCACATATTTTTTTGATATGTGCCTAAACAGAATACAAAGCATTATAGCTGAATGACAGATACCTTCATTTCAGGTAGCATAAAGATACTGGTACACCCATGTGCACTAAAAAAAAAGAAACATATCCCTGAGTTGAACAAACATAAATGTGGTTGTATAGTGCAAGGATAATTTATGCATAGCTACTTTGCAGGGAAGAACTTCTAAAAACCAGAAAAAAAGAAAGATCAAAGACATCAAAGAGAAGGAAAAAAACCCCCACATGATGTTACTACACCTGTATGTATGAATGTAATACCACAATCAAGAAAATATCAAACATTGATCTATGAGAGATGGGAACTTCAGTGATAAGATAGACTTTCTGTTTCTTGGTCATGAACAGCTTGGCTGCAATCTTCTGTCTTTGATCAGAATGCAGATAAGATCACCAAACTTCTAGTAGAGCTTTACACTTGACTAAACTACACATTTTCAGCAATATTATTTTGATTTTGGGGGTTTGTATTAAATATGATACAAAAAAAAAAATAAAAGGCAGACCAGATGATGAAATTTAACAAACAAACTTCATTGAAGCAAGAGTCTACTTGGATTTGTGGACTTCAGCATCAAATGCCTAAAACCAGAGCACTGAGTATTATAAATAGTAGCTTAATTTCAACCACTGCACTACTATTTGAGAAAGACATTTGAGGAGAAGGGGTCCCTCCTAAAAAAAAGTAATAAAGAGAATCAGTTACTGCAACTGAGCTCTTCCACTGTGGCTCAGTTAAATACAACTTCTCACAGCCTTTTAATAAAAAATGAGAGAGATATGTAAAAACCATTTGGAAAATATCGTTTGTCAAAATGCTGTGGACAACAGAGACCAGTGTGGGGAAAGAAGGTGGATTTGACTTTTGGATTCAAGACTATTTTTTCAAAACACACTCGAATCCAGGAGTAAAATCAGTATTTAAATTATTCCTTCAGCTTTAAATAAGAACTGAATTGAGAGGAATTGAGTGGGAAGTTTTAGTATAAAATTTGAACTCATATTGGAAATTGTCATTTGACATACCATCAGTTGTATGCCACCCTATTAGATTGGACCCTGTGTTATGAAAAAAATGAGATTATTTCTAAGTTTCCTTTGCCCCAGGAAAAAAAAAAAAAAAAAAAAAAAAAAAAAAAAAAAAAAAAAGAAAAGGAGAGCTGCAGACCTTCTGGTCTCACCTCTGATTCAAACTGTGAAGAAGCACTACACTGGCTTCAGCAAATCCAGTACTTTATGCTGCATGTATAAAGGGAGGTATTGACATGAAAACCTGGGAATTGGAAGACCTGGGTGTGATGTTACACAGAGGATTGTAGCGAAAACACATCACGGGTCAGATATGCAACAGCAGCTGATAACACCTCTCTCTCCTTCCCACCTCAATTTATACTGCTGATAGCTGCTGCAGTTACAGGGAATCCCTCCCCTTCAGTAATCCTCCCTTTAAAGCCCCTGGGAGCTTCCTTCACTCTCACGGCACACAGCACAAGTGCCTATGAGGAAGGGTTGCAGAGTCTCTGTCTGGTTCCTGTCACTTTTAAGTGCATGATAAAGCAAATTAAAAGAAACTATGATTTTCAAAGGTGTTGGATTCTTTCCAATGCCTCCATAATCAATTTAAAGAAGCACATGAAAGGTAAGCAGAACAAGTGAAGAGGATTTTCAAGAATATTTACTCTTTGTGTGGCTCTACTCTCTTTAAAGGTACAGGAAATTTCTCCCTAACATCATAGACAGCAGATGTAAATTGGTATCAGAATCAAAGTAGAACATAACCCCTTTTATCTGGTGATAGCCTTTTTTGCAATTCCTTGATATTCAACAATCACAATTCAATAACTAGCTACTTTTCAAAGTACTTAGTTAAAGTGTAAAGAAATAGAATAGGGACAGACAGGTTACTCTTTCTAGATCCACAGAAAGCAGTTTGAACAGAAGCTTTTCTGAGAGAAGATTTTGCAGCTAATATATATTGAAGGATCTTTTCATGCACAGACTATAGGCAGTGATTCTTTTCCTTGCTTTAAATCACAAAAGGAAACTACGAGCAAACAATGGCTTTAAAAAGAGAAACAAAAGATAATTCAACTTTATATACAGAGTCTGCCTCCCCACAGCCCCCTGCATATCTATGTATATACATGAAGAAAGGCTTTTAAAACACCACATAACGATAATTATCAAAATTTTTATCAAAACTGAGAACAATTCTGTTGTTACTCTAGCTTCAAATATTTTAAAACTTGTTCCCTAAAAATTATACTTTCTTCAACTTTTTTTTTTACTGCATAACAATGATCTAAATGTAGTCATCACTAAAGTATATGTAATAAGTATTACATATTGGTTTCAGTACTGATTCCACCAAATAAGGTTTCCAGCATCTGTCTGCTAGCTATAACATGCAATAAAATGTGTTTTGTTGCTTAAATGGGTCTGTTTAAGCAGTGCAACATTATCATATTATCATAAGTATGCTTAATCTATTTTTTGAAGAGTATGAAAATATTGCCTGTAAGACACTGTAAGCCTTTACCCCATTTTAAAGGAAAAGTTAAAGATCAAAAGTAAAGAGCATAAACACACAAAGCCTTGGCACTCTCCTTCTATTTCAGCACTCTGCACTGACCTCTACCGGTTTCTCCACTTTAGGTTTCTTCAGTGTGAAACAATCCACTTTTATTGAACTTCTGCACTCTTTTCCTCAAATTCTGGGATGAAGTAAATTGCATCCCACCCTGCTAACTTCTCCCTGACTGAAGGTCATAGAAAGATCAAGCTTACACCTATTGGTGGAAGTTTATCTTTAGTGAATGAGACACTAGGAAAAATCATCTGTTAAAAAACGCCTTACCATACATATGCAGCTATAGGTAGATATTAAATCTGAAAACCCTATCTTAACACATTTATTACTAATAATTTGTTCTATTTTTTTTTTAAATTGAACTGCTGTTTCATGTCTCATGTGGTAATTAGATGTTTGCTTTATAAAATCTTGGTTTTTATTATAGAATTCCAAGCATCTGACCTGTGATGAAGCTCAGAAGTACTACAGCAACACAAATACCAAAGTTGTGAATATAAATTTAGCATCTTTAGTCATGCCCATTTGAAATACTTCTGCTTCACAGAACATGCTTCTCTCTAGAAGGTTCTTCAACACAAAAATTTGCTTTAATTAGGGCAGACCTTGCAGCTTTGAAAACCACACAGCAATGGATTGAAGTACAGTAGCAGGCTTGGCAATATAAAAGTAACACTGTAAAAGCTTTGTCAAACCAAAGTCATTACCCTGTCTTACTAGGAGGAGTGATGCACTCACCACATCATTTACACAACCAAATGAAGTTCAAACCATCCATTTTTTAACTGATCACAAGAAAAAAAAAAGCCTTAGCTCTTTATGTGTTTTACAGTAAAAAGCAGCTCTAGTTAGTCATGAGTAAATGAGCAAAGTTTTCCATCCTCATTTACCAAAGAATACTTTTGTTGTCAGCAAAACCCAAAACTTTCCAATTTTAAAAGAATATTTTTAGATCTCTTTGTTATGAAATTCTTTAAGTATGAATAACAGTTTATGTATCATGAGAACTTAATTTCCTCTCACCGCTCCACCAGTGACTCAAAACAAACTTTTAAAATTTTTAAGTCACCTATACTGTCTGAAAAAAACCCTTCAATTGCTGACCAAAAAAACAAAGTAGCTTTGTTGCTCTGTCGATTTAGATAGTAAAGCAGATCACATATTGTTAATTTCATTTCAGAACAACCAGATTTTTATTATTCATGAAGCTATTTTTTGTAATAGTGCATTTTTCCTTAATTTTCCATAAATTCTTTTCTAGAGCCTGAATGTAAACAAATCACAGAGATATTCAGCATCAATCTATAATATTTTATACTGTATAGCTATCTGAATCTGACATCCTCTTTATTTTGGTTGGTTTAAAATCACGTTCTCTGACTTGTGGAACACTCATATTTCTCTCCCTTCTCCCCAGCATCCCGGAGGTGCCGGTCCCCCTGCGCTGGCCAGCAGAGGGAGGAGAGGGGGTGCCCGCAGCGCCCGCAGCCCCCAGGGCACCGCACCCCCCTCTGCTCTGCCTCCAGGCACGGCGACAAGCGGCAGCCTCAGCTCCACTGATGAGGTTTTTTCAGTGGTGAAAATCCACTCCTGGTCCTGCCCAGGGAGCTCGGTGTCACTGCTTTGTGTGGCTTTGCCTCTTACCTTCACCCAGTAGCTGAGGATTGGCGTCTGCAAGGTTGACGTGTCCTGGTCTTGCTGGGTCTGCTGCCGCTGCGATGCTCTTGCTGCTGCTCCTAGGACTTGGATGAACAACTGGATCTGCTCTTCTTATTCTGTGCTGTGTTAGAAAGAAAACACTTTGATGCCCTAGAACTGGGCCTTTGCTCAATGAGCAAGTACATGATCGTTCTTAGATTTGCAGATCTGCCTCTTTTGCCGCATGTGGGAAATTGAAAATCTCGTTAAGACTTCCTACAACTCACGAAGGAGTGAAAGACATTGATTTTCACTGAACAAGGTGTTGACTGGGTCACCATGAGACCATCTTCTTTCCAAAAGGCATTTTAAAGCAGTACTTTCGGTCAGCTCTGCGCAAAACATTCCACAACAGCCCCAATAACTTTTTTCCTTACCTCTGGTATCCCAGTGAGGTCACATTCTGTTAAAAACATCCTGTCAAGCTTGGTACAAAAGGGCTCCAAAGAATCAGAATGCAGAAGCTATGCAACTTGCTGACTAACTTTGCTCTGTGTTATTTACCAACCACACAAAGAAAATGCTGTCTATTCAAAACACAGTTCAAAACTCTCTTCACAGAAAGTGAGTGAACAAACAGTCCCATGTCCGATGCTGCAGTCACATCTCCCATGAGGCCCGGTGATAGCTCTGGGGCATGGGACGGAGTGACACCACCAGCAGTCACTACAAGGCACTTTTGTAAACAAGTTGTGTGTGTGTGCAGAGAAGGAGGAGGAGGAGGAGGAGGAGGTGGGTGTTACTCTTCCTCTCTCTTAATATTATGCCTTATTTGCTTTAACAGGTTGAAGCAGAACTTCAGTCTTGCTTAATCTACTGAGTGTATTTGCTGCAGTCCTTGCACAGGGTTTTCCTCATTATAGCTTTTATTTTCTTCCAGAAGGGATCTAAAAGGAACATATGGAATTTGTGCAGGGTCTAGATTTGGGACACTGGAGCTCAGTTAAGTAGCAGAGGTTAGTTCAGAGTCTTCCAGACTCATCACAGAAACTGACAAACTCAGTGACTTCATGACCAGAAAAAAACCCCAAATGGTCTAAATATTATTTTAAATTAATCTATTCTTTGTAAATTCTTACCCCACTCATCACCCCAAAGCCACACCTTGGCAGAGAAGCAGAAATGTCTTTTTCAGCCCTGCTTAGGAAGAGAATTACCATACAGACCCAGTGCTTCCAGTACTGATCACTGGCCTCTACTCACACCAAGACACTCCAGTGTCTTTCCTTATACTTATAATAAATCACAAACAACTGTTTCCAGATTTGGAAGGATAAATAATTGTTCTCATTAATTCCTTTGCAATTTCAGTCTTTAACTGTCAGACCAGCACTGTAACCCTATTTTTGCCACACAATCCAAACCATCCTAACTTCTTATCTCCAAGGTATCCCTTCCCATGCTTGATTTTTTTTCCTTAACAGTTCTTCAGTGAATATTTTTTTATTTTTTCAGAGGTCTAAAAGACAGGTGTTATAAAACACCTGCAATGTTGGTTTGTGAGAGGAAAATATGAGACATGGTGACATTATGTTGTAAAATAAATTCAAGTTGGAATTTTCTTTTATGGGGTCTTGATCAGCACTTTTATAAATGTTTATAGGTTTGTGACATATGTTATTCCAAATCAATATTCTAGGAATAATTATCATTCCAGGAATGACATGAAGCACATTCAACTGCTGATATTCTTCAATAGCTGAATGGTCCATGACCAATAATTGGATAACAAAGTACAGTTTGAAATTGTAAAAGTTTTCTAGAAATGCATAAACCCTTAAGATACCTAAATACATTTCATTCATGCAAATTTGAGAACAAGTCTCTAAAATACTAATGGTGAATGATCTTACAGGTAAAATTGTCCAAGTAACACAGGATTTTTAAAACAAATATGATTGTTTTCACAGTATCCAACAATCAAACAGTTTTTGGTTAGAGCTGTGCTTTGTCAAGCAGTACCATTCTCCAAGATATCAAATGAACCTTCACTTGCCCATAAAGCTGACGACACTATACCAGTTGTTATTGCTTTTTAGTCAAGACTTTTTAAAAAACCAATAGGAAGTTTCCAGCTGCTCTTTGGGGACTTTTTATATTTCAAGTTTACAGTACAAATTCTTCTCACCTCATTAAAATTAGTAATTTTTAATAGCAAAGTAGTCTTCTCCTTTCCCAATAACATCAATTTTCCACTTAATTTTCCATATCTCAGGAACACATATCCTGCCTATTAAAATACTGCAGAATGCAGTAAGTTATTTTCACATTTCTCTATAAAGTCAGAAAGTTTATAATCCCTGTTATATGGGCTGGGAAAACCTTAGTTAGGTCTTCCTCTAAAGCTTTTTCTGAGCCCTGGTACCTATTTTTGAATAGGTCAGAACCAGCATACAGAAGGCTGAACACAAGAGCCAGGTCAATAAAACATTAAGCCTTTCAAGTTCAAGTATTTGATGACTTTTTCTTTTCTGTTCCTGATCCTGTAACAAAATTTTGAAAGGTACACTTTATTTTTATAGGGAACTCCACCAAACTGCACAAGTGAAAGGAATCTAGCAATTAAAACTGTGTTCAGATCATACTCCTTTGTATACTTCCAAGATAATTTTTTTTTTTTTTTGTTAATCCTTGTGGGTCCCATCCAATTCAGGATATTCTATGATTCTACAAATATCAGCAACACTGTTGCAAGAGAGCAAAAAGGGGAGATGTCTCTGTATTAGAGAGACAGATCATGTTCTCTCGTTCAATGCAGGGGATTTCTGTTCTTTGATGCACCTGAGGTTTTGTGTGCCAGAAGCTCTTTTTGTCATTTGCAACCTGACATTCTATGTCCCACACACAAAATGGCACTCATTGAAGGGTGCCCTTTAACCACTGTCCTTCCTTTGAATCCTTTCTGGAAATGGACACCTGTTCCCTAAATTTTTGAGATCTGGACTGTCAGTGACTCCATTAATTCAACTTCACAATGATTATCAGGTTTTTTTATCACAAGTCCCAAACTGAGACAGCAAAGTCAGGCTCAGATTAGAAGTTCCTCCTATCTATTTGCAATCTATTAATTTAAAAAGACCAGCTGCAATGGATATGTGTGCTTTTCAAGAATTTCCATCTACTTCAGTCTCATGGAGAAAGAGGGTTAGAAAGTTTAAGTTTTGATATTGATTTGCCAAATCCCTCACATGGGAGCTAAGATGTGAGCCTAATAACATGTTTATTGCCAAAGACTCTTCTCTCTCTCCCAAATGGCTCCACCAGGGAACTGAGATGAAGAAACATTGATACTAATTATACACAGAGAGGACACCTAGCTGTAGTCACCAGCCTGATACAGAATTCTCTGGGAATGACAGGCAAAGCTGGCAAACAAATATGGAAGGAGGTAGAAAGAGAAAAAGGAACAAAATGCTGTTTCTGGCTATTCACAAAATTTACCCATGACTTTAAAAAATAAATCAAAATACACACACACACAAAAAAAAAAAAAAAGAAAATCAGGCAGGTCATGGATAAAACAGGTATTTCATAACTCCAGGAGCAACGTGGGATACCGACTAGTCACATGCTCCCATCAGGTGATTTAAAAAATAAAACAAAAAAAGATTTTTTTAAAAATCCCATGCTTTCTCCTGTTCCATGTAATTACCATGAATTGCAGTCTGGAGTGATTCTGTAGCAAGGGTTGAGGGGACTGAGGTGAATTTGAAACAGATAAAAGCTGGGTAAACCACTCCAGTAGTCAGGTTCATGCAAAAGTACTTAACCAGAAAAAATGCTGCTGATGCTTTTGTTCTGGTCTTTTACTGAAGCTTATTCTGTCCTTCTGGTGTGCCTCCTATAGGTTGCCTCTGCCAGGCAACTGTGCATGTGCTCACAGTCCCAACTGCTAGCATCACATTTATTTATTTATTTTCAACCCAAATGAAGTCTTAATGGCTTAACATAAAACATTTGGATTTTTTTTTTTTTTAGAAGCACACTAAATAATAAAAAAGCCAGAAGCACAAAAGGCCATAAGGGAATGAAAGGCATGATTGTTCAAAGCCCTATTAAAAGGTTTGTTGCTTTATTTATATATTTTTTTAACAGCACAATTTCAGAGCCTTTTAAAGAAGACTCCTCCTCCCCAGTTGCCTGCCAAGATAGTACTTAGCTGAGGGAGGGAGAGCCTGCTCTTTAAAAGAAGATGGTATCTATTAGAGAGAGAAAGGACAGAGAGATATATAAAAAGGCTTTCCCAAAAACAGTTGTCCAGAAGGGTCAATGAAAAGAAACAAAAGGTATGAGATGACAATTAAATGGAAAGAAGATGAGAACATTAAAGCAGAGCACACTGAGAGGAGAGGGTTTTACAGCAAAAATGGGTCTGTAAAGGTCATTTCAGTTGCTCTATTATACAAACCATGGCCCATATTTAGGCATCTGTCAGGTAGTAATTGCAAAGCGCTTCAAAAAAATTAACCATGAAAGCCCTTTTTCATGAGGTGGGTGGGGGACAGAGACCCTCTGGTGGGCAGGCAGAGACCAGGTTGTTTCCACAGGAGACCAGAAGACCTTTAGGAAGCACAAAATGTTACAAAGCAACAGGCACAGGAAGGTTAGTCCTCCTCTTGGTGCGTTGCATTATTTTATTGCAGGTATTAAGCAATTTGTCTGGGTGGAAGGCATTTCAAGTGCAGGTAAAATATCTGGAGATAAAGCTGAGGTCCATATTCACTCTCCTTTCCTTTAGAAGCAAATATCACAGCCTAGGTCTCACTCTTATAAGAAGTTCCTCCAAAAATTGTCACTGGTTGAAAGCCTGTTGTCTCAAAATGCTGTCAGCAATCACCATCACAGACATGACCACAGGCACCAAAGGTAATTCATGGAAATCTGAGGAAATGCTGCCAAATGAGCTTTGGCATTAACAGTATAGGGCTGGTGGCATGGCCAGGGTGCCAGGGCTTGGTCTGTGTCTTGTTCTGGCTGGATTTCTGTACAGCTCATGACACCACTCCTAGACATCAGGGATGAAGTATCTCTGGTTTGAGTATGAGAAACCTCCTGTGCAGCTGAGGAAGGAGTGTGTAGAGCTGCACTTTCCTAGTGGGGCACAGTCAGCTACATCAGCTTTCACTACCAGAGCCATTGGACTCTGGGGCAGTCTGCATCACAAAAGGGGTGTAGAAGCCTTTGATACTTCCCATCTTTTAACAAGGAAAAAACATTATTGCAATAAGATATTTTCATTGCAGCTTTGATGCAACAACAACAACAACAACAAAAAAATCATGCAGCTCCCAAAGACAGTTTTATTAGAAACACCTCTGTTCCAGAACTGAAATTTCATCCTGTGAAACTAAAGACAGCTTTAATTTTCCTGTAGGTGTTTTATGATATGAAGCATCCCCTTCAGTGACAATCTCCAAATAAACTCGGCTGAAAACATTTAAAGGAAAACAACTGAAAACTTTTCAAGGACTCTTAGGTTCTCAGACTGAGACCCTAAACTTCATATAAGGGTTATAGATTAAGGTGCAGATAAATTTTTCAGAGAATATCCTTTTCCTTAACAGGTTATTCTTGCCTGGGTTTGATTTCTTAAATCTCTCAGGTCCTGAGTTGGAGATTAGGAAACAGAAAGGCTTTGAAAAGTGGTATGCAGAGTGTCTTTCTGCATGACACAGCTCTGAAGGTGCTAGCACACTGACTTGTGATTCTGAGATCAGGGCAAACTCCAAGCTAGGGTTTTTTCTGTGTTACCCTGTTTCCTAGGCCGCTCCATGGAATAGGAAAGGATCCATTACCTTTTTTATCTTCTGAAGGAAAACAGTGCAATCTTTCCTAAAGGAAAGTATCTGAAATAATCTAACGTTATACAGATTAAGCTAACAGACTTCTATTGAAAAGAATATAGCTTGTATGCCAGAATCCTATAAGTTTTTCATTTTTGTTATATACTGTTTTTTAGTGAAACAGTGACTAAACTATGATTTATGCTGTGAGGCCAAGCAGCTCCTTGGAAAATCCATTAAAATTAGTGAAAAGAGACAAAAGTGAAACTGTATCCAGTACAGAAAGACTTCCAGTACCTAAGGAATTTTACTTTCTATGTGGCATGGTCAGGACAGTGCAATTTCTCTTTACCATCCTGGAAAGACAGAGGGGTCCTTGTCACCTGAAGCTGTTGAGACCCATGTTTCTTGCCTGGAAGGAAGGAAGGAACCCTGGCAATGCCTCCCTCACCAGAGAGTGTCATGGGAGGCAGAGCCAGAGAGGCTCACCACTTGTGAGGCTTGCAAAGACTAGAGCTGAACAGACAGCAGGGATGGCTGCAGCCATGGCCATGAGCCTCCTGGGACAGCAGATCAAAAGTGCTGAGCCTCACAGAGGTAAAGATTCACTTGGTTCAGTGGTGCTTCAGTGTGCTTCAAAGTACAAGACTCTGTGGGGAACACAGTGCTTGGTTTGCCCCTCAATTTCCGGATAAGCTACTTAAATCCATTCGGTGTCTCCAGGGAATTTTGTGAGTGGAGAGTGCTCACAGTGATGGTGTTCACTTCAGAATCCTCACTTTAAAACCAGTTTGTGTGAACTAATCACAGTCTAATTAAGAACAATATGGGAACTGCCTTTTTGGAGAGCCATTAGTAGAGGAGAGACCATTCTGCTCAGAGGCCCCGAGGATGAAGGGGCCACCACCTGACACTAGATGTACAGAAAAGTCTCAGGAGGTTTACAAAGTGGGGATATGCGAGGGTGATGCTGGTTTTTTTCAGCACTTGCTTTCAGGTTTGAGAAGAGCTTGGGCTGCCACCCAGTGGAGACAGATACAAATTTTGTACCACTTTAGCTTCCCAGTTACAGTAGGACAGTTGGCTCTCCAGCTCTCCAGATGTGGGAAAGGGAACACCTTAATAATTTTATTGCTTAGTGCCCACCAGTTATTCTGGATCACTATATTCCACCTAAAAGTCCAAACATATTTTGTAAATGCTAACCTAGGATCTTAGAGTTAGACTGAAATTTTGGCTTGCATGTCTGCAGTGGTAGTTTCTGAAGGACAAAATCAGACTGATTGTTGAATAAATTTCCCAAAGAAATAGTGCTAAATACTTGTTATATTATTGTTTCAGCCATAATATAACTTTATTGTACCTTTTTTTTTTGGCATTCTTTATGACCAAATATAGGATTTTGCACAGATGGGATCACTTGCGCTATACTTTTACTAGCAAAAATACACAGCAAGAACAAAGGATATTCCTACAAAACATCCAAATCAGACTTGAAGTACTGTCAGGACAGATAAGAAAGAAATGTCAATCCCATTTATTGACAGGAAAAATTAGGCACAACTCAACACCTATATGATTTATGTAGGTGCTATATTATTTTTCCTTCTATTAACTCACTTCTGGCATATTGCAGCTCTAGAAAAAACTACTTTCTGACTGGTTTTCTTTCTAAGCATGCAAAATAGTCTTTCAAACAGTATTTTGAACATCTTTCTTGTGTGCAAGAATGAGAAAGTGGAACTTACCAAGGACAAAATTTAGCTATCTAGTCTCTTACTAAGTTGTGAGCAGGGAAAACCAAATCTCTGACCTGGCATGTCAGATTTTACAGAATGCTTCTGGTATCCTGGAAATTTTTTCCCCCTCTTTGTCTGACAGGTGTGCAAATACTTTATGTTTGATTGCAAATATGATAATTTCTCTTGTAGTTATTACTCCTGCTTTCAAATCTGCACTTGATCACACTAAGAAATACTCAGTATGCTTCAGCATACTAAGAAAGTGTTGCTTAGATTTCTGGAATGGCATTAACTACCAGATCTGGAATTTTGTACTTGCTTATTAGCAGTGGCTTCTGTTAAAAGCTCTTCTACTTATGATATTTATTTGCCAGACAAGACAACATTTGTCTGCTTTAAAGCTCTGTGGTTCAGGCTCTTCAGACTCTTGCTTCTATTGTAACAAGACAGAGTGCTTTGAAGTCTATCTCTCATTCTTGCAGGTGATGCTGTTTATCTCACATTGTCAAAAAACCCTACATTGCCACATAGCCAGAAACTGTTCCAAGGAGCATCCCTTCTGGGCCAGGTTACAAAATAAAAGAATACACCTTTTCTCAGGTTATGAGAGAGCAAGTGAGTTTGTAGGACTGCACTTAGAGAAACAGAGATAGAAATCCCTTTGGCTCCAAGTCTAAGGGAGTTTTCCCTTGTTTTCTGCATTGTGTCTAAACTCTGGAACAAAACAGCAGCTCAAACACTTTTCTATTTTGAAATTGGAGACTAAAAATCTGTGACTACACTGCCTGCTCTGGTTGTGTGCTTATTCTGTCCCAATCAGTGCCTTTCAAGGACAGAAGTAATCTAGTGATTTAAGAGTTTACTGCTGATAAATTCCTCATGCTTATTAGCCCATGTTTGATGGACAGCTTTGTGCCTTCGCTTCCCTCTGAACTATAATTTCTGTTGCACAACAGCTTCAATAGGTTTGGCATTTCCAAACATTATATTATCTTTGGGCACTCTTTACATTCAGCTACATCACAGGGTTTTCTTTTAAAAAATCTGGCCAAAATTTTAACTTGAAAATTTCCCTGCACCTCTAGGAGAATTTCTAACAGTTCAATGAAAAGAGCACAAAAATTTGGAACGCAAACAATAGAGAATGTATAGCAATGAACAAATCTGAAATCATGAATTGGGTTGCTCTTTTCCAAAGGTTCTGAAGAACAATTTCTGATCAATATATTTTCATACCACAAGAGGGAGACACAAGAACATAATTTCTTAATTCTAAATGACCCCATGCCTTTACAGCCTGTAAATTAAATTTATCAGGAAAGTTGTCTAGACCATTTGCTCTCTCATGAACACAGTATTAGTCCTGGAAACAAATGGGCTGGCATAGAGGAGTTCCATACCACATCATAGGAAACAGACTTAAAATTCAGGGATTCTACTGATGCACATGGAAGAAAATGCGCAAGAAAATACCAAGTACCCTCCCAAGTAGACAGTACAAATGTTGAGCTTCCCTCTCAAAAAAAGAGCTTGTTCTAGGAATTCAGAAGTGGGAAAGATGAAATATTTCCCATTAAATTGGTCTTGTTGTTGTATAAACTTGTTATGGCACTGGCATTTTCTTTTAGCCATTAGCTGCCATCATAAGAATGCTGCTATAATTTAAGACAAAGGAAGCTCAGCTAGAGGGGTGATTTGTGTTACCATAGGTTTCAAATTTCAGTTAGTCATTTGTACATAAACTTATGTCGATGGAACAACTAACAATCCTCAAGGATAAATAATATTCACACAGCTTGCGGATGCTCCTAAATTTGATTTGGCTCAGAGCAATGCCTCAAAATTCATTTCTCCACCACTTTTGCAGCTGGATTGCTCTGAGTTGCCAGTCAAAAAAATGTAGCATTATTTTTTCTTCAGCACTGCAGTACAGCTCTTTTTGGTTAAATATATCACAGAATGGACTGAAAGCTGCACTACAGCATTTGCAAACCAGTACCAACGGTGATATAAACCAAGGTAAGGAATAAATGCAGTGTTGAACAGCTGTGTTGACAGCAATACATGGATTCAAACAATTAATTCAGCACTTGGACTTTTCCCAGGTAAACTAGAGATAGTAGTTGTTTTGGCAGCTGTTGAAACTCATATCTCTGTAATTTCTAAAAAGCTAAACTGAAGAATTTAGTAAACAAAGAAGAATGCAAGACAGAAAGCAGAAAGTGTTGAAAGCAAAATAAGTCCTCTTAATGTGAGTGGTTCAGAAACTTCCCTGTAGTCATCATCACTGAGCTTAATAATCTAAATATTATTTTATGTTTCCTAGTTCTTCAAGGGAATGATATTCTCTATAAAAAATTAGTACAAAGATAACACTGGAAAATAGTCAATAATTCTATGTTTGAAGACATAACAAAATCAGTTTTTCTTGTTTATTATTTCAGTCCAGAAACCTCCCTTCATTTTATGGGTCAAATGGAACAGATCTGTGTTTCTTTAAGAAGGGATAAAAACTCTGGAGTTATTCAACTTGTTTTCAAAGGTCCTTAACATAATAGAGTGCTCAGCCCTACAAAACCATCTGTTAACAGTCAAATAACTTAACTTCTTGAAAGAAGTCCTTGAAGAATTTTGACATACTTATACATCAGGATGTGTAGTATTATTGCAATGCATTTTGAATTAGCCAATAATTGCTCAAAGCTGAATTAAAGTTGTTCAGAGGGTTGAATCAGAATATCAGAATGTCTTGACAGAAATAAATTAATGGGAAAGGGAGTAAAAATCATGTAATTCAGTCCCATCAGGACAAGCTTTGGTTTGATGACAATGGCTGGTTTTGAAACTAGTGAAACAGTTTTAAAATTGAAGCCAGTGATGTTAGAAGAGTGCAAAGAAAATATCTTAATTTAATGAAATTTTACAAAATCTTTATTTGTAATGAAGATTTTTTTAATATTATAAGCTTGAAATACTGATGCTATGATAAAAATTATTTCAGGAAAACTCTACAATGCTTTTGGAATATGCTTATTATGTTATTGTGTCAGAGAGTCTGACAAATAGTGTCGAACCCTGAAATACAAACAATAAGATATTTATGAAACTTCAATTAAAAAGTTTTGCTTTCTAAACGCTGCAGTAGCAACTAATAGCATTTAAAGTAGTGTAAACAACAGAGTAGAAAAACAACAAGGTATAGATTGCAATGGTAATTATAAAGAATGAAAAATTTATTTGAAAGGAAACGATAGATGGATTATGACAAAAAATCCTCATGTTCCTCAAAACTTAAATTTGAGTGTGAGTTTCATAAATGCATACTACATCTTAAAAGGTAAAAAAAAAAAAGAACATTATAATCTGAGAAAAGCAATTAATTTAAATGTGGGTTTGGGGTCTATAAATAATCATTGCAGGCAACTTTTTTCTGTAAGACTTAATGACTGATCCTTTCATTTCCTTTTTATGAATTTACTACCATAGGAAATTTTTCCTTCCAGGAAAGGGAATGAAAAAATGAAATCAGAGAAGAAATTGGAATAAACACTCTGACAAAGAGATATGAGGAAAAAAAATTAAAAATCAGAAAATTTGCAAGTATATTTGCTACAACCAAATCTACTAGGATGAAATGAGATGCAGGGAAGAGCATCAAATCTTGCCAAAATTATTCCCATCTAAACCTGAAATTCACAGGAAAAAGTTAAACAAAGAGACAGGAAAAGACATTGAATAAAAGAAATGCTTAAAAAAAGAGAAAATTCTGAAGCATAGTGAAAACAATAAAAATGACTGGGATGACATGTAGAGCAAGGAAATGGACCAAAGATTGCACAATTGAGCCTCACTAAAATCACAAGAGAGCAAAGTCTAACAAGCACTCTGGAAAGGAGATATGATCAAAAACAGTGCAATTGAAAAAAACCCAGAAGATTTGGAAATGGAGTGTCTACAACCAAATGGACTGAGATGAAATGAGGGGCAGTGAAAAGGATGAAAACTTTCCAAAATTACTCCAATTAAAATCCTGAAATCAGGGAAGAAAGGTAAATAAAGAGACAGGAGAAGGACCTAAAGAAATTAAATATTCAAAAACAAAAAGGGAAAATTCTGTAAACAAGTGAAAACAATGAAAGTGAATGGGATGGCAAGGAGTTCAGGGAAATGGATCAAAGCTTGCCCAAATAATCCTCATTGAGATTGCAAGATTTAATTTCCTTTCTTGAAGGAAAATTCTTCCTTTGGACATGATAATTTATGTTTGTAATAATTTCTCTAAGATCGGTTCTTTTGAAAAAAATTTCAAAGCCAACATTAAAGACACTAATTTCATGAATTTCATGAATTTCAAGTCTTAAAATTCTTAATCACTGTCCTATACAAGTCATCCACAAGGAACTATGCTTTGAAAGGAACGATTTCCAGCATGGCTTCAAACCAAGGGGTGAGGTTGTCCCCAATGACCATGAATCCATGAATAGCAAAGTACATGTCAGATAAGAAAATCAGAATCCCTGCTATTGTGCTATCTTGAAAAAAACCTCACACCCTTAAAATCACTTCTTCAAAACATATAACTGTAACTTCTTTCGGATTATGACTGTCTGAAAAAAAAAAATTCTAGAAGATCGTGTTTGATTTTTTTTTTTTTATTCTTTTTTCTTCAGACAAAAGTATTTGTGAAAAAATGACTTTCACTACAAGGCATTAACGAACATTTTTTTATTTCAGCCTACCTTAACTCTTCTTAAGAGAGAAGATAAGACTGGCTCAACCTGCCTACAGAGAGGTACATTGGAATAGAGTTACCCCAGCTCAGACAGGTGTTTGTAGACAAGGCCTCACTGCTGACATGGCATGACATTCTGAACATAATTCAACACATTTAGAAATGAATAAATGCACATTTGGTACTGCAGCATGCATTTAAGTCTGTGTGACATGTGAACAACCGTGTCTGACATTTATCTTCCCCTCTCAGCATCTGACTCCTTTTCCAAAGGAAGTCCTCAACAGCCAGTATTATCTCTGAAAGAATATTCTGAGGAGATCAGCTGGAGTTTTATATAAGAGGCACAAAGCTGCCCTCAAGGATCTTACTTCTACATGGAATCTCAATCAATTTCATTTGGGTTCTCAAGAAGGAAAGTCATCAAAGCACAGAGTTCCTTGGTTCTGATTTTCAAGCAGCCTAACAGAGCAATTACAGATGCATGAAGAGACCAAATAACTTACAACAAACCCTTTGAAGTAAGATTAAAAAGCAGTTATATGTTTCCTTTTGAACACTCTTCATCCAGGTCAAAAAGTCAATAACACAAGGTGAAAGTCAGGTAAGCATACAAAATTATCTGTAAGCCAAAGGAGTGGAGTCAGCTGCACTGAGATTTCTAAATTGATTAATTAATTAATCAAATCAATAAAAATAGAATTTTACAGGAATATAGTCGTTCAGAGGAACTAAACTCTGCAGGGAAGATTTAGTCAAGAAAACCTGAAGTTAGGACTGGGAGATATTTGAAATGCTTTTTCTTACAGTGAAGGAAAAAGTGGCAATTCAGAAAACTAAGAGGCAATCTCAGTAATTAAACACTGAAGGAACAGAGATTATGGGTTCAAACATTTGTGTGGTTATAAAAGCAAAGCCCAGCCTCAGAAGGCAGGTGGTACTGAGGTAAATGCAAGTTTGAATAATTCAGGTTTCTGATTTGACTGAAGAATTGTGATACCTCATCCTGCTGCTCTCTGATGTCAGGGAAAACTGAATTTCCTGACTGCTCCCTCCAAATACCTACTAAGAAAAATGGCACTTAAAATGGCACTTGGCTGCCCACACCAATGGCTGGAGGTTGCTGAAATGCACAGCTTCACAAGGAGGCAGGACATTGATTTTTCCCAATGAGTTTAATGAAGCTGCTTTTAGGTTTGCCCTCAGATGGAAGAGCTGGATCCATCCATAATGTGGCAGGCTACTCTCTCAGGACTGTGTGTCCCAGAACAGAGTGGTGAAATCTTCTAGGAGGACAGTGATTCTAAATGACTCAAATCCTCCTTAAAAGTCAGGAGAAGGCACTACTCTCAGCAGAGTGAGTGTTCAGAGAGAGAACATCATCAAGAAACTCTTTAATAATAGCTCTGCAAATAGATGGAATTGTACATGTTATTTTTGTGAATGTTCATGTTTTATGGGATCATTTAGTAAAGCTAAACTTTCTGAAGGTGCTGATTTTGAGCTCAGATATTAGTTAGCTTATTAGTACTTAGCATTCATAAATTCTGTTCGTTAACATTCTGTTGCCATGGTCATTAAGAGGGAAAAAGCAAAACCAGAATGTGAAGCAGAGAAAAGACTCTGCATAAATGGGTGAGTGGTGTGAGCGGCGTCATGTCATGAGAGATGTGGTAAGAGAGTTAAAAATTTAGTCTAAGGGTATAATTGCAAAGACAGTAATTCCCCCACTTCCCAAGCACATCAGAATGGATGGAGAAGATGCTTTTATTTCAACCACTTTCCCATTTCATTGTCTATCTAAAATAAGAAAAGGAGTATCTCATGGATCTGTTGGGAAAGAGAAAAAAGATGTCATTATGATCACTATTTTTAAAATCATAAAACAGTATCCACTGTTCCTCTTTAAGGAAAAATTTTAGTCTGGAGGTAAAATTAATTACTTTTTTTTATTCTGCTCTATATGATGAGGAATATATTCCTAGCAAGATGTGCAGATGACAGAGTATCTGGCAAAGTTTCTGTCTTTATAGGACTGGTAGTTTCTCTTTAGCCCCTTACTTCATTTAACCCAAATACACCTCTGGGCACTAATAGCATAGAATAACACTTGGGCTATTTCTGTACAGGCAGCTTGAATAGCAGAGAGGGAAAAATCCTGAACAGGTGTCTAACAGTGCTGCAGTTGGGGTTTTTTACAATGATGTAAAATCTATCGAGTAGCTTTGCCAAAGTAATGATTATTCCTGATTATAGTGCAGAGAGGAGAATCGGTAAGTCAGAATTGATTGGGGGAAAAAAAAAAAAAAACAACAAAAAACCCAACAACAACAACAACAACAGCAAAACCAACAAAAAGGCAAAAAAAAAAGACAAAACCTCAAGGGACAATTTGTTTTGCAAAACATTGCTGCCATGCCAACCCTATATCAGATATCTCTGACCCAGTTTAATTTGGACTTGAAGTTTTGGACTCCCTGGTGCAACAGTTCTCTGCACAAAATTGGAGAAATCTGAATATAAACCACACCTGCCTCTTCATGATTCTCTGTGATCACTGAATCCAAGAATTGCCAGGAATTGCATCTTCAGCAAGTCATTAAATGATAAATGTTTTGGACACATTCTTGTAGAAGTATTAAAAAACCATTTCTAAGGAAAATATCTAACTCATTCCTAGGAAAATCCTTCATCCTTTTGTCCTTTTGTTTTGTTCATGTGACAATACAAAACTAAATAGCTCAAATAATATGCCTGTTATTGTATATTAAAAAAATACTTTGATAACTCTACTGAAGGCTGAATAAAATTCTAGGACAGCACACCCTACAAATACTCTTTATGACAAAGGACTTAACAATAGGATAGTTTTCTCTGAGAGACATTCTGGCCATTTTTCTGAAGGTATCCACAAATGGAAATTGTACCTTGGGTGTGAGAAAAATCTTTAATTTTGTAAACTAGTTGAAAGAAATGGAGAAAGGGTGGGGGGGGGGGGGGCAACCCACCACCTTCAGGTGTTCACAAATATTCATGTGGGACTACAGCATATTGACAAAACCAAAAGACTTTAAATTTACTTTTGAAATTCTTATTGCATTTTAGTTCACCCTATCTGAATCACTCCCTCAGTTCCAAGAAAAAGGTTTCTGATGTTACCCACCAAACTTAAAAATGAAGACAAGTGCAGCTTTCCTTCATTGATATACAAAGGGGAAGTTGCCTCTCCAGCAGCACAGGTCATGTGCTCGTGTTTTATCATCTAAGAAAAACCATTCATTTTGAAAGCATAACATTTCCTATCTGGCTCTACATAACACCTTTTAGTTTTAATTGCCTAAAAAACCCTAGGACAGAATTAAAGTTTCTGTCAAGTAATTATAAAATCACCAGCTGGCTCTGTTTCACATTAACTTTTCCTCTTCTTTCTTTAGCATTTTCCTCAGCTCCCACCTTCTTTTAAGCCCCCATAATAGCTTCATTTCACACAAAATTTATTTCCCTTTAAATAGAAAAAAGACACTCTTACTTGTTGGAAGTTAGAAAAACAGCTCCAAGGGCACGGTGACACTATGCAAAAGGGAAGCTTATAATGACAAACTTTTGAAGAACTCTGATCTTAAAACCTGACCCTTACACAGACATACAAGTTTCCACAAACTTTGAGCTCATGTGACCAACTTTATCCTCAGCAGCAGCTTCTTCTTTTCTCATGGATTCATATTCAAAACTTCCACTCCAGTGTACACAGATTTACTTACTGTCTGCAGGTTACTTTGCATTTACTTCCTCCTTATGATCTTTATTATTTACTCCCAGTCCTTTGGCCCTGCAAAATACTTTTTTACATCAGTGCAGTGCCTAAGAATTTTCTCCCTAAGCGCTGTAGCCTTTTGGGGAGTACATCTTCAGAAAGTAGAGGCAACACCAGTAAACTTGTATTACTTAATTAAAAATTAATTTTTGGTCGGATTCTATTATCTTGAAGGTCTTTTCCTAAGCTAAAATATTTTTGATTATATGATTTTATTAAAACATTCCAGGCAAAATAGAAGATAAAATTCATGACCTCTGTTTGGGATAATATCCTTGTAAACTGCCTTAAAAGTGCACTTTGAAGTCTGAAAGCTGCATGTAAATGTCTTCTTGATATTATCTTAGATTGAATATTGAAGATGTTTTAGAAATTAATATTTTAATAGTTCAGTTAATATTTGATTTTGTAGTTAGTTTATGCAAGATACAGATCTTCCTTCAGAAAATCCTCTTGGTTTCTGGTATTCAGAACTTCCTCCCACTGTCTTCTTTTTGTCAGGCCTATCTTAATTATTTTGTACTCTTCAGAGGAAAAGGCTAATGAACTGTGGATTTCAAATGCTGTTATGTGTATGTGACTGCATTTTTCTAATTTTTAGAACTATGGTCTGCTTTCACCTGCCTGTATTCAGTGTCCATGTCTGCATACAGCAGCTAGCACAAAATTCCTGCCTCACACATTCCCCACTGGAGAACTCTGGCCTACACCAGAACTTAAGCACCAGTGCAGCATATCCTATGAGAGGGAAAAAAAAGGGAGAAAAAAAGATATGTTCTTACATCTTTATTCATACAGCACTAACTAGATTTGCCTTTATCAGATCATTTTATTTACTAATCCATGACTAATGTTAGTCCAACGTAGCATTGTATTTAGCAAATAAGATCAAAACCCAATTTCTATAATATCTGCACATGCTCAGAAGGATTTAAAAGTGACTTACTTGTCATAGTTTAACATCAAATCTATGTCAGTAAGACTTTGCCCATTGACAATGCTGGAATAGGATCCATGTGAAGAATTTCCCTTTCCAGAAATGTAAAGAAAGGAAAATGGTCACTTATCACAATGGAGCTAGATGTGCTGAACCTTGGGCCACAAGCTATGAACTTTCACCCAGATATCCTGAATTTTCACCTACTTCAGAAGGTACCAGAGCTGGTTCATACTGGAAGATAAGGAAGCAAGGGAGGTTGAAAGTGCAGCCTGGGAGATAAGAGAGCCAGCAGCCTGCCTAGAGACAGTGGAGAGACCCAGCAAGGACCATGAAGACTGCAGGTCCTAACTTAATCATCGGAACATGAGGGGCAGGAAACTTAGACTGTAAGATTTTAAATGCCCCATTTCTTTCTTCTGACTCCCCCCCTGGAGGCACTCTGCAGGAATGCATTCTGTCACTGTACTCTACAAATTAATTACTTGAATACTGACTGAGATTCAGCTTGGGGAAAGCTAGGGTCGAGCCAGAAGGGAAAACATCTGCATCAGTGTGTGTGTGTGTGTGTGTGCCTGAAATGAGCACAGGGCACTCAGCAGCTGGTGGAGATGCCCCCCATGGTGGCCCAGCTGCTGTTAAAGCCTCTGGAGGTGTGGGTGGTTGAGTGTGTGATGGCTTCCACTTTCCCTGACAAGAAAACTTCACTTCTGTGTTGAAAGTGTCCAGGAACAAGTTTCAGCACTTTGACTTTATCAATCTTAAGCAGCCTCCTTATACAAATAATGCAAATTTTCATAGAAGAATTACAATTAGCATTTCCTTTCCTGCTAGTGACATCTGTGACAAAACAGAACTAGAAGGATAAGGTCTGTATTTCTGTATTACTTCTTCCTCCACCAAGCACTCTGATTATTATTTAGTGTCTTATTAATACTAATGAACGTAGACTCTGCATACATCTTACACAAAAAGAGAACAACAAAATGTTATTTTTAGTGGGTGGGATGTTGGAACAAACCTCAGTCAAAGATAGTAAATTTAAAAGGTTTTTCCTTTGTTCCCACCCTCAGATGTTTTAATTTAAAGTGTTTTCTTACACATAAAATATGGGAAATAATTTTTAATGTCTAAAACAATTGAAGGATCACAAATATTTAGGTGATCCTGCAGGACCAAACATAACCCCCATTTATAGTCTCCTGTGTATATTTTTAATGAACTGAAAAGTAAAAATGACTCATTTAAAAAAATTATTTTATAGCTTCTTCTCTTTTGTAAAAGCTCTAGGCTTCCAGAAACTTGGAGTTTGGTGTTACCTCAGGCAAACATCTATGTGTGTGCTTTTCTCAAACACAAATTAACCATGCCACAGGTTAAGGGGTAGTTTAGAGACTTTACACAATGTCTTTCATAAAGCCAGATATTATCCCACAGGGGCAAATTAGCATAAATACCTGCCATCCTACCACAATCATTCTGTTAGTTAGCCAGAAAATGCAATGAAAGTTTCACCTACCAAAAAATACCAAAGGTTAGAAAAGGCTTTTAATCTGAAGTTTTCTAATTTAATCGCAGACAGGAAAGTATTAAAAGGGATTTAATATCTACAGTAATGGAAGGAGAGGAGCAAACCTGCCAAAGGAACAGCACACTTAATTAATGCAGTACATTTCTGTTCTGTCAAATGCACACTCTTGAATGCAACTGGGAGGAAAGAACTGGTCAAACTTTCCAGTCTTCTGCACTGAGGCTCTTGGAATGGAAGATGAACTTAAAAGATAATGACAGAAACATTTTGGAAGTCTGGACCATAGTGGGGCAGTGTAAAATGAGTTTACTGAGATCCATTCCTCATGAGGTTTGGAAACAGACTAAATAGACAATAAAATTTATGTTAATCAGCAATTAGGAAATACTTATTTATATAACAGCCAAAACACTTATTTGCTTTCTGGGTTGTTTGCATGAAGAGTTTTGCATTGATGATTGCTGTTTGAGTGTTCAGTGTTGTCTTCCAAAAACCTTGTTGAAAAATTGTGATTAAAGTCCTGGTGTGTTGCTGGCTGTGAGCAAATGGCCATTGACACAACATCCAGTGGAAATAACTGTGGGGGAAAACTCAGTGTTCTGAGTAATGCTGCTGGGAAAGAGTGACAGAAAAAGACATAATCACATGATTGACAGAAGGAAACGACTCAGATAATGTCTCTTCCAAACTTCACCCACCAAAAAAATTCCCAGCTCTCTGTAGATTTATACTGTGCGTGCTAACATTGGCATAGATCACTCTGATTACCCCATGTCACACGCAATAGTGACTGCCCTGAAGTGATAAATAGGAGCAAGAGTAACAGGCCTCTCTGCATAATGATCCCAGTGTACTGATAGTCACATAATCTGTGTCTTAAGAGTCACGGAAAAAGGGAGGGTGGAACTTCAAATTAAAATCTGTATTAAGTTAAAGTTCCTTAAGGGACACTTCAAAGTGATAGCAGCTGCAGGAATAGATGAACATAAAATACCAAGCAATCATAAAGGAGTAAAATGGAAGAGTGGGAAAAAAAGCAGAGGACTAAATATTGTAGTGAAATGAAAGCATGTTCATGCAGTAGTGAAAGCTAAAAATGAGGAAACAAGAATAAATGCAAATCAGTAATGGATTTTTCTTTTAGACAGGACATGGGAGAAAACAAGAATTACCAGTATAGTGGAGATTAAAATTTAGACCCCAGGTATTGGCTTATAAATAGCACACATCTCTTGAAATGGAATTAAACAGACCTTTTGTTGTCTTTTTGGTTTTGGGTTTATTTTTTTTTTTTTTATTTTTTTGTAAAATTGGCAGCCTGTACTCATAGCCTTTTTTTTCAGGTGTGGGACAATAAATTATTATTAATAATAGTAATAATAACAATAATAACGTGCAACTGAGGTACATGTTCATATAAAGATGAATACAAGCTGCAGAGATTACAATTTGAGTTCAAAAGTGAATTCATTGATCAACATAAACCACACATATACAAATGACATTAAAATTCCTCCGAAATTTGCTTAGGAAAAGCAAATTTAAAAGCTGTGAAATAAACAAAAGGCCTATCTGCAGTATTTTTTTCTGTTCTTCTCTGATGTTCCTGTCAATTTTGTTGTGGTGAACTAAAGCATTTCTGTGAAAGTAACTGACAGCTTCTGAAATGTTGAAGCTTTTCTGGGGGTTGGAGAGAGAAGGAAGTGAAATGCTATTCTGGGAGGAAGTGGTTCTTTTTTGGAAACAGATTGGATCCTTACCCACACTACCTGCAATGTCATAAAATAAAGAAAAATGTGACAGATTCTCCAGCCTGCTACAGCTACTCCAGAACTCCTTCTCAAATGTCCCCAAAGAAGTCATTTATCATAAGTGAGGAATTCAATAGGATCATTCTTTCCAGTCTCTTAAAAAAAAAATAACAATATAGGAAACTACAGCAGCTTACAAAAGGCACCCTGTGACCACAGGACAATATCCTCTTTAAAGACTTTAAAGATTTTAAATAGTTCTTTAAAGTCTTTCAGATTTTGCCAAATAATCAAACCATGATCTGAATCAGGAACTGTCAATTCCTTAACTTGAAGAGAGAAGAGAATAGGAGAAATACTTTGGTATAAATCTCTTTTCTTGCTTATGGAAAAATACTCCACATAGCCCAGAAAAAAACCTGAATGGTCTTGGACAAAGGGTCTTGGTTTTATCTTCAGCAGTTTCAAAATGGCAGCCCAGAGTTACAAAACAGCAATCATAGCTGAAATTATATTTGTATTATTGTATTTTTTTATCTGGAGCATCACAGCACATCTTAGTAGCACTAACCATATAGAAGTTCTTCCCTTTTTTCTACAGGGATATTGTTTGCCTTTTGTGGGGAAACTGCCAATACTTCATGGAAATGGAGTAATGGAAAGGTCAAATAAATGACAAAACTTTCTGAATCTCCAATTTAATTTCTCTAGCCCTCCAAAGTACTAATTAGTAAATTAATTAGACATTAAAAATTCAATTTAGTCCATTAAAAACTATTGAATTAAAAATAAAATTTACTAGAGGAGATAAAATATTCTATTTCTTGTGGCTAAAATTAGCACAAAAGCCTCTTCACAATCTTTTATTATTACTGCTTGCTTTGCAAGGGTGAGTTCATCCTTTTGCTTACCTATCCCAGAGCAACACTGCAGCAGACTCTGCTGTCAGACTACTCAAACATGTGAAAGGGAAAAGTGTCTGTACACCTCCTTCCTTTTCATGTGTGCTCTTTGAGTTCATCTCCTCAAATAAAACCTCCACTCTACCTCCGCAAAGCCTGGAGGTTCAGCTCTCACCTCAGCCCTGAAGCCAAACAGGGTTACAAAACCCCAGTGCCTGTCCCCCTGAGAGACCATGGAGTAGGCAGAATAACAGGGATATTAAATATATGCTTGTCCACCCCTTTCCCCTCACAACCACATCAGAGTTACATTTTCACATATTATCAAATAAGAGAAAGGGAGAAGCCTCCCCGATTTCTTTTTTCCTAGTACACCAAGAAAGAAGGTAAATTTTTTGCAATATAATACAGATTTATCAGAGTAAAAAAAGCACAATTTTATGCCACTTTTGTTCTGATAAATTTTTTGCTTCCCTGGTGAGTCAGGGGAGGTCCTGGCCTTTGTGAGCTGCTATTTTGCTAATCTATGACATATTTATCTGAATTGCATGTGGAATGCACTGTAAAGATGCATATTTTCTTCTCTGAGACACAAGTTCTTGTCATTCTGAATTGTTTCTCTTAGTGAAATATCACATAGAGTTCCTTAGTTTCGTTTAATAACCAAATGCTCTGAGGATCCTGTTTTGGGGTAGAGATAAAAATAATTAGATCTTCTACTGTAGTTTTGAGAACTGAATTCTAATTTCTTCTACACTTTGAAAATTATTGATTTCAGTTCAAGGACTACAAAGATCAGAAGAAGCTTGGAGTAAGGCAGCATAGTTGAAAATAGAACTTGCATGAAGTCCACCCACTCTTAAAAATATTACTTAATGTTAACTTTATGTGTCATTGTGTACTACTACAAATTCTGAAAGTTTTCCTGGAAGATTTCTTAAGATGTCAAATGTATAGCATGGATACAATAAATCTAATTTACTAAAGAGAATAGATTTCATGAGAACAGAGTTTAATGTCAGATAGAAACTAAATGCTACATATTCATCAGTAATCCAAAAGAAAGGTGGAAAATTTTTAAAAAAATAATTTGAAAATTACCCAGGAAAAGTCATTTGGAAATATTTGAAACATTAAAAATACTAAAGAGCAAAGAAATGATCTTATATTTTCTTGATTTTAGGGCAGAATGAAGCTAAGGGTTATCTGACAGACATGCATAAGTCATATTATTCGAATATGTGCTTGACTTTAAAATGAAGGAATTCTGCATATCCTTCTGTCTGTTAAGAAATCAGTATCATAATCTTTATATATTGAGCACTAACTTTTAATGTCTCTATTAAGAACACCATAGGCCTCTCTAAATAGCAAACAACATATTCTAGCAACAGTTTATGTGGGACTAATCAAAGAATTTTCCAGCATTTCTGCTGTACATTTAAACTTTGTCGAGTTCTCAGGCAGAATACTCCATGGGGCCCTTATTTCCTTTTTTCAATACAGCATTACTGAAAATCTGTCTTTTGTTCCCTGAGCTCTTACATCATTAGTAACTCTAATACCATCTCACTCAGTTTCTGCTTTGTGGGGTGGGATTTGTGGGTTTCTGAATTTTTCAAGATGACTGTTAGTGCTGACAAAATGTGCCTGGCACATTTCCAACTCATTTCTTCCTCCATCAAAACCTCATTTTCTGTAACGTTTCTTCCTATTTGTTTCTGTCACTCCAGCACTTGGATACCCACAATAAAGAGTGACATTAGGTTATGCAGGCATTACCATAATGAAGCATAGAGCATGTATTTGAGCAGTAGAATGTTTAGGGCTGAACCTTAATGGATATAAGTCATACTGAGTAAAGTCAACTTTTATTTTTAATGAGGGCCAACAACTAGTGAGAAAATAAGCAATAAGACTGAATAAATAAATAAATACATGAATGGATGCTTATAACCTGTATCTACTGGATTGAGAACTTCTGAAATGAAGAGTTGAACTCTTTACCTCTCTAGCAGGGGAGGGGGGATACTTCCCTTGTGTTTGGTAATGCCTCTTTGAATGCTCAGAGCATATTTAGATCTATTTGGTGTATTTAGGGACTGGAGTCATCAGGGTGCTGTAGGCTCATTTTCTAATTTTTTTATTTTGAATGGTCTCTGACAAAATTCTGTGGCACTTTTGGGCCAGCATAAGCTCTTTGGGGCAGCTATGAGAAACAGCAAGGAAACCCAATAAAATATTATTATTATTATTATTATTATTATTATTATTATTATTATTATTATTATTATTATTTATTATTTCCTTAGGCTTTTTGAAGGCAAGACACTCCTTTATGGCTTCCACAGTAAAATAAATTAAATCCACTTTTAAAACATAAGGAAGTAATTTATGATTGACTGTAGGAGCTGACCCGACCTCACAGGCAGTATAAAGATTATTGTGTAAAGGCAAAAAAATAGTGAAACTATAAAAAAATTCAAGTCTAAATTTAAAGATAATTAAAATAACAGTTTCTAAGTGAGGTGTTTTCTTTACTCTGATATCTCCTAAAATGGTGTCCTTCATTTTTCACAGGCCTCATGAAAAGGTGAAGTACTTGAAGTATACACATGGGAAGGTGATGATTTCTCCTGAAGCAGTGGAGGATCATGGAATATTAAACTGTAATCCTCCTCTGTAAAATGATTACATAAAACACTAGAACTTTTCATCCCTTTTATCCTGAACCACTCAAAAATGACTTAACAGCACATTTCATAAGACCAATGTTGAACTGCCTGTTAAGGATGAGAAGATTTGCAACATCATCTCCTAATTCAATGCACTGGACTGGACTCTGCTTCAATGGCAAGACAACAACATATGCAGAAGTTCTGAACCCCATGTGTCTTCTCTATGGGATGAAACTTCAAAATCCTATTCATTCTTAACAATTAAATACTTCTCAGGGTAAGTGACACTAATCTGGTTAAATCTTCTTAAAATGAACAACTTCAGCACATAAATTGAAATCACACCAGGCCAGAATATTTCATAACAGGGGAATTCTCCTGGTCACAACACAGGTGCCTGTGGAAAAATGTCTTTTCAAAGGATCAAAAATAAGTGTGGGTTTTAATTAATCATGCAGCTCCACAGGTATTCCATTCCCAGTGGAATTTAATTTACATTGCAGTAATCTATAACTGCCTGATATGGCCTCCGTTGGGTCAGCTTGTCATCAGAGGATGACTTCCTGCTCTCTCCCAGTGTTTGCTTAGAAAGCTAACAGCAGTATCCAAAAGTCTTTCTTGCCATCTTGTAACAAAACATTGGGATGAAAATAATCTTATATGTGTATAGTATACAGATTTATTTGACAAAATGTGATGCTTAAAAGTAAATGCAGATCTTCTTTTATTTAGCTATTGCCTTTGGCTGTATATAAAGCATCAGATTTGGATTTTAATTTTCTTAGTGAGACAAATTATTCCTTTCAAAATCATGAATGCATGCTTGTGACCTAACTGCTTCCATAGTAATAAATCAAAATATTGCAGGGAATACAAACTCCACAGAAATCACAACGAACACACTCTTTATACAGAGACTACAAGTCTCTTTACAGAAAGAAAGGAGAAACTAGCCTAAAATATAAGCAGCCTTGTCTGAATAGAGCAGTCATAATTTCCATGAACTGCTAGCAGGCCTTCAACAGACTGCTCATTCATATTTCCCCAGCTAGGAAATTAGTGCAATGTTCTATTATTGGAGACTATGCATCACAGCACGTGGAATATCTTCATACAAACACCCAAGTGAGGAGAGTATAACCATAACCTTGCCAGATGTAAATTGTTCTTAGTAGATTCCTTTGAGTTTGTCCCTTTTGAATCAGTGTAAAAGTGTTTCCATTGATTTCAGAAACAGTTTGAGTCAACAAACTGAATTTATTTTCAATTCTTTCTGAGGAGAAAATCCAGTATTATTTTGTAGTTGCAAACACATGGATGAAGGGTATTTTAATGAATTAGAATAGCTATGTAATAATTGCCATGAGTGTTTTCAGATTTTTTTGTACATAAACATATTTTATAACTAATACTAAAACAATGGGATCAGCATTTCACTTAATAATTTTTAAATGAAAATTGAAAAAAATAATAACAAGAATTGGAAACTGTTTCTTTTCATGGTTCTTTGTTTTTCAGTGTTATGCCTGCTGTGGATCAGTAAATTGTACTATAAAGAAGGTACTAGAATTTAGAGCAAAGCTTGAGTGGATGGCAAAAAATCATATTCTTTTTTTTTTCTGTTGTGAATGTATAACAGAAAACACTGTTTCATATGATTTACTTCTCTGAGTTGTTCAAATATCACCTCAGCCACAGTTACTTATCAGGATCCTCATGAGGAGACAAATGGGGAGGAGACACATCATTTTTTCACATAAACACAGAATCTTTATTTATTTTCAGAAAATTCCATTTGTAATTGTCCAGATTGTTGGTTTGCCCTGCAATATTGCATCGTTTTTGTTAAAACTCTCTCAGGTGCACTTTTTGCAGTTACAGTCTTAGCCATAAGAATAGTAAATCAAGGATTAGAAATATTTTACAGCTGAATTTGTACCTTGCAGAAAGTGGAACAGGAAGATTTAATGTTTAGCTCCACAGGTCATTTCACTCTGAGCACACAGGGTTCCTTTTCATGAAAATGTTTTCATGAAAATGTTTTGCCTGTATGCAAAACCTGAGGGGTCCCCCTTTCACTGCTTTTGCATAACCATCTGCTGTTTAAGAGCCACAAAAAATAGTCACCAAGCACCTTGCCGCTGCCTACCATGGGCATTTTTCATAATATCTGTAAGGCCAATGAGGGTGAAGTTCTAGTTCTAAACATGACATCTCTAAAATGGAAAACATTAGCTTTATTCTATGCTGTCAGTCCACTTTTCTTGAGAGTCATTCTTTGATGGTGTGAATAGGCAGATACTATATTTTCCTAGAAATTCCTTATATGTTTGTGAAAAAAGTGCACATGAAAAGTCTTTAGTGAAGGCTCTTTTTTTAGCTTTTACTATTTTGCATGCTGAAAATAGAGAAAAGCAGGGTTACAAGCCACCACAGAACACACTGAAAAAGAATATGGTTTGAACAAATTGAGGACAACAATTTCTTCCTGACTTTATATTATAGATTATCTGACTAGAAAAGGGCAGGGAATTTCTAGCAATTAGCTGGCTGGTTTTACTATGCAGACACATAGTGATACTATTATCTAAGGGGCAGTGAAAGCTGCTTTCTTCTGTGAGGAATACCACCTAATTAAAAAAGAGAACCAAAAGTATGTTTATTACCCAAGAGAATGATTGTTACTGCAGCAAAAAACATCTACCTCCAGTGCAAGCTGCAGGGGTCAGTAATAATGGTGTCTAGAAGCTTTGAAAGGGAGACTGGGTCTAAAGCTAGGATATCCAGAATGCAAATATCCTGAGCATTGCTGGATTATCAGCAATGGAGAGACATGGGGAGACTCTGACATGGTCAGAAGAATCCAAATTTATTGTGGAATACCTATGCTTATATACTATTTTAGGAAGACTAGTAATGTTTTACTACAATGATTGGGTTAATCATCACAAAAACAAACATGCATTTTACAACATCTCTTGCTTGCAGAGTTTAATGGAATTTTCTTTTCTGGCAAATCAGTCATATTTAATCTTTTTGCAATCTTGATTTAATCCTCAGAGTTCTGTTTGCTCTTGTCAAGGCACCCTGTTATCAAATCTCTTATGCTTATAAGGTCCAAGGTACTCTCTGTTTTGTGTGTCCCAATGCTGGAACAAGAGAGAATGGATGAGAAGGTAAAAAAGTACTTCATTTGGTACAAACAAACCATACACAGATTGCCTTCTGTTCATCCACCTGCACCACCTTGCAAAGGTACAAACATTTGTAACTGTGTTGCCTCTTAGCTGTTGTAAACAAGTGTTTGTAGATGCATTTAGACTTTAACCTGATTTGCATAAAGTGCCATTTTTCAAGTTAGAAAATACAGTTTGCTCTTCATCCAAGGGTGGGGAGGATCTTTGAAACAGGCCTGTGGCACAGGCAGTCTCCACTCCATCCAACAGCATATCCTGAGTGAGCCAGGCAAAGCCAGAGTGGGGCTGCACAAAGGGCAAGGTGAGTGATAGTGTCTTCTTGTGGCTCTCGGTGCCACTGAAACCTCCCTCACATTCCTCAGAATGACCTGAGTGTCGCAAGGAAAATGTCCCAGGGACTCCAAGCTGTGTCCTAGTGCATCAAAATTCAGCTATTACATTTTTCTAGCAATATAAATTTGGGTTAGATTTAGGTCTGGTTTATTCTATCATAGTAAAAATCTAAATTCTTTGGTGGTAAATATTTCCCTTCTTCTACATACCGTAAGTACATGATTTATAGCTTAGACACACAACTTTCAGACCACTGAAAGTTAGAAACCTCATTTCAGAAAGGTCATAGTTATGGAACTAGGAAAAAACAAGATTCAGTTGCTTTAATGTTCATCTGTTGAACCTTTAAGTTATATTTTAAAGCTTAATACTGTGATCATGAAGTCTAGCAATTCATACCTGAGACTTTCCTGCTATTGTTGAAGGTGCATTTTAAACAAGAAAGACCCAACTACAAAGGTTTGATAATAATAGAAAAAAAATAGAAAAACATATCAACACCCCACATATTTTTTCCCCCACTTATGAATAAAGGCCTTTTCCATGGCAAAATTCACTAATTAAAGGCCTATGTACAGTTCTGACATTTTGTCCTTACTCAATAGATCTGAAATTCACATTTCATGTGCAACATCCTCAGCAAATAATAATGTGAACAAAATAATATCAAACTGCCACCTGCTGACAGACAGATTTATTGTGTTGACACAATATAGATAGTCTTATTTCATCATTAAACATTAATAGTCTTATTTCATCCTCATTCATTAAGCATATTTGTCTGTAATTACTGAAAGATACTATATCATCATGGAGCAGTTAGAAATGCTTTAACATTTGAAGCACTTGAAGTGTGTTAATAGAAATTTTGGAGAATGAAGAAGGGTGTTTCCACATTTCTAATATAAGATTATAACAAGTGATGATAAAATGCTTTTATATTTTATTTAGAGCAGGTGCACATTAATCATCAGTAATTTATAGTCTGCATGACTAATACAATCAGCCACAAAAAAGTAACACTTTATATAGTCTCCCATTCAGCATTAATTTGCAACTTTATTTATAATTATCAACTACTTTAATCAGAAATAAGCTTCCTATAGAAAATAAGAGTCTACAAAATAGACATTTCTGTTTCATATTCTGAACCTTATTTACTGAGTTAGGATTTTTAATCATTATTTATGATATGAAAGGCCCATCAAACAATCTGTGGGCTGTAATAGTTTCATTTCACATCAGGTTGGAGCTATAATTGTCCCAGCCTTCAGCCAAGGATGGGATGGGGGTGGAGCTTGGAGCCGTGTGGGCATGTAGAGGTTGTTATTCCATGGCGCTCGCTTCGCCTCTGGGGGGGATGGAGCTGAGGGATTCTCACTTCTGGGAAAAAGAGAGTGTGGCTTTGGCTGGAAGAAAAATACATGGTTCAGCAGTGAGAAAACACAACTGCTGCTGTCATGACCTTAACAGGGTTCAATTTCTAAGTTCATAAGGATTTAGAAGCCTGAGAGCTCTGCATTATGGTGTAGAGATGGTCAGTTTTAACTCCTGAAATGACTCATTATTGATTCCTTAGGGTGAATTTGAAGAAAATAATCCATTCAAGAGAATAAAATTCAGTAATAGAACACAAAATACTTAGAAAGTTTACATTGAGTTTTATTTTGATTCCTTATTTAAAATACTGGTGTTAAGATACAATTTCCTTGTTGTAATGTAAGTCAGATGTAGTCATATTCAAAGGCTTTGACTTTATATATGCACATATCATCTTTCTCCCGTATAAATTATAATAATAATCAGTAAAACACAAAACCTTACTAAAGAGAAATGGCATTCTTCATGAAAGCTTTGCAAAGTAGAAAAGTTGAAATCATCAACTTCCTTGAGAAGCTCAGTAAAAATTTGGTCTTGTCTGAGCTGTACAATCATCCACTTATAAAGCCTTCCTCTTCTGTCTTCAGCTTCTTTTCACTTCAATTTTTTTTATGTGCTGTGGTCAAATAGAGACAGAGGGAAACAAAATTTAGTTTACAAGAGAGCTTTGCTCTTCATAGTAGAGTTTTGCTCTTCAGAGAGAAAAAATAACTGTGGAGAAATACAACAAATACATTGTCAGGAAAAGTTTACATTTTCACAGAAAAAAAATAACTTGGCAACAGGAGAATTTCTGAATTGCACAATTCTCCATGAGAGTACAAGGTTTCCAGATTAATTTCTCTGTAACTTATTACAAAGGAAAACATTGGATAAACGTGATCAGGTTCTTTTTGTGGTTTTGTTTGGTTTGCTTTGGTATGTATGAAATTTTCTGAATAAAACTACCAAGGAAATCACAAGACAAGTGCTGAATCACCAGTCAAACACAGGCAAGTGCCTTGCCTGACACATTCATCCTGATCAACACCCATGTGTTGGGTACAATTCCTTGAAGCAGGCAAAGCACCTAGAGTTGCCAGTGCAAATGTGGGTGGAAAGCTGAACTGACTGACCTGTCAAAACATTTTAATTCCTAATATCAACTTGAAAACTAATTGTAGGGTCTGTAAATGATCTGCAATTTCCCTTGATTCTGACCAGCCATTTTATGGCTTGACTTTCAAAAAGCCAGTCTGCCTCCCCTTCAAAAATCTCTGCCTGCTCCTTAGAAATCTACTGAAGATTTAGGTACATCATGCATTTAAAATTAAAAAGACTGGGATAGAAAATGTGTGATCCCATTTGTTGTTACCAGGGCTAATGGGAGCTTGGACTTAGGAATCCCTCTCCATAAAGCTGCTCCCTTTACATTGCCTGCCTTGACCGGGTGCCAGAGATGAGTCTTAAGTGTGACCACAGAAGTGCTAAAAGGGACAACATGAATTTTGGTGGGAAAGGTTAAACCACATATAAGGCTGTGTAGCACATCTGTCCCTGGATTCCCTTTGCCTATAAGTACACGGCTTCATTTGCCTGAGGAGAAAAACCTCTTTCCACAAAATAAATCCCAACTGAGTGACGCCACTAGAGGGAGAGCTGACCATATTTATCAACAATATCAACGACAACGTGCGTCTCGGTGGTACCAGTGGATTGTTGAGCAAGGTAGGGGCAAAAAAACCCAACCCCTTTCTATTTCAGACAAGGACTACCCCAATTTAAAAATGCTGCAGTTATATGGGTAGGCTGGATTATGTCAATCATCTAGGAGAATGATGGAGACAAAAGCGAAGGGACTTTAAAGAACATTTCTACCCAATGCAAGCAAGGCCAGTTTAATTCATTTTACTCCAGGCAAGTGTTCCTAAGAATCTCAGTAACGATGACTGGAGTTTCTGGATAAAACATCACTGGTTTGATCATCAAACAAGACTATTTCTTTGTTTAATATTCCTCTGAGATGGAAAAGTGCTTTCTTCCTGTTAATCTACACATTCCTCAGAGCAATTTAAACTCAAGTCCTGTCTTCATCTCACAGTGTCTGTGGAGAAGATTTTGTCTCTCTCTCTTGGTTAGCAACTTTTAAAGTTTCCAAGGATATTATCTGACCTTACTCCCCTCAGTCTTCTCCTGTGTAAATTATTCTAATTTGTACAACTGGTCCTTACACATGACCATTTCAAGGCTCTGATTATTCTCATTGTTCTTCAACTCAACATCCTCTCAATGATCCACACCTTTCTTAAACTGCATGCCTCTAAATGCACCATTGATTTTATATGCACCATTGATTACTGTTACTAGGGTGTGCTTCCATACATCTTTCTAGTCAAACTTGCAGCTTGAATAAAGAAAATCAAATATTCACTCCAGAAACACTTACATTTACACTAAATGGGAGTTTGATTTTCTAATGCAATTATACCTGCATATTGGGTAATTACTTTTGATTCCATCTCAAAGTCAAAACTGGAAAGTATGGACCAACAAGAAAAGAGATTCGTCCAGGGTCAAATCCAATGGGTATTTTTAAAAGCACATATTCCCTTCTCAATTTATGCACTTGTGTAAGAGATGTCAGGCTTATTTTCATCAGGTTTCAAGTGCTTATGACAGTGTATTCAGCAACTGAGTCAAAAGGCTCCTCACAGTTTAGTATTGTTTTAATTGCTTCTCCTTTGTGCAAAAGGCCTATTGGTTTTAGAACAAAGGTACATTGGTGTAATCTAGCTAGTTCCTGACAAGTTTTATCTCCTAGGTGCCCAACAATGTTTTATTCCAACAGTCTTCTTCTAGGAATTGCCACAAAGTCACAAATTTAAGCATTCCTCATATTTCTAGCATTGATTTTTTTGGAAATACAGTGATCTCATCAAGTTAAGTGATTATTAACTAGATGGAGCCATTATTCTCTAATTTATTATTTTCCTATATCCACCGGTGGTTTTACCTCTGTTTTGAAAATTTGTTGTCTGCCTGATTAGAGCAAAAGATCCTTGGCAGGCAAATCCTTTTTTGCATTTCCTTTGGGTGTGTGCCTGAGGAATATCTCTTGTAATTACTATTTTGCAGGTCAAAAGCTGGTGGTAAAAGGGGAATAGTCCCACTCTGACAATGAAAACTACAGCAATCAGCAACTGATTGTTGGTCTAAGGGAACAGTTGAAACTTGAGTGCCATGGGAAGCAAAAATTTGCTTGGATTGGAACAAATGAGTGAAGGAAAAACTCTTGGTGCTGGTGGAAATTCACCAGGAGAGGAAAAAGGACTACAGTTCCTAATGAAGAAAGAATGATTAAATAGCCACAGACTCTCCTTAAGGCCACCAAGAATTAGCACTGAGATTTCCAGGAACAATTTAGAAAAGAGTGATGAGAAGTTGTGGATTTTTTGATGCCTAGAATTAAAATCATACTTACTTCCTAACCACCTTACACATTTCAAAAATAACTTGATCATGGTGGGTGAAAGACACAAATACTCAACCAAAACCAAACAAATAAACTATGCCAAAGTCAAATTTCTGCTAAAGCCCCAACAAGCCAACTGTTATTTCTGCTGTTCTGAATGGCAGAAATCTGTGAGTCCTCTAGCACTTCTAAGAAAAAAGATCTTTTTTTATTTTGCACATTTTTCATGCTTTTTAAATTTGTTCTTTTTAAAAACGATTTTTAAGAACACCAGCTCATCATTCATTCTCTGTAAGCCCCTTTTAACATCAAGAGTCATATTTTAAGAAAGTATTCTGAGAAGCTTTTCTGGAAAGAGACCAGTTTATTATTTAAGCATGTTTTCTTTGTTTGATTCTTACATTTACAGAAACCATTATTGTAGAATTCCTCTCTTTATATTGGTTGAAATCCATTATAAAATCATAAAAATGTTTTTTCTTTTTAACCTGATTCCCCAGGAATGATGACATTTAGGAATTCTGGAAGGTAAGTAATACCCTCTTTTTCTTTTTGGCTATGCAAGATTGCCAAAATATCCTGAAAAAAGCTCAGAACATTTTTGTCTCAGCCAAAGTCAAATCAGAATCTTGTCTGATTTAACCTGAAACTGGCAGAAATGTTGAACTAAAGCTTATCCAAAGCAAAATCCTTTATTTGCATCTTTTCCCTATTAAAACCCAAGACTGGTCAGAACAATTCTCTACTCCTGTTACTATTGTTTCAGAGGATTTTGATCATGCTTTCTGTAATCTTATTCCACAAAAGCAAGAGTTGCTAGTATTTATATGCCTTTGAAATTTCATGTTTTATTTATGTTATCTGTGCATTATACTTCTGGACTACTGTGATATCAGCCCTTGGGAAAATTAAACCCTTTTGCTGAATGGACTCCAAAACAGGTTTGGAAAGCACCAGCACAATCCTTGTTTACTGAAATATCACCCTTATTACTTTTTTTTCATTTATTAGTAGGACCAGTGATAGATTTGGCTGCATATAGAGCAAGGATTTCAATTTCTAATTTAAAGAATGATAAACAAGGGAAAGATAAACAGCTCTGCAAGAGTATAAGGTAACATGTTTTTGCCATTTTTGACATTAGTTTCACTATTGCAAATACGGTGAACAGAGGGGGTCAGACAATGGTCAGCAAGGAACAGATGGAGGAAACAGCAGCACAATATTTAAAGCAGTTTAGAAGATTATTACAAAAGTCTAAGGGTCTGCAGTGTAGTATTGGGGAGTGGGGGAAAAGGCACAGAGAGGGAACCAACAGGCTCTTTGAATTGCTCACCAGGTTGTTAACATTACCTGTACATGTGATGTGAGAGTTATTGCATTTGAGGAAAAACTAAAGCATGCCTGGCTAGAGCTGCTGGCAGCAGGAACGTCTGCACAGGCTTTTCTGACCCACACATGTTCCAGCAAAAAGTTTTCAGTCATGCCTTTCTGCAGAGCTTTCTGTCAGTGAGCACACAGGAGGTGACACTTCCCTGCAGGTACCCAAAATTCAAGATTGGGGCTGACAGCTCTACTCATAAGAGGGGCTCCCTCTCACTGAAAATAGTGTGTGTTGATGCTTGTGACTCTTCATCCCCTTGGGATTTAAACACTTACAGGAGAGAACCACTTACAAATGTGGTCATGTTCAATTGTTGCTTTTCATTTCCATAATAAGTCATTTTAGAACCAAAGAAAGTCACAGTAAACTGTATTTAAACACGCAAACTGGATTGGTCTTCTCAGTCAATGTCTCCAAGACACAATATACAGAATTACAAAAGAATAAATATAATAGAAACTAGGATGTTAGTCCAGCAATTCTTATAAAAAAGAATGTTTTTATAATAAAAAATACACCACTGCCCGCTGATCCATAATGTTTGGTTTACTGGGGCTTTTTCCAGCAGTTTGGAAGACTGTCTGCTCCAGAATTTTGATTGGAGTTTTATTCCCATTTCTAACTCCCATAAGAACTCCACAGCTTATAGGCCCATCTTCCTATCATTGCAAGTTCTTTGAAGGAATCATAAGTAACATGAAATCCCCTTTGTTTTTAAAATTGGAGGTTCCTTTAAACTCTTTGCGGTTTTCTTATACTCACCATCACATTTCTGGAGATGGAGTTTTCTTCAAAAGCCTTCCTTCCAACAGCCTTATGTTTAGGGTTCCTCTATAAATACTGATGCTCTGGCTCATTTCCTGTTTTTGGAAAAAACAAAATTGGCAGAGGCTAATTCTTCCAATTAACCATCATTCAGAGACTGGCAGGTAGTAACAATGAAAATAATTAGGGAGAAGGATTGACACACAGGAATGAAATATTCCAGAAGGGTTTTTTCACCTGTAGGCAGCTTAAAGTAATTATTTCTTTCTGTTTCTGATCCATAAAAAAATAGTAACTACTTGTACTTTGGCAATGAAATAAATAACTGTTGAATGGATTGGGGGAAAATGTCAGTGCTGTCTCACCATTAGACAGGACACCGCAGTTGTTGAGTCAGGAAATGGAAAAATATAAAATAATACCTTGCTTGCTAACAGCATTGCTTTCACTAATGAAGAATCATTTATTATTTGATTGTCAATTGTTCTAAGCAAGTCTTTAAACTGCAAACATAAAATCCAGTCAAATGAACATTTTTTAAAGGCTTCTTTCTGTATTCGTGATGTAAAGGAACCTGGCCTTGACATTTCCCGTCACAAAAATGACATGAGGTGTGATGTATACAAATTACAGTTTGGAAGGTTTCTACATTGTGAGAAGAGATTGTAAAAGGCAGACTTAATATCCAACATGTATTAAATATTACAGTGAGTAACAGAAAACACATTGTCTTACTCATCCAGTATCATAGAAGATTAGGTTATTTTCCTGTAGAGTACCTTCCTTTCAGAAAAATCAGTTTGTTGTTAGTCATTTTTAAATATTAAATAAGACATGATAACAAACAAATTATTCATAATGTGATTTTACACAAGACAAAAGGAATAAAATCTCCTCCTTTCATGTGCTTCAATATAGAATTAATTGCATTAACAGCCTTTGAAATCTCACATGAGATCATATGTGAATGACGAAACAGTGCTGAGTACAAATGCAGAAAAGGCCTGTTAAATTATCTAGTTGCATTTGGAGTATGCAACAGCCTGAAGAAGCCAACTCAATTAAAACAAATTCACTGCTTCCTCAAAGCAAGGAATTCACCTTTCATAGATTCTAAGTATAATTGGGATAGAGACTGTGTCAAAATTTGCAAAATCAAGATAATTAATGGAATAAACAAGTTCAACTTAATTTAAAGCTCTAAAGATTTCTTGTATTTGTTTGCTTTATGTGGTTTTGTTGAGCTTAGAGGTTTTTGTAATTTTTTGAGAAAACCAAGGGCAAACTTTTAATTTTTTTTTTTTTCCTAAGGAATAGGACTGTTTTTTAACTTGGCCTGTAGCTTTCTGATAAAGTCCCCCACAGAACACAGCAGCACAGAGTGCTGCACATGTTGGGTGATGGCAAACTAAGCCATGGGAAATCAACGCTCATTAGACAGGACAACTGAATTCTTTCAGGTGCTGCTGATTACTCTTTTATTAAATGTTTACAAAAATCTCTGTGAATGACTCCAAAGAATACACCATGGAATAGCCCTAACAGCAGCAATTAATGGAGGGTCTTAAGTGATTCTTCAGATTCTCACCTGAGAGGCAATAAATTGGAGTTTAAATCAAGCACATTTGTCATTCAGGCCAGGCATCTGAATCCTGACCTCACACAAGGCTGTTACTACTCATAAGAAAAAACATTAATCAAGCTAAAATACCTTTCAGCCAAACAGGTAAAAAAGTTGTGTTTAAGACTTTTGCCAGGAAATTCTGAGATATTTTTAAAGTGACCAGGTCACCCAATTAACATATCTGCTTGATTAGAGGTGTTCTGTCTGACTAAGTGCACAGGATGTCAAAGAATTTATTTCTTGCAGGTTGACAAGTACTTGAATACATATATGGAACCTGGAAGCCTCAAAGGCAAAAAAAAAAAACCAAAAAAAACTGGGGAATTTATATATGTCAGTGAAATGACTTGTAGCTCTTAATGAATTGTAGCTCTTGTTCTCATAAATCTGGCCATTGTACATGTACAAATTATGAATCACATATTTTATTTCCTTGTGACTTGGAAGAATGTCATTTTTCCATTGAAGTCAGTTTCTTCCCAGTGCCTACTTTGGCTATTTGGATAGAAGGAAAGCTTGCTGCAATTAATGTTTTGTTTAGTGTTCTGCACAGGAACTTCCTGAAGAGTCTGAAATACTGAATAACTCTAAACTAAGTACTTAAAAGTAATAATTTCAAGACACTTGAGCATGTGTACATAATCCAAAAGAATGTTGAACAGTGTGTTCAACATTTGTTAAAACCACTGGTCTGAATGATCAAGGTCCCTTTGAGACTTTCAGATGGACTTGCTGCTTGTTCCCTGTAACCATATTGCTCACTAAGTCCTATTCTTACAAAACACTGTATCTCTCTCACTACTTTTATTAGAAAATAGTTTTGGAGCTCTACTGCAGTGATAACTCTTTAGTGTTGTCTAGTTTTCAGGCCAAAGTAATTCTGATGAGTTTTCATACACTTCTTTCAGTGCCTTTTGCACCTCCTTCCACAAATGTGTTTTTAAAAAAATTAAATTTGATAAGGATACAGACAAACAAGAAGATTCAGATCTCTTCCCTGCTTCATACTAATTCCACTTTTCCACACTTATCCCAAGCCAAGTTCAACTTTCTTGAATGTCACTGGCCATAACCTTGCAAAGCAATTCAGGAGAACTCATGTTCTTTCTACAATGATCCTGCATGTGCCTACCTCTGCTGAGGTAAATAAGAATTAAATTTATCATCTCCTGGCACTATGAATGACTCATGTTCACAAGATAAGTGAATCACTGTTTCATGCCCTTCTCTTCCAGCTGTTGAAAGCCAAAATGTGCCTACTTTACATCTGTTCTTAGTAACTTTTCAGCTTAAATATTACATTTTATACCAATCACTTCTATTCCAATCCTATTCCTTGAGGCTAAAAGATGATCTAGGTATTAGTTATCTTTGAGATCTCAAATGTCCTTTATATTGATCACACCTCCTAGCCCTGCATCCTCAGCAAATTCCCTGGCACACTCATTAACTGAAGATAGCAGAGTTAAACTCCTTGAGGATTCTGTTTAATAATACCTTTATTTGCAATCAATACTTGTCTTTCAGTGCTACTAGCTTTCCCCACCTTATTAGCTGGCTCCAAAACCATGTTACTATCAAGAATCTGATGTTCTCTGTCCTAACTAGTCATTCCTTGTCACAGACTGAACTTTTGGCAATAGCAGCTTAAAAATGTAATGACAGTAAGCTTCAAGGAAAGTTAATATTTCTTACCCAGTCAGTTGAACTGAGCATGGGCATAAGGGGAAACACACAAAAATTGCAACATGCAGGGAGATCAAACAAGCTCTTTTTCCTGTTTCTCAAAGAACAGGGTTTAATGTACCAACATTCACTACATAAACAGTGTGCTTAGTAGAACTCTTCTACATTTTTACTAGACTATCAGTGGTTTAAAAAAAAATCTACAGCTAAAAACTTCAGTGAAGCTGAGATCTGTGGTAAGCCCTAAATCACCCCAATAAAGACTGGCTGAAACTCTTGCCCCACTGAGTATGAACATCCTCTCACTGCAAAGCTTCAGCTCACAATTGGGGAAAAAAAGTGGTAGTGGCCTTGAAAATCACCCATAACTTGGTAAAAAACTCTGAAGAATCATAAGGAATCCTTCAGTCGGGATTGGGGAAAGATAAGCATCATGTTAATAATACATTTGATATTGCAGATATTTTGGGTTTTTTTTAAAAACAAATGTTACAATGGAATGGATTGGGTCCAAAATTAAAATAACTGCAGTTAACTTTCCTGATTTTATTCCTGGAAAAGGCCAAAACCCAGTGGATGTTTTCACAGCTCTGTTCCAACCTATTGCTAAACTGGCTGGTGATTTTGCACTCTCAACAAAGATGGTATACATGCTAGTTTCATCTACAGAAGGAAATTTTCAGTGAAAGTTTTTTTCAGTAGAAAGGAGGAGAATGAAGTTATGCTGATTGGCTTAGAGGATTTTTTTTTTTTGGTATCTAGTTTTGTTCAAACTCAACTATATTCAATATTCCTCAGTAAAGAAAAAAGAAAATGTTTTTTCTTAAAAAGCCTTTAAAATATCTTATCTCAACAAAGCATCCAGATTTTCTTCAGTTTATCTCCTTGCACATTTATTCACCATGTTCTACATTCTAAACCTTAAGAAACTGAAGGGAATCCCAAGAATCAACAGAATGTTTCAAATAATTCAAAGTTTGTGAGTGGCCTTAAGATATGCTAGTTTATAGCCAAGCATCAAAATATGCATCAAGAAAGTTTTTTTTTTTTTTCTTAATTTGACTCTAATCTATAGCTACCATTTACTAAAGTTTTCACCAAAACTGGTATGTATGGAACCCAAGATACTGGAATTTTCTTCTCTGAGTTTTTGACCCTTTTCAGAAGTCCATTTAGACCTGCTGTTTAATCAACATAAAATGCTTCCTTTGACATTTCTCTGAAGAGTGCTCACAATTCCACTTTAAAATTTTCCTTGTCTCTTCATGAGTATTGGAGAAAGGGTGATTCCACACAGTATTTCTATTCTGAATGTAGAGATGTCATTGCAAATGAGGAACAGAACTCTTAAAATTAGTTTAAAGCCTATGAATATATGAAGAGCAGAAAAACTCAACACAGTACACAAACAAAACTAAAGGAAAAACATTATGATCTTTTTAAAGATGAAATGTTAATTTTGCTCTGAAGAGTAAACTCTGCAGTAACATAAGTGATTTTTATTTAAAAGGGAAACTTTTAGATGTATTCAAAGAAGTCCTCATTGCATAAAGTCTGAGGTTTGAGAGTAGCTATAAACTTCCTTGGCTTTGGCAAATTTATGATCCACTCCTGCTAACCATGCACTGTACCCAAAACAGAAAACAGGACGAGGGTTCTACTTGGACACCCTGGTAAAATTCCTTTTCTTTCCACTGATTGTGCAAATTGTGTAGAACTATGATTTAGAGCTTGAGGGTGCATTTTTTCTCATATTCTTGTAATAAGTTAGAGATGAAACCAAGGTGGCACGGCAGTGCTTGGCAAAAGATTACAACAGATCTCAGCACATTCTTGCTCAGGGGTGGCCTTCTGCCTGTCTGAGCGCCTTAAGCTGAGGCTGCCTGAACAGACTGTGCTGTTTCTGGAAGGTTAGTGCTGCAGTGTTTTCCAGGTACAAGAAATTACCATTTTTGTCATAGCATGACATCTTGTGGACTGCTGGTAGTACTACCAAAGGACTCCCTGTTCTTATTCGAAATATTACTCCCATCAAGCAAACGAGTACACAGAGTGCCTGTTTCTTTTAAAGCTGACTGGGTCATATACACAGCTGTCATCTATTTATGGATGAAAAACATCTCAGATGATGAGCTTGTGAGAAAGAAGATACATAGGCAGAACCTATTTAATGTACAGGCACCAAGGCCCGTGATGGCAAAGCGCAGGGCTCGGGACAGGGGAGCGCCTTTGGTCCCTTAGCACATTCCTGGCAGGGGAAAGCTGCCAAGACTGGCACATTCCCATCTTCAGCCTACTTTTTTTTCTTATCCCAGGTTCTGGCAAGCAGTCAGAAAAAAGGATAAGGAGCTCTTGACATGTTGTCTAGCAGGCAGGTGGTAGGTCTCTCTTTCCAAGCCTCTGTGGAATGAAGAATGGAATGGACAGACAATATTGAAGGTTGAGGGTTTTTTCATCCTCATGCCTAAAAATGGAGAGTACTCAGGATTATTTTAAGATTTAGGGCATGACTAGAACTTGCTTACAAGGCATGTGAGCTTGCCTGGTTGTATCACTGGCCCACATCACTGCCTCCTGATTAAGAGCAGTGGAAAAAATCTGTCTGATCATTAAGCTCCTGACTACATTTGAATACATCCCCACATGGACTTCATTTAATTTTTTCCTGAGTGACATATTCAAGGAAAACCTGATGCTTTATTTCAAATAACAAGACAGCACAGAGTTATGAGCTGACAGAAGAGTTGAACTGTATGAAATCTATACAGTCTTTTTATATTTTTCCTCCCACAGGACCTGAGGCCGATAGTTTTAGCTAAAATGTTTTTTTGCTTTTAGATCCCTTTGTTGCTTTTTGAGTTTGCACACAGGGTCTCCAAATCTATTCCCTCTGTTTCAGGTCACCCATTAGCTCTTCACGTGTAAGAATGTACCATACACCCTTCCAAGGAGCAAAAGATTTTGGAAAAGGAAAGAAAGAAGGCTGTACTTTACAGAGGAACAAAATCAACAACAACAACCACTACCATTATTTAGATGACACTGTAAAAAAATATAATTCATGAACAGACACATTCCACTAAAATTGTGAAACATATCACTGTGCATGAAGGTGGATGCTGAGATCTCATTTATGGACTTTTTCTCCATAGTTTAACTTATCTTTAGAGTTTTGATCAAGCGGGGAATTGCAAAAATGCTCTGAGAACTTGGCAGGAGTTTCCTATTGTAACTATATAAGTTCCAGCAAGGCAGAAGTTTTGGCTGGGTATATAACCTCTGCATCCCTAATGTAAATGAAGGGAAAATCCAAAATTTTCTCTTCATCAGTATAATTTTTTTTTTCCTAGAGAAGAGATTCATCAGCTTAAGAATGACTTTCAAGTTAAAGTCTCATCAAATGCAGAGAAAATCCATCAAAATGAGGTAAAATTAGGGGTAGGATTCAGCCCAAGATTAAGACCTCGTTGATAGTAACTACATCTCTGCAGCACTGGAAGCCCAGAGAGTTTTCATGTATTAGAAAGCTAAATTCAGCTGTCAGCCTCAAGCTGATTCCCATGCTGTACTGAACACAGACAAAAGATGTTTTGTAACCTGGTAAGTAGCTGTCCATGCTGGACCATTTTTGTAGACACATAGATTAAAAAATCAAAAGTCACCAGACTAATAAAGCACAATATCACTTGAAGCACAAATATCACTTTGAAGCACAGAGCAAAGTTAGGTACCATCATGAAAGAAGAAAAAGCTATTTTTCCAAGGACCTGCTACCAAAGTAATTGTACTCAGCTGAATTTGACCCACATTGCATATTAAGCCTGGCACAAATAAGTATGAACATAAGGAGAGCTAGGAATGATGACGTAAAACACTAAATCTAGCCTTCAGTGGAATCTACCAGCCTCACAGGGTCAAAAGCTGAGCTTTGAAGACTAGGGGGAAAACTAACCTTTTTCAAATATTTACAAAACTAGAATGTTATAAAATCCCTTTGATCCCTCCCCTGCCCTAGCCATGTTTGCTAATTCTCAAGTGATTTCTTAAGAAATGAAGCAAAAAAAAAACATGTCCCACAGCTTATACATATTTATTACCAGTGGGCAGCTGAAAACTAAATACTTGTGTCTATATAAAAAACAATGGTAATTACTTAGGCATCAGTAACATGAAAAAAGCCAGAAATATTAAGGAAGAAGTTAATCAGAATTAATAATAAATACCCCACAATGCATTTCAGTCTCCATTTTTTCTTCCATTCCTTCTTTTTCTACAATATATTTTTTTTCTGCTAATCATTAATCCCTCCTGTCCCTGTTCCCAACTCCTGGCTGCAGTTTTCAATCACCATTGAACTTGATCAGGCCAGTCTGCTGGCTGTAAAAAGAACATTATATAATTTTTGCTGTAGTTTTGTTGCTGCTCCTAGCTGTCTGCTCTGTCTGTTCTTTGCTTGTGGGGATCTGAACCTGTATTACCATTTCAAAAATAGACTTACAAAAGAACTTGGAAGGGCTGTGTGTAAGACATTGGCAAATGAGAAGCATGCAGTCTGTAGCTGAGTTGTTTGCAAAAGCAACAGTGAGATATTGATGCAGAGAAGAGGAGGGGAGAGGATGTAGAGAGTGCTTAGGAGAGAGAGGTGAGTGATGCCATTTTTTAAGTCCAAAGTGTATCTCCAAGATAAAAACTGTTATCAGCTGTTACAAGGAACTACCAATAAGCTGCCCCTGAAAAGGAAAGCACAGACATTTCCAACACCTAATTTTCCAGCCACCACAAGGAACAGCACACAACATTGCAGCAGCACAACCAAGCCAAAGTAGCTTCTTGTTCTCAAACAGCTGTAATTCACAGTACCAACCACTTCAGTGGGCAGCATGTTCCAATGTCTGACAACTCTTTCCATGATTAAATTTTTCCTATTATCCAATCTAAATATTCCCTGGCACAACTTCAGGCCATTTGTTCTCATCCTGTCACTTGCTACCTGGGAGAAGAGATCAGCTGCCACCTCCCTACAACCTCTTCTCAGGTATCTGTAGAGAGCAATAAAGTCTCCCTTAAGCCTCCTTTTCTCCAGGGTAAACAAGCTCAGCTCCCTCAGACATGCCTCATAAGGCTTCTTTTCTAGGCACAAGCTGCCTTAATTCAGTATTTTATTCTTCTGAACAGATATTGAATGCCAGATCAAATTTTTAATTTGCTTTTCATTTATACCAGGGCAAAGGCAGAGTTTACCATTGCATGACTGTGAAATCTATGGTTTTCCTGGGTGTTTTCAGATGTTTATAATAGAATTTTTTTTTTTTTATTTTTTTAAGAGAAAAGCATAGCTTTCTAGAACTGCAGTGACCATAATTGCTACAGCAGCTGACATTGACTCCATTCTGTCTCCAGTTTAGCAGCAGATTCTAAGTACTGAAGTAGATCAGGAGTACCATATGGATAATTTTTCACCAAGAAAAAACCCTCCAAGAAAGAAAATCGTGTATCCATCTTCTGTTTGAAAGGGACATTCAGATATGACAGCAGAAATGTCAGGATTTTTCCTAAATTACCTCAATCACTCCCATATATTGCACACCATACCTTTTTGTGTGTCTTAGTCAACAAAATTGTATCAGAATTGTTCTAGGCTGAGTAAGGAAGAGATAACTCTCACATAAACATGTTTTACACCTGAGTCACTTGATGATCAAACCATTCAGTCTTAATTGTTTAAAAACCAGGTCTTAACTACTTTAGGAGGAATGTGGTACTGTTAGTGAACATAGACCAGACTTGAGTCATTACAAAAGATGTAAACAAAAAGAGTAATAAAGGTTATAACAGATGCAGAGAATAACCTATGAGGAAAGGTTGAAATAATGGAGCTTGTTTAGTCTAGAAGAGCAAAGACTGAACTGGGATATGATAACAATCTGCAAGTATGTATAATGACCTTTCTATGGAGGAAAATGATCAACTGTTGTCTATGTTCACCAAGGACAGTGCAAGAAATAATTTACAAAATTTGCAACAAAGGAGATTAAAGTTTGGTATTAAGAACAGCTCTCCAAAGAGACCTAGCTAAATAACAGTATTCCTGGTTTGGAAAAGGTTCAAACAGATTTTCAAGAGTAAATTGAAGTTTTGGACTGATTCAGAATACTAAAAGCAGTACTGCAAAAAATTCATAACATGTAGGCAAATGACAATCCATCAAGAAGGATTAAATGTGATACAATTTATTTTAGAAAGAACACTTTCAGTTGCCCTAAAAGTCAATTAAACAATTAAAAACAGTTTTAATTGCTCAGAAAACTTGGAGAGGCTCTGAATGCCCTGGAGAAGTCTTTTAAATCTTTGCTATTCTTATATGTGATGGAATTCCTCCACATGGGGCATATTTTATGTCTTATTCACATAAATATAAGGTACACAGTTACTGACACAACAGAGTTCTTTAATATACACTTGGAAGTGGAGCCCTATTAAACTAAAGGACAGCCTTTATTCTTTAAAAAGATATAATGAAACTGCAGGAAATATCCATATAGTTTGATTATCTTATAAACTAAGCAACTATAGATATAAAATGACTTTCTTTAAGAAAAAAATTTGTGCTGGAAATCTAATTGCATCCACTTATTATCAGGACCTGTGTGCATAAATCATGAGTAGCCTATGAAATGCTTGTTTAAATAAAAGCCAGTTTCACAGTTTATTCCAGAGCACATTGAACTTAACTGGCCTCTCTCCTTTATAAGTAACTGGGATAGATAATGTATAGATATGCAACTTAAAAAGCCGTATACACACATTACTAATAAATAACAAAATAGCAGGTGGTGTGTCTTACATGAACATTTCCTGTCTTTTCCCAAGAAACCATTTATATTCATTTCAATTGAAGGGGAGAAAAAGATTACTTGATGGAATTCTAATGATTAGATACAGTCCTATATAGGCACTTGATAAATCTTTTATTACTTTTAAAATACCATCTAAAAGTTTAAAAACTCCCATATATTCAACACAATTGTACAATGTACATTTCATAACTATTAATCAATTCAAACTTCTTTTCACCCTTTAAAGGATGGGCAAAAGAAATAATTTTAGCATCCAGCTTAAGTGCTGACAATAAATTTCTTTAACTTAATATGGATATTATTCTTGGAAAGAGACTAGCACCTGTTAAAACACAGAACAAGGCTGTTGGGATAAAGGTTATGGAAATTAATGGCATATGAAGATGTGCCAAACCAACAGTCCTGTACAGTAATTGTCATTACTGCTGGCTGCCCTCAGAAGGAATAAGTTTCATATCTGGAATTCAAAAGCTTCCACTTTGATAACAAGCACAGAAGCTACAGTTCGGATTAGTCATTTATGATAAATACTGGAAGTGTAAGTAGCATCATCCAATCAAGTTGTCCCAAGGAAGGGAATATTCAATATGTGAGAAAATCTCTTCCACAAACTCATCTGAAACACAGTTGAACATGGCTTGTTTCCACAATCTAGGTTAAAAGTGGGGAATCTACTTGCCAGAAGAGGGAGTTGCTTTCGAGATACGCTGTTGGCACAGAGTATCGGTCAGCCACAGCTGACATCAAACAGTTAAACCAAGGATTTTCCTCAGATAGAACCACAAGACTGTGTGAGTTCTACCACATCCAGCCTGCTAGGAGAGGTTACCTATGTTCTCCTTACTCTGGTTGCTTAGAGATCATACAGGAAAGGAGGGACTGTTCCACTGCTCGAGATCCACATCCAAGAATGCACCTCAGCTGTAATTTTCCTTTGCAGCCCTGTGGACTGCAGAGTTTGTAACATACTGGAGGCTGCTGAGGAGCTGCTTCTACTTTTGCAACCTCTGCCCTCTCACACCATGTGGCTTCCCTTTCCTAAGATGTAGGAAGCCCTAAGACACCCCCAGGCCATAGAGATATCCAAAATCTGGAGCAGAAATGAAGGCATGAAAGAATCTTTAGAAACATTAATGTTTTGTCTAAATAGAAATTTCAATGCATGTTTAAACATTTTGTTATGTGTAATGTTGTTTCTGTATTAGACAAGCATTTCAGGAAAAGGAACAGAAAGCATAATCTCCTAATCTTAGAGAAAAACAAGTACTGCATTTGACAAAAATTTCAGAAGAGCAGAGAGTGTACACTTTTGTCTTTTGTTTGGATGCTTAAGTATTCCGGTTTTAGCTCTCCATGTCTTTTCCAGGAGCTTTAGTGCCAAACATCAAACAGCAACTATACCTATGTAATAAGAAACATACAAATAAGCCAATAGAAATGTAGGTCTATAGCCAGGCCAATTTTAACAATAAAACAAGAAGGTTTTCAATAATTATAAGAAATACGTCAATAATTTCAACAATAATTTAAAGATTTTCCTGAACTTATAGCTTTCTTATATGCTGGGGATTTGAAAATTGGTCATTCAATAAACTACATTGCATTTGATAAGTTTTAGTTAAAAAATTTTATTAATAATTCTCATTTTCACATATATCCATAGGAAAATATTATCATAGATATATTGACCTGCATTACTTTTATTTACTTTCTTTCTAGGAATTTTAGCTGAAGTAAATTGCTAAAGGATCTGATTCATAAAGCCAGATTACTAGGGATTATGAGTTTGTCACAGAACTGGAAAAAGAAATTAAAAATAAAGCCTAGTATGTGACTCCTTTACCCCTCCAAAATAGACTTCACGCCTGCCAGTTTAGATTTAATTATTAAGACATGCAACTACTACAAAGATAGACTTGGAAGAATCACAAGCAGTTCTATAACAACATTAGTCCAGTTCTCAAAAGAGGAAAAAAAATATTGCCAAGCAAAAACTGGACAGTATGGATGACAATATGAAGGGCTGTATGGATTTGTGGCAGCTGAACCTTCATTTCCACAAATTTTGCATTGCTTTCTATAATTGTTTTATTATTATTATTATTATAGCTCTGTACCAATAAAAACTCTGAGCCTCTGCTTTGCGCTGCATTCCAAGAATCCCCAGAGGTAGCCTTGTCCCCAAGGATATACACACAGCACAGACAGATCTGTTCCAGTTCTTTTCTACTTAGTCAGGCTGACTATTGATGATCCCTGACACATCAGTAGTTTAAGAAACCAAGGTTAGAATTAATTCTACAATAGATTGCCTACAAAGAAGAAGATATTGTGACTAAAGGGTATTTGATAATGTAATTACCAGGCAAATTAGGTAGATCTGGTTTTCAACTTGAGGAAAGTGACAGACCTGCAACTATACTTTTCTCTCACTGCTCAGAGAGAAAACTGTTTCATATCTTTCACTTTTTGAAAGAATTGAATATTTAAGAATTCTTTCACTTTTTGAAAGAATTGAATATTTAAGTTGCTAAAGAGCCACCTATATTAGGAGGAAAAAAAGATTACAAAGATAATATAGGTAGAGAATAAATCTGTCACATGAATAAAAAGGAAGGTGTTTAACTGGTAATTTGAACCCTGAACGACCTGTGGTGACTTCTCAAAGTTGGAACATGGTTATCCAGGAAAGCCAATAAAGATAACTTCTAATGTCATCGGCAGCAGGAAATTGGAACAACAGCTACTATCTGGAAGCTCAATTCTATTTAGAACTAGGATTCAGGGAAGTAACTGAATTGCAAACAGATGAGAGAAGCTGTCTCTCCAGTTCTGTTATCCATTAAATATGTCTACATGCAAGGCCCACAAAGGTGATAAATACCAGAGAAGTTTTAGTCAGTGCCTAAAAAAAGTGTCTTAGCAGCCTAACCAGTAATGTGTAGGTAATTACTGATTCATTTCACGGGATTTTGGGACAATATCTGCCTGTAAATACTGAAAAAAATGCCAATTTGATTAAAACCTAAATGTGCCAAACTACAACTCTTTTGGAAGATAATTCACAATGAACAGCACAGGATATTTTAATCATCATTATAATCATCATGTGTAACTATATTGATTCTTTGAGAATCACCATCAGCAGATGGCTAAATAGTAAATCTTTGGTTTTGGGAAAGCCTGTGTTGCAAGGCTCCTTGCAGCTTGGTCTTCAGCTGGACTGGATGAGACTCCCCAAATGCTGTTCTGCTCAGTTCTTAGAACCAGTTGGCCCGTGGTCTTCCACGACTTCCCTACTACTTATATTAATCTATGTCCTAGAAATTTTCTAACTTCCTTATGAGATAATATCCTGCATAACCACCTCCACAGTGGCAGGAACAGTTTCTACTGAATACTTACAAGGCCAGTTTAATGAGCAGGAACCACCTGATGAAATTCGGGACATTTGATAAAGAATGGCCTGTCAGAGGCTTATCAATACAGACTCAAATCATTCCACAATTTCAACACGTTGCATCTGAAATTGGAAAAAATTTCTTTATCATCTTTCTGGGTGCACAAACTTTATTTTTTCTTTCCTACTCCTTGATAAGAAAATGTCAATATCTTAATAAATGGTGGGACCATCTCACTGAAAGTTACTGCTCTGAATATTCACTTGTGCTGGTTTAAATGTGAAAGAAACTGCCCACTACACTGACATACATTACCACCCAGATTTTCCCATCACTTCTGATCCAGGCATACTCTGGCATTTTATACTAACACTCAGACTGCTTTGGGAGCCCAGTGATTTGGCTAAGTACTTGTAGTGTGAGTGTACACCCTCCATAACTCTAAGGTACAAGGTAAGAAATGTTGTTACAGGATGTTAACCTAGCATGAATAGTGTTAAAGTAGTTTGTGCTTCTTCCTTCCCACGTCCTATATGTCCCATATGCCCCACATGTCCCATGTCTGTATGACCTATCCTGTTTCTGCAGCTTTTACTTGCAGACAGCCATATTTTCTACCAAGACTAGACTGAAGTGTGACTGCTCAACTATTTCATAGTGTTGACTACTAGGTTCTTTAGCTTCACTCCAGAAGAGAAGCCAACAGCAAACATCACAAGACTTTTTTCTTCTAAAAATGTGATTCTGCTGACAGAAATGAAGAATTTGCATATCTTCACCATCCGAATTTGCAAGAACTTTTTCTCCAGTACTTAATCTTAAATAACTGTTAAATCTGCAAAAATACATGCAGAAATATCTCCCTACCAAAACTGTTTTACATTTTCTGGTGAATATATGTATGGGGTCGGCTGTCTGTCTCTGCCCCCACACATGCTCAGGATGGTTCTTGCACGCTGGGCTTCAAAGGATGAGACTGGACGCTAGGGTTTTTTTTTTTTTTTTCGGTCTTCTGAGTTGTTTATTATCTCTTATCTATAAAGTCCTTTCTCTGCCCGAAGGATCTGACCAGCACGGCAGCCAAAGGCACTCTGCCCACCCCCAAGGCGGACACATCTTTTATAACAAAAACTACGTATATCATATTTACCTTTTGTCCCCAATACCTATCATCTTCGTCACTAACTACACCCTCATCCCAGACCAATCCCCAAATGCCAACACCACTCCAGAAGATGGAAGACAGGAAGAAGAAGGAAGAGCCTGGTGGCACACCCTGATTCCTCCATCTTGTCTCTACAACCCCCCTGTACCAAAACCCCAAAATTTGTGATTCACCCTATAATGATATCTTCCCTTCACCATTTACACCCAAGTGATTCTCATAGTTTCATTTCCTCATACATCGGTGGCACATCTCTAGATGGATCAAAATCAAGCCACCAAGTGCTTTTGGCAACATTCCAGGACTCCCGAGCCCCCCAAGGGTTCTCTCGGTAGCTCTGGACATCAGGAGTGATGTGCTGAGCTCCCACATATATGACAGAGGATTCTGAGTTCTGTTTCTGTACAAAAGTTCCATTAAACATATTTAAACTGAAATAAGCAGCTGTGATAAACTACCACGAGATATTTTAAAATGTTTATAAATTACAAAAGCAGGAAACTTTAACTTTAGAAGAAGATAAGGCTGCACCTGTATCCTGTTTCTGTGTCATATGTATCACATACCAATAAAGAAATCTGTGCTCCTACATATTTCTTGCCACATGCAGAGAATCCTCCTGCAGTTTTTTAGAGATAAAAAAATGGTCGTGAAAGTAAAGGTTTATGTGCCCAATTCCAATGACATACAATAAAACACTATGCCTAAAAAATGAGACCCTCAGCATGCTTCTAGAGTATGAAGCTCTAACAAGATTCAGAAGTAGGAAAGCTGTTGATGTCAGGTTTTTTAACCAGGACTGATTTCCTTATAAAATCTTTATCACACATGGCTTGTGGGGCAACATTTTATCAATTCATGTTTTTGTCTCATTCATCCACTCTGATCAGACTACAGCTGCCAACACACAGAGACTGCAACTGTCCAGCCAGCCACCAAAGAGCCTGACATGCATTAATATCTCCAGCCCTGGATTCCAGTCTGTGAAAGCAGAGTAGGAAGCAAGGGGCAGAAAGGTATTTGCAATGCTCCTAGCATTAGTCAGGGTTGGTAAATAAAAATCTTGGCTTTCTCCTGTATTTAAAGCAGATACATAAATGGTAGATGGGCAAATCTTTTCAGATATGACATTTTTTGTTGTTTTCTATTTGTTTAAATGTTCTTTACTTTAAATTATTATCTAAGTGATCAAGTTTTAGCTAGAAAACAAAACCAAAAATGGCTTTTACAGCCAGTAACTTCAGTGGAATCCAGTTTTTTCCCTTTGAGCATTAAGGAATTCACATTTCCTGCCTGTTGGAGCCATACACTCACTGGAAGGGTTGTGAAATCTCTTTGTGGACAGAAGGAAAACATTCTAAATGTGCTTTTCTCAAAGAGTTGATTAAAAAACACTAAACCAAAGGTGTGGGTAAGCAGTTGAATCTCTCTGTAACGCCGTGATACTGCATCAGAGGCCACTCAGAGAAAAAAAGTCAAGGTTATATTTTTCTCTTCCCTACTTATAAAGACTTCAAGAGAAACATGACAGTATGCTCTGATGGAAAAGGCTAAAGTAGCCAATTTCTCAACAGTAAGCAGCAAGGGCTTTTAAGAATATAAAACCAGAGCTCACTATGGAGACTCAAAGTCAATTTAAAAATAGAATAATTTTCACTTTTTTGCTGAATTCAGGCAAACATTCTTACCATTGACAAATTGCTTGTCTTCTTGACACACAGTTTGAAGAGGGCATAAAAACCCATTTAACAGATGATATTTAATGTGCTGTTTCACTCCCACATCCAGTTGTCCCAAAAAACTTTATACCTTCTAAAATAAGATTACTGACTTGGTGAGTGAGGAGAAAGCAGAGGTTGTTGCTTATTTCAATTTTAGTAAGGCTTTCAACACCATTTCTCTCAGCTTCCTTACAGACAAACAAACTGAGGAAGTAGGGGCTGGATAAGCAGACAGTGAGCTGGACTGAAAACTAACACTCAAATCTAGCTAGAGACCAAGTAATTGTAGGGTCCCATAGAGGCTGAAATTGGGTTCAAAACAGTTTAATGTCTTCATTGATGACATGGGTGATAGGACAGAGTGCACCCTCAGCAAGTCTGCAGATGATACAAACTGAGAAAAGTGACTGATAAATCAGCTGGGTGTGCTGCTCTCCAGAGGGATCTCACCCAGCTGGAGACATGGGCTGATGGGTGTCTTGGGAAGTTCAGCACAAGGAGCTGCAAAGTCCTGCACCCACAGAGGACTGGACTCCAGACACCCCCCAGTCAGACTGGGGGCTGAGGAGAGGAAAAACAGCTGTCCAGAAAAGGACCTACACATTCTGGTGGACAAGAAATTGAACATGAGGCAACAGTATGTCCTTGTAGAATATAAGGCCACAACATCTTGGTCTGCATTAGGGAGAGTGTTGTCAGCTCATCCAGAGCATTACCAGAACTGATTACTGTCCTCTGTAAATGGAAATACACCTGAAGTGCTGTGTCCAGTTCTGAACTCCCAGGGATGAGAGAGAAATGAACATTCTGGGATGAGTACAGCAAAGAAACATGAAAATAATGAAGGGATTAGAGCATCTGTTATAACAAGACTGAGAGAACTGGCATTATTTATCCTGGAGAACAGAAGGCTAAGGGTAGATCTTACAAATGTGAATAAATAAGTACCTGATGGAAGGGGATACAGAAAATGAAGCTGGAGGTAAGAGGAAAAGAAGCAAAAGGAAAAAAAATGCCTAAAATAAGTGTGGTTTAGAGTTTAGAAAATATTATTTATCATGATAGTGGTCAAACACTGGAACAAGTTGCCCAGGGAAGTTGGAAATTCTCTATCTCTGGAGACATTCAAAACCAAACTTAAGTCAAACTTGGGATACCTCCTGTAGCTGACTCTGTTTTGGGCAGATGTGTCTGTCTCCAGGAGTTCCCTGAAATCCTCAATCTCTGATTCTAGTCTCTTCTCCAGGTTCCTCTAATATAGGGAAACTGATGATTTGGTCTAGACTGCAAAATATGACTCAGTATAAGCTGTAGCAAGCATGAACATAAGACCATTAGTAGAGCAAGTAGAGAGAAGAACTGGAGAACATTGTATGTCACACATAACATGCAGTGGAAACTCAAGTTAGGATCTTTATATCCAACTGAACTGTAACCAAACACTTCAAGAAAGATGTCCTATGGTCCTCAGATGCCAGAGGACTTCCTGGCTACCTGTCCTCTAAAACTGCTGATCAGTGTCTACCAAAAGGTACAACATTCACTAATACAGATATTTGAGTTATGAGGTATTGGTTTCTCAGGTTGTAGCATACTGAAGACACGTAATGAACAAGGCTTTAACAATATGGTAGCTCCTGAAGAAAAATAATGTTAACTGGGGTTGGAATTAGGACCTCTGACTGCTTCTTGAACCATCAAAAAATGAAACCATCAAACAAATCACAAAATACGACTGTTTTCTAAGTGAAAACTTTTTTGGAAGTCAATGTCATCATCTTAAGTGTGCCATTATGAAAAACTTGGCTGCATCACTTGAAAGCAAATGTTTTAGTTAATTCCAGAACATAAAAGGTTTTTAGGAAGCTGTGTTGTAGCTCATTTAAGCACCTCACCCAGTGATGACATTCATTAACACAAGGTTTCCTGAGAAAAACATGCATCACAAGCACAAACCTGTTTAGCAACACATTACATTAATCAAGAGTAAGATTTATTTATATGTCTGTTTATGAATATAACCATGTATGGATTCTCTTTTTAAAATGAAACCTTTAGAAACCGTTAAGAGTGAGGAAAGCAGAAATAAAAATTAAAAGAACCACTCGTACCACTTGTATGACTGCAAGCAACAGTAACAGGCTGGGGTTTAATACCATTCAATGAGTTCATACACGGAACAGAAGTGCTTGAAAACAAGATTTTCATCCCAGTCTGACAGGCAGGTAAGATATTCAAGATGTGGAAAGCAGGTGCTACAGGTACAAAATTCAACAGCCATCAAGAGCAACTGTGCCATACACAAGGCATCAGTTATCACAGAATCACAAGGCTGGAAGAGACCTTCAAGACCATCGAGTCCAACCTGTTCCCTGACACCTCAATTAAACCCTGGCACTGAGTACCACATCCAGTCTTTTTTTAAACACATCCAGGGATGGTGACTCCAGCACCTCCCTGGGCAGACCGTTCCAGAACTTTATCACTCTTTGCATTAAAAACTTTTTCCTAATATCCAACCTATATTTCCCTTGATGTAGCCTGAGACTGTGAGTTACTGGCACATTTTCCCAGAAATGCAGACTCTTTGACTTGAGTTCTTGGCTAGATAATCAGTGAACACTGCAAAGGAAGAGAAAAAAAATAAAATCAGGCCATTTACCCCATAATTCTACGTAGCATAAAGAAGGTAGGAGACATGAACAAGCCTCCTAAACTGATTGCATCATCTCTAGATCACACAGAAAGTGATCGCTGTAGCCCCTTATACACAATTTTAAAGTTTGTATGCAAAAAGAAAATGAAAGTTAAGTCTCTACTCCTCACCATTCAAGAAGAGGCAATTTTCTTTTTCTTTTCCATTAATTTAGCAGCCAGAGAAAGACAGAAAACATTGGCACTGCCAGCTAGAAATTCTTTGTGATTTCTTTAGTGTACTGACTTTCCACCTTTTCAGTTGCCTCAGTCTGATGGGCCATGAAGTCTAATAATTCATGACAGAAATATCAGTAGGTGAGAGGAAGCCTGTTACTAACACTGTAAAGTTTAAGTCACACTGTGTCATGGTGCCAGAAGAATCTGTGGTATAGGTCTAAATTCTAAGTCAAAACCACTTTGATCCTGATCTTAGGTATGCAAGACCAAATTTTGGATGCTTATTTGCTAGATCAAGATGATTTATCAGGTCTCCTTGCCTTATTAGTTACAATACTTTTTTTGTGGTAATTGAGATAGTGGATAAATAACAATTTTTAAACTCCAAACGGCAAAGCAGAAGCAAAGGTAGGACAATAATTCCAAAGCAAATTCAACAGGATAAAAAGTCAAGTGGTTCTAATGAAGGAGTCTGATGTCTGTGGTTTGTTAGAATCAAGACAGTAGTTGAGATTGGTTTCAGTGGAGACAGGAGGCTGCAGAGTCCGGACCATTTTGCATGCCAGTTATACCCTACACAATTTTCTTTTTTTAAGTTTATAAAGGAAAGACGAACTGGTCGCACAACCTGAGCAGGGACAACTTGTTCATATAAGAACATCAAAGATGTTAGAAATGTTTTTTTTTGGGGACAAAGAGAGGAAAGGTACAGGAGAGATAATGATCATGAGAGAGATCAGGTGGAGGGATATAATCAGTGAGGCCTGAGATTGGATTACTAGGATACCGGATTAACATCTGTGGTGAGGGGCGGGAAGGCAAGACAAAGGGAAGAGGAAAGTTGCTTAACATTTTATCCATTTTCTCTTAGGTTATGTTCAGGTCTTCTTCCAAGAGGAAATTACATTAATTTTTCACATCTTTCTCTTGTCTTTGTCATGAAAGAGCATGAAAGAGTCCGTGTCATGAAAGAGCAGTGTTGTGAGGATAAATAGGGATTTGGGCTTGGAATTTAGCAATATATTTAAGAATAGACAAAGCAAGATCACCCAATTTGAGTTTTCCAGAAATTTCAGAAAAATAAGGACAGAAGATTGTTATGAGAGGTGAATTTATAGCTACTTTGGCTGCGTGACTTACTACAAATAGGGAGTTAAGCATTTGTACTGATTAACTATAACAAAAAATTACTCTGTTAAGAACTGATGAAGACTATGGAGACTGGGTTGTCAAATGAGATCAGAGTGAAAAAAGAATTCTGATTGTGATGAGCTGGTGGTGATAGGAGGTCAATAAAAGGATTAGAAAAGATTTCATGAAGGAATGGGGATAAAATTGTTAAGTGACAAATAGTTTAGTAAAAGGTACTTTCAGTATGCAGGAAAAAAAATCTCAACTGAAAATAAAGATGGTAAATTGAGGAAACAGGATAGGTCAGATCCCACTGGTCATCTACTTGGAAACTAAAAATTACTAGGCAGTGAACATAGGAAATGATGAAAAGAAAATAAGACAACCAATCACAAAAATTAAAGATTTTTACGGTCTGGTATTCTACTAAATTTTAAAATAGTTTCAAGTTGGTGCTATATAGTTTCAAAAACCTAGAGGGAAAAAAGAGATTAGGTAAGATCACAGTGACAGATGGAGATGTCAACACAGATGATATAATGCCTTAATGTCACTAAATGAACAGCAAGTCTTGATTGAATGAAAACTTTACAGCAGATGGTGCCTTTATCATTGCAGACAATCCAAAGTGTCTCTACATTACGATTTATAATTTTTATTGATCATTAGAAAATTTAGTAGTCTAGTTCTATAAAGGTTATTTTCTTTCATGGTGATAGCTCTAAATTTCTGGTATATTTTGCAATATTTATAACTGCTGCCTTACAGAGAAACCTTTATCTTCAGTTTGCAGAATTTATGGAAGTGCAAGACTACCTTAGATTTTATTTGACTGCCTTAGATTATGAACTGAATATAAAAAAAATGGAGTGAAAAACTGACACAAGATAACAAGTTATCATGTTATCATACCCATAAAGCTATGGATATTTATTTCCTGGGCCTCTTTATGCTGAAAGTACAAGTTTCCTCTACAGATCCAGTTTTTATGCCTTGGAAGCCTAATCCTTGTTGGAACTCATTTAGGGAAGTATTCACAAGGACAAACTGTGATTTAACAGACTTTTTTTTGTAAATCTTCACTTTGGTGAGCAGAGAAAGTGAAAGTCATTCAGAACCTTGTTCAAAAGATGTACTAAACTCTACGAGTTCAGAGTTGTTTGACTAGCTGAGGTGCCAGCCAAATGTGTTTTGAAAAGAGGATGTAAGGTTTGGTCTCACTGCTGGCTTCCTCTGGTTCAGTGCTATAAACTCTTGGAATAGCTCACAAGGTTAGTTTGACCTTCTGTTCCTAAGCATCCAAGGAAAACACCAATGACACACTCTTCCACCTAGCTTACTGAAGTTAAAGAGGAACTAAAGCACAAGTGTGAAACATACCGTATGTTTTATTCAATTTTCTGTTCCACAGAAGCAGTTATATGCAGAGATGTGTGAGGTTTTTAATTTGCTTGTTTCAAATGTAATGTTTCAGGAATGCAGCTTAATTTCTTGAAAATAAAGTATGGGGTTTTGGATTTGCCAATTTTTTGATTACTCTTACTGATTTATTGGTGCTTTTTAGCTCATGCCTCTCAATTTCATATTCTCTAGCTGATCATGTCCCTTTCCAAACTGAGAGGTCAATCTCTTTAGAAAAGGAAGGAATTAACAGCAAGTAAACCTGTTTATCAGCAATTGTCTTTGTTCATGCCTTAATATGAAGAGACATTTTTTAAAAGTTTAACAAAATCCTGTTCATGCCAGCTTTGCAAGGCTGGCAAGTGAGTGAAAGAGGCAGGAATTCTGACCTATGCATGAGGCTTCCCAAAAAATGAGCGAAATGTCAGGATAACTTATATGGAAACGGAGCATCAAGTGCTCTATGAGGGATATTTCCACAGCTCTAGGCTCTTGCATGTGGTTGTACCCTGGGCTGTTTGATTGGAAAAGCAGGGCACTACTAATTGTACAGACGTCCTCTCCTAGTGCAGTACATCACTTTACTGAGTGCTCACTTCTAGGAAGGAATACAAAACAACCAAACAGAAGCTATAAAGACCTTAATTCTGATCTGATATTGTTCAAATATAAGTGTTCACATCACAGAGAAACCCTCAATCCTGAATAAATATTTACTTGAGCAAATAATTTTGCAATATTTTTTTTCCAATATTAGGAACTTTAGCAAGAATATGCACATAAGAATTTCAAGAATACATACTCAAGAGTTACATTAGTGTAGTTTGCATCTTAAAGTTATTGTCTATCCCAATGCTGAAAAGAATACACAACTGAAAGAGGCAAAGACCAGGTCTCACTACCTCTTCTACAGTTCATTCATTTATTATTGATGTTACTGCCTCATGACAACCCGTTCATTTCTCATTAGAGTCAGCAGCAAACATCACAGCATTGACTTACTTGGATACTTTAACTTTGCCAGAAGGGAGAAAAAAAATTTTAGTAAATTTTACCTTTTTAATTGATACAAAATAAATGCCAGTACATGCACTGCACTGACCAACACTAGCCAGTTATAGCCCAGCTATATTCTTGTTGAAGCTTGCTAATTATAATGGTATCTTTTAAAGGAATCATATAAGTTTAGAGTTATTTGCTCTGGTTCTAATTAATAATTAAAAACATTAGCAAGAGCTTTTTAAAGAAATTTTAGGCCAAGTTCAAGAAAGCATAACTAATTAATGGATCAGAGGTTATATTTACCCTAGATATTAATTAAACTGTTGCCTTTAAAAGGCAGACAGAAGATTTCTGTACTCAACCTAAACATTTTTTTAACTTTTTCATGGAATTAGGGTGACCAGTAATGGCTCTTGTCAGTAATAATAAAATATCTACAAAGGTTTGCTCTGGCTCCATGTGGAAGTTTCTCTCAACTTCACACACATTGCTGAACATTTGATGGGAGGTTTTGTAGCTTATGGGGAAGAACAGAGTGAGGTGCAGTGCCTCTCACATCATTCAGCTCAGCTGGGTCCTGCTAGGAGATGCTGCCCAGCCCTGGGGATGAAGGGAGGGCTGAGTCCTGCCCACAGAGGTGGGAATTGCACTCTGGGTCACCAGCTGGAAGTTCTGTTGAGGCTGCCAGACAGGGACAGGTGAGCAGGCTCTGCAGGGAAAGTGAACAGTGAGTTTAAGAAGTGAACATCAGTTCTGTGTTTTAGAAGAGAAACTGCTGCACCAAAACAATAAAGGGCAAGTTGAAGAATTAGGTTCATTGCAGGGAAGAAAATCATTTTCTGGAATAATGATTAATAAAATTTAAGGAGAAAACTAAAATGACATGGCAACATGTACAGTAAGAGTAGAGTAAATAATTCAAGTATCTGCAGGGATTTTCTGATAGAATACATTGCAGACACTTGCTTATTACTAAAATTAATCACTATACTTCCTTTTAGAAATTATTGTAGTGGTAATTTGGTTGGGAACCTTTGACAACTGAGAACATACATAATGTTATACCACACAAATACACACTTTCCAAAAAGCCCCCCGAAAATGAAAAAATACAGTTGAATTCAGCAATTCTAATATCTAGTTAGCATTGCACTTTAGTCCCTGCTGCATGTCATTTTTGATAAAGTTTCAAATGGAAGAACATTCAAAGTTTATCTGAAAAAAATTTAAAAAATTTTAAAGCTGCCATATTTGCTTATCAAAAGATAAAAGGAATTTTAAACTACGGTTCATTTATGTATTATCCAAGTATGCATTCAAATGTGAGCTTTTGAAACACATTTGCTTTGAACAAGAAATGACTGCAAAAATGTTTTCATCTTGTAAGGTTTTACACTACCTACAATCTGAATTTTCTGTTCCTTAGCCACTTACATCTTTAACAGGATGTGCTGTTCCTACACATTATTTGCCAAACAATTTGGCATATTTCTAGTCACAGGGAGACCCAAAATCTGCTAGTTAATTTTTGTGGAGTTGGCACCTATGCATGCATGCCTGTAAAAATATGATTGCTTCCTTCCTTCATTTATTTATTTCCTGACTTTAATGGTTTTGGTTAAAACATTAGTGCAAGTGCCAGAGAAGTTATTTCTTGAAATGAAAACTCTGTGATTCAAAACATCAAGAGGGCATATATTTTACATATTGAAAATAAATCCTTCCTTAGATTTAAATACATGCATTCCTATCCTGATAGTTTACAAAAATAATTTGTATTTTTGGAAAATAAAATGCAATGTGCTGGTGAGATTATTGTGCAAAAGACATCCGTACCAACTAAAATAAAACCTTTGTCTCACAGAAAACAGATGAACAAAGTTTGGCTCCTTTAACTGTGAATCCATAGTCACAATGTGGCAGAATATTGGGAAGTTGCTGAAGACCCCTCCTCACAGGATCAGGTGCAGACATGGATGAAGCAGGTGCTGCCAGGGTAGAGGAGCATTGATTGCTCCAGGTGGTACCAAGAAGACACTCGGGATGGTTCTGCAGTCTAGCTCCTGCCTATAAATGTGGAGGTGAAGGAAGAGCAGGATCTGACTGGTCAGAAAACATGAGCCCATTCTGCCCCTTTCTCAGCAAGGGTAAGCCCAGCACAAGTCCTTTGCTCCTCTACCTCTGTAGCTGCCACCTGGAGGGGTCTGTGAGGCCAACTGAGTAAGAGCAAATGTCAGGGGCAGTAGTTAAAAATGAAGACCACACTCAGAGAAGATGAGAGAGCTTTGGGCAAGAAAAATGATAAATTCTCTCAATTAAATTCCTCTGCCTGTAAATGGAATTTTGTTGTCTTTTTTTACTCATTCAGTCCTTGGTGAAGTCAAAACCAGATTTTAATTTATTGCTAGTAAACAAACAACAGTAACACCTAGTATTAATTCAATGATCACCTCATTTTCTAACTGAAAATATCCATGATACAAAAATTGTAGTTGACATCTCAAATCAAAGGAGTAACACTTCTCTTCAAATCATGATGTTTACAACATGCCAGAATATTTAAATTACTGTTCTGTCTGTATCTATCACTTCTTTACAGGTTTCATGGTGTTCTGATGTTGGAGTGTTTTGAATAAGAGATGCCAGGGTAAATCTTTTCATCTCTTACAGGAGTAATTAATTAGTTTCTAGTAAATTCTGCTGTCTGACATAGGCAGTCTCACAGATGTATCATGTAGGTCACAGATGTATGATATAGGTCTGATATAAGATTAGAGTTACAAGAACCAGGCCTCTATTTGGTACTGAAATGCACATATACCCTGATCTATGGGAGTCTTTTATGCATGTTTTCTATTATTCACCAAATGTCCAGTTATATATGCACCTTTTTTTTAACAAGATCAAATTTTAGACCTCACTCCATATGATGCCTTCTTTTTTTCCTTTTTGCCTCACTTCCATAAGTTCCAACTCTTAAAGAGTACATGCATGAAAAGAAACTGACTTCCTCATAGGTCATGAGCTTTCACGCATAATATAAATTCATATATTATGATTATAGTGTGGCTATAGTCATTCAGAAGTACTGCAGAGAGCTATTTGACATTATTGTATATAGAGTGAGGGCAAAGGGAGTTGAGCTACAAAGAGAACCAACTGTTTTTATTAATGCACAATTTCATAACTAATCGTTTTGGTGAAGCATAACATACATCTTGGGAAGTGATGTATTTGTGTTAGACATTTGTAAATCCAGCTAAGCATAAACACTTTGCTTCAAAGCATTCCTCTGAGGGAATGGTCGTATTTTAACAATATGCCCAAAAAGTCTTGTCTTGTTGTTCAAAATAGGTATACCTAAGGGAAGAAGTGTATTCTGAGGTATACTCCTGAATAGCCTATATGAATATACCTCACTTTGCCTAGCTAAAAATCATGACACTAGGTAAACACAGTCTAGTGATGAATACTTTGAGGATCTGAATTTTGTTATTAAGCAGCACTATAAAACTTGTTTTGCACATAAAACAGGAAAATACCCCAAAGTTTCAGCTTTTGCAGTTTCACTAGACAAGAGCAGCTTCAAGGGCAAAATGTATCATCTTGTGCATTGTCCAAGGCCATAGTAAATGATGCATAAGCATATGACCCATGGAAAAAGGAGAAAGTCATTAGCTTGGATTCTTCCTGCACTCAAGGTGACAAATGTAACCTACTCGTTTTTGGTGAAGCATGTTCACTGGTTTGGTTAGTGTGGCTCACTGACAGGCAGAAATGTAACAATCCTCAGCTTTACTGGAGCTGCTAAACTGGGCTGTCAGACAGTGTCCATATCATGTAGCATTGTTGTTTGGAAGCTAGCCTTACGATCCCATCAATTTCAGCAGCCATTTGCTAATGATACTAATCATTTGCCTTGGAGGATGTGCTGGATGTGTGGAGCTACAGGAAGAATGGCTGTTGGCATCTCTACCACGGCTGGTCTCAGAAGTTTGACTAAAGCTGTGTTGGTGTGACCCAGTTTCATAATGAGCCTGGTGAGGAGGAAGGATCAGACCCTTGCAATTGCTTTGCACACTGAGGTGTGCCTTCAGGTTTCTCTGGAATTTACCGTGTTGCTTTGGTCTGTAGGAATAGAGGCAAATGCCTTAAAATAAGTTGATGTATGAATTTCAGCTTCAACTTTCTGTTTTATGTTATAATCTGGAGATTATCAAATAGATATGTTTCAAAGAAGTGATGAAAGAGGGTGATAAAGTGATTTTGTGACTATCTGGTGGAAACTGGAGAACAGCACAGGGGGATAAAGTACTGCAGTTAAGAATTAGTGACACTGGAAAGCAGTCCACTACTTTGAAACACAAATCAAAAGACTGTCATTTGAATACAATACCATGTGGGTAACAAATCCTTTCCAAAGGTAATTGACACTATCAGGGGTTGTGTGATCCCACCACTCAGAGATGCTCTCTCCATGCTGGTCTTTTTTCAGTCATCTTCCAACCATAGGACTCCTAAAGCTGCTGATTGAATGTAAGAGCAGGATCTTGCTCTCTTGTTCCCAGTTCATGACAAACCAACATCCATATCTGTACTACTGGTAGTTTTCAGAAAATTGATTTAAGGTATTATAATTTCTGGTTTATAAAGCTTAAATGTCAAGCATTAAATAAAAAAAAAAAACCCTGCACAATGATCACAATGTTACTGGAATAAATTAAAACATGGCATTTACAATATGGAGAACAGTTGAAGCCAAAGGTGACAGTAATCTCTGCTGAGGGAACTGTTACTCCAGAGGTATGTTCTGATGAATTTGCAGTGTTCTTGGCAAGAATATTTACAGTCTGAAAATAAAAATCTGCTTATTCTTAATTCTAATCTTTTCTCATTCTTGTTACCCTCATCACTGCTGTTCACTGATCCAAAGTCTTTTATTCTATCAACTTTAAAACAAACCTAAATCCATTTACCCCTTCTATTTTCACCTATATGAGCTGTACTGATTCTACATTTCAAGTACTAACAGATATGCTGTAGGCCAGCAAGTGCCAAATATGACTTTCACATCAGGTTTTACTGGGAAGTGCCAAACACCTTCAGAACTTTTCAAAAATGCCTCAGTATCACAGAAACTCTTCTAAAACCTACAGGTGTTAGAATGCATGCACAAGTTTGATACTGTTCTTCTGGTTTATTCATACAAATGTCTCAAAAAACTGAGAATTGGCATCAACAAATAAACCTTCATATAATTAATTATTTCTCATTTCAGTGAGTACTTAGTCTAGAGAATGAGTCCTTATTGATCTTTACTGATGGCTGCAGAGAGTCTGACTTTTGATTTCCCTCACTTTCCATTAGTGATTAAGATCTAATTCTCTTTTAAGGAGACCAGCTGTAGTTGGAAATTCCATTTCATGAAGCATGAAGGGGATGTGTTGAAAACAGGCCCACCAAGTGAGCATTATGGTACCCTTTGTGACACATGGCTTATTTTTCAGATAGAACATAAACTGAACATGTAAAAATCTCTCACTGGCAAATACATAGAGTTTCACCAGTCACTGGATTTTGCAGCCTGAATGAAAGTACTTTCCTTGCTTCACAAACTTAATTAGGAACAACCTGATTTTATTTTAAAAAGGGGAAGAGTCATGGAAGGGTCTTCAGAACTTAACTGCAGCCCCTATAACATCTGCAAAAACATGGAAGCAAATCCACTACTCTTTTATGTGTTCCACGTAAATCAGCTGCTGGCCATCAGGGTTTGGGGTGGTCTATTCAGGCTGTCTTTATCTGCCTAATCTCTCCATTGTACAATCAAGCTAACAAAAACATATCTGGTCAGCAAGCAGTCAGCAAGGAGAGGCAGCAAGTGGCACTCAACCGTGGCTTAGTTCTGACTCCTTCCAAGAATGTATCAAAATTCTCCAAGTAAAATTCTACAAAAATATTGTGCAGTTGAAGGGTCAATAGTTGGTGGATTAGCACTTAATTCCCTGGAATAGGGATATAGGAATGAGCTCATTAACAACAATATTTATTCCTGGAACAGGGTATAGAGACAGCTACTCTCCTGCTGCTCAGTTTTTCTTCCCTCCTGCAGTAATTCCCCAAGGCCATACATTCAATTTCCTTAGACCGTGGTGTCATCTGGCAGTAGCTGCACCTTTAGCAGCTGTTGCTGGATGTGCCACACACGGATCCAGCCAGCAAACTGGAGCCTTGTGCCCTCCCTGAGGTCCGGTTGTGCTGCTGGGATAATTCATATTCCCCAGATGTTTGTTACTCCTCTCTTCCTCATCCATCTCCAAACCTGCTCTGCTGCATGCAGTGTACTGCTGGAAGGAATTTTGTGAGCTCTATGTAATTTCTTCAGGTAAAATCATCCAGATTAATGCTACTTTCCTCAGCAAATTGAGCTGACCTTAGTGATTTTCTCAGCCTTACTCTTTAGAAGGTCTTTAAAAAATGGGAGCACAATGTGTTCCGCCTAGCAAATGGATTAGAAAAATGAACCTTGAAGACTAAAATTTATGCTTAAATTATTAATTTAAGTTAGTTAATAGCTGAAAATGAGCTACAATTTATTATATGGTTAAATGTTAAATTTCAGACTGAAAAACATTTTTATCTCAGAAACATAAAAAACTCTTCAACATTGGAGAGAATCTATTAACTTCCAGTATTAGTATTTCTTCTATTGAATCTTCAGAATTTTGTCTTTATTTCATCTTAAGATCGATTATGAGACAATTTATTTTCTGATGATAACAAAATATAATTTACAAATTTTTAATTTAAGAGCGCTTAGCATTCATTTTTTAAAATTAAAAACTGTATTTCAGTAGTTGATGTAGTACTAAAATCTTTTATTCTTTGAGCAGCTCCTTTTTTTTTGTAACTTGTTCTAAAGATTTGAAAAATCGAGGCAAGGAGGGGCATTCTCAAGCTCATACGATTACAAAACCTTACGACTAAGTTTCTTTATGTGTCATTTGTAGTCTCAATATGCCATCTTCTTACAAACAAGCACCATTTATAAATCAAATTTCTGCATCCTCTCCCTTGAAAAATTAGTACCTTTTTTGGTAACAGTTTCATAAATGTGAGAAAAATAAAAGGAGATTATTCTACAGTGATTTTTCGTGGATCCATTTGTGTGATCCATTTGGGCTCTTCCCTCTCTGCTGACACAGACCAGTAACACACTGGAGAAAAAGGTCCCAAGCTTAATTCTCCTTGGCTTTGTGTGTGGATGAAGAAAATGACATGTTTAGAAGAGTAGTTTTCACCTCTCAGAAGTCACATGGAGGCAGCTGATTGCAACCCATTTCAGGTACGTAGGTTAAAGACCTTGTTTTGAGATATAACATGGTATTGTACTACCAGGTGGAAGGGTTGAATAACTGAGTAAGATTTGAACTCTGGGAAACACTGAATTCAACTCAGTGGAGTTCAAAATGGAGGTAAAAGGTAGCTCTGGTTTTAAACTGTCCATGACCCTAAAATCAGAGAACTATATGGCCTATATAAGAAAAGAATTGTGACTTCAGTGAAAAATTAGGTTAGAGAGAAGAACTCTCTCCCCTTTGGGAATTACGCATATTTTAATAGTAAAAAATTGTATGTATTTAGAAAATGCATCAAGACACAAAATTCAAGAGCTAGTAAAACCTTAAAGAGAACATAAGGTCCAATTGAGAATGCCATCTCAGTGGAATTAACAGTAGTGGGTACAGAGGTAGATATGATTGAGAAACAAGCTGCTTGCCAAGTAGATCTGATGAGCCTAATTATCTCAACCAGGCATACAGACATAAATACAGGAAAGTTCATACACTAACCATCAGAATGAAAGAAAGCATATTTGTAATACAATTAGAATATAGCAAATCTCTAAACCACATAATATATCATAGTACATCAGAAAACCCTTCAAATACCAGCAACAATTGCCCAGTTTCAAGAAAATGTGACAATTAAATGATTCTTTTGGAGTGCTCCTCACAGGAACAGGAAAAAGATTTCTTCTCCCATCCTAACCTTCAAAAAAATCACTTTGCCTTCTTCTAAATTACCAGTCCATTTGGCTAAGGGAGATTCTTCCCTATACAACACTGGCATTGTCAATTCAAGAGCTGAAAAGCAGATTTTAATAATTTGGTGGAGAATGGGACTGTGGCTTGTTAGGTCTCCCACATCTGTGTTGCCTGTCATTCAGGAGTAATCAATGAACCCTAACTAAGTTTGGACTGCTGCTGTGGGAATGGCACTCTGTGTTGTCAGGGTACCAAAAAGACCTTAGTATTCAAAGACATGTAGGATAAGAGAGCTGAGATCTGCTGAAGATTGGACTGTAATGTGTTCCTTGTAATGGAAACAATTACAAAAGAAACAGAATAAGACAAGGAAACAAAATGGCAGACCATGCTTAAAATACCACAGCTATTTTCAGATCATCATCCTTTGGCTAAAAGTGAGGCTGGCCATCTAATCTTTCCTCTCTTCTCTCATCACACAAAAAGCTCTGAGAGTTGCCTGTTTCCTCTGCCTGGTATTAAGAGATTGATTTTCCTATCCTTAGTGTGCAACCCACATGAGGGACAGACAGCTGTGCTTTTCAAACTCTGCTTCCACTTCCCAATGGGCCTAATACTCCTACTGTGCTTGCTTAACTTGGATAATTTCTTCCTGCTTGCCTTCTGCCTCCATAAGCAGTTAATGAAGAACCATGAGATGGATTATGTGACCCCAAAGGTCCCTTCCAATTTCAGGTACCCTAAAAAAAATCAATAAATTTCACACCTTGGAAAAAATGTGCTTATAGTAATTTTATTAAATTCTAAAATTTGGAAAAAAATGACATCGTTCACAAGTCGTTGTATTACTTCTGAACCACAGAAGTAGTTGCAACTAAAATTCTGAATATGACAAGTCTGATGACATTTTGTTTGAATGGTAGAATACCCACCAAGGACTGGCTTTCATTTCATTCATTTCATTTCATTCATGCATGCACAGATTGTCCAGAATTTCACCTATATACCCTCTCCAGTTTATTTGCCCGAGGAAACAGAAATTCAAAGGTGGATCACAACTGAATCAAACCAGCTTACTCTTCCATCCCTATGAAAATGTAACTAAACATTTCCTTTTTAGATGGAATTTGCAATCAAGCTACATTGGACCCTTTGACAAAAATTTTTCACAATATGAAACCTGATGTTCTTTTCCTCTTAGAGCATAGTAGTCCTACCTTTTCTGTGTAGTAATTGTGCAGCCAAGCTGTAGGCTCGTAATAAAAGGTTGTCTGAAATTACATGCTGCTTCATGCTTTGAGGAAATAACAGAATTTTTTTTTTCTACTCTGTTGTAAATATTCTGGACTTTTTCCTGTCATTAAAAATACTTTTTTTAACTATCTATTCTTTCTTAATCTGAGCAGTCATCTAAATTTTTATTTCATAGTATGATTGTACTATCTGGGACTGCTGAGCCAATTTCACCTGTATGCACATCCATTTTCCCTGAATCAAATCCTGAACTTTTTATAAGAGCCGGTTATAAGCTGCAGCACTGAAACACGGGATGCTCACATCCCAGGGCAAGGATACACAGCTCAAGCATGTATAAATAATCATGAAGTCTTTATTTCTATGGGTGTCTTAGTGCCAGTTGTGATACTGAGAGCTGCAGATATCAAGCTTGAAACAGATAGTTTTCGTTTTTCCTCTGCCATCAACTTTCCAGACAGAGTGCATTACAGCTCTTTTCTTGCAAGAAGTTTAAAATGTTTAGTTCCAGGAACTAAATAGTTTTTTTAAAAAAATATGTTATGGGAATGCATTGGCTGTATCTATGATCCTTCAAGAGCAGACAGCCACCATGCACTATAAAAGAAAAGAAAAACTCACTTTCTTCTAACCAGGATTCTTCAAGTTCTTCTTTGAGCAGGTATCTTGCTTTAACAGATGCTTAACTCCCAGTACTTTGTGTAAACTTTGTAAGGTGGTTTTGCACAGTCATGTCTGCTTAGCATAAATGGATGACTGTGTCATGCCTAAAAAGCTGTAAATGCAGGTCACAGGAGAAAAGGACTGCTTGGATTTATGACAGCGACAAAAGAATTTTAAGTCAAGCAGCATAACAGGAAACTATATAATCTTTTGTTTTAATAACATTTCCCCTTCCTTCAGATGTTAAGAGTCTGGCTAGAGAGAGATAAATCATTTTGCCTGAGATACTTCATCACTTTGCAATAGTACCTTAGGCCTGTGATCAAATAGTACTTGAGAGCATCTCTGCCTGTACAACTATGGTTCAATTTTTGTCTTTTTCAACACTAAAACAAATGGATATATTTCTTTTCCTCCAACTGCCTTCAACGTTCACTGCTCTATTTAGGTCCAATCTGCTGTGTGTTTCAAAGCTGCATTTGAAACTTGTGAATTAGCCAGACTACCATGTGAAGGACAGTTTCCTGATGGTGGGAAAGAGTTTGAAAGAATGGCAGCTCCCAAGATTTAAGTGGTGCTGCAGGGTGTTAAGCTCCATAGGAGATTTTGAACATGTCAGAAGTGTCAGGTACTTTATATCCATGGACAATTTCACAAAGGAGTTGATGGTGCTGTCTTTGCGTTGTTAAAGGCAAAAGGAATGACGTGGTTACCAAGTTTAATGACTTCAAAGAACTGGGCCTGTCACGTGGGCTGCTACAGAGCTATTTGTATTGAACTAGTTTAAGGCAAACATTCTTGTCAGTATTTGCTATTAAATTGTTTAAGAAAGGCCACATTGAGCTTTTAGTCAAGCCCTGTAATGTTCTCAAAACACTGAAAATTTGCATTAAAGCCTTGGGGCAATGTGCTAAATTGATATAAGTTAAAACATCTGTTGCAGGATTTATCCCTGGGTAATTAAGTAGACTTGGCATAATGGAAAGGAACAGATTTACCACTCAGCTATAGAAACCTATTACAGGGAAATAACTGCTAAATTTCTCTTCTTCCTAATTCTTTCCCCAATATCATAGACTATTCTTTTGCTTCATTAAAATGAAAAGAATGCTGGGTATCCTGGATATGAACACAGAAAATTATAAGTGTGTTTCTAGCCCCCTGATTTTTGAAAATTCTCTTTGCAACTCTGTCATATCATTTGAGGAAACGTGCAGTCTATTGAAACCACAAGGTGTTCCAGGTTGTGGTTTATTCATAATCTCTAAGTGAGGCTCTCCCACTTGATGTGAAACACCTAACATTCCCCACCAGCAACCCTGGGTGTTATATCACTGAATGAGCTTGGTTTTCCTCTGTGCAATCAGCCCAAGTCCAAATGGACCTGGTTCAACCAAAAGAGTTGGGAAACCCTGTTCACATTACAACTTTGCCCTCTAATTTGGCAGTGAGAAGTATGAATTTGGCAATGACTATGAAACATCCCAAGAAATTGAAGGATTTCAGACTGGACGTTAGAGTAGCCAGGACTGACCTAAGAGGCTGTCTTTTTCTCCCCTGCTGTGCTTTATTGAGGGTTAGCATTATCTAACAGAATACCTCTCTTCTCCATGGGGTCCAGAGAGACATAGATCTACCCAACACATTTCCCAAAGACATCTGAGAGTCCCTCTGCCAGCTTTGGGAGCTCACAGACACAGGCCAGCTGTGGCCTGGAAGCTAGAGATCCATTTTAGCGTGGCTTTGTGCCCAAACTAAAACATCTTGCCTCAGCAGAGCTGTGTTAATGCCCAGATGATTTCTGGACTGCAAGGAGCAAGCATGGCCCATTAGAGAACAGGCAGGACAAGAGCACTTGCCTGTGTGAGTCACATCTCTGCTTGCAAGTCCCCCAGCTAAGCAGGCTAATGGAGCTCACCAGTTCTGTCAAGAGTGCTGTAAGTGCCAGGAAAAGACACCCCTAGGAATTTTCTGCTGCAAACTCTTAACACCTTGAGAAATTTAGTCTTCCCCAGGCAAAGGAAAGGATTTGGGTGCCAGGTAAGTGCTTAGGGACAAGAGGATATTTGTCCATCTCATTCATAGTCTTGTGAAGTGCCTGATTAGTCTTAGATTAAATTATTCATATTAATTATTAATGCATATTAATTCATTATAACCTCAAATAGGATTAAGACTAAATCTTCTATTTCTACAATATATAATCTAGCTTGTTCTGTTCAGCCTAATTAGGATATTAATGATGCAATTTAGAGAACACATCAAATTTTTAGACAAAACAAAATCTATTTTATATCCACCAGTATGTACAGTTGCTGCATATACTTCCAAGATTGTGTATTGATTTTCAGAATCTTCCCAGAAAAGACAAACTGAGATTTCCTGCACTCTCTAAATGATTCTGAGTGCAAAGTCAATTGCAGGAGTGTGGGGGATGAGTTATATTTGCCTTTAATTAAAAAAAAAAAATAAAACCATTAAGCCAAACACTCACATGACCTACAATTTTTTTTTTTTTTAATTTTTCTCTGGGACAATTCTACTGACTATTTGGGATTTTAATTACAAATTTCAGGTTCAGGCCCCAATTTAGGTGGATGAACAAGAAGAAAGGACAAGGACTGTAGAAATTTGAATGGTGGTGTAATTGCTTAGTACCATAGAAACAGAATATGCTGAGTCAGAAGGGATCCATCAGGACCATGAAGTCCAACTTCTGGCCCTGCACAGGACACCTCAAGAATCACACCACAAGCATTTCATACAGACTTTGGATTACTGCCAGAATATTGTTTGCCTATATGGAGGTCTTCCATGCCTGACATATAATCTATAAATGTGATCAAAGACCTTTGCTTGTTAAATTATATTAAACAGATAGGAATGAAATAAATTACAGAAGTTTATTATTTCATTAGAGACAACACAATGGTTTGATTAAAATTTGGAGGGGTATCACGAAATCTCACGTCTAAGTAGATAGGATTAGTTTTCTTAGCTGTGCACATGCCTATCTAAATGGTGTGCTTGAGGAAAAAAAAGATTAATTGCTAATACACCATGATTAATATATTAGCTGTTGCTGTCATTATCAATTTGCTATTTTGAATACCCTTTAAGGATGCAAAGAACTACAAAGAATTCAGACGTTTGATAATTCATATCAATGGATTCCAGTTTTTGATGTTCCATTTAGGTTTCTAAGAAGAATCATTCTTACATACATCTACAGAAATCACTATATCTCAATATTTAAGAGATTGCTCCAAATACATCAAAAACAATGCTGATATAAATATTGAAAATCTAGTTGGAGCATGCCAGTTTTTTAAAAACAGTATCCATAGGAATTCTTCCATGCATCAGTGGAAACAAAAAATATCACATAATCCATATAAAAGATCTTTTTAAAGATTGCTGCTTTCTTTTTTCCTCATACATGGAAGTACATGAACATTTTGCTACTCCAATCATAAGTGTGAAAACACACTAAAGTCAGGAAACTTTAGATGAGTGTGGAATCACTTTAACTAAAGCTTTATCAATGTTTTTGTGAGCCTCTCTGTCACAATCTCAACTGAGGTATCAATTCTTATTTGATTTTAATAATCCTTAGCCATAGGTGTGCAGAAATGGTACAAACACTTAATTCTGACTTTAACTGCTACCAGCCTTCTAACCAACTGGTGGCTTTCCAGCAGTATATACTCAAACACAGTATAATGCCTTAATTTCCACTGGCATTTTGCCATGGCTACACTACTGCCATATTTCTCTCAGCCCAGTGGTTAAATGCTTGGAGCACAGGTTGTTTTATTTTAGCCAGTAAGCTTAATAAAATATAAATATTTATGGATGCAAATACAATTCCAACATTTTATCAAGCTGGCCAAAATCTACTCACATCTCTGGTTCCAGGGATTTGACTACTGAACTTAGCAACAGGAAAATGATTGAGTTGATCAGCATTCTAAGAAGGTAAATATGACAGTGAGTTTGCAGGAGATCAGGAGTAGTGACCTGCAAGTAGAAAACCACTGCTGCTCAGATTCAGTAACATAACTACATGAGGTGGCTTAGAGATTAAAAGAGATTACTGAGAAATTAATATCTTACAGAACACCTTCCTACTGGACCACAGAAAGCATGGCTGTCTTACTGTTCCATATATTTTCACATGAGCTTAAAGGATACATATTGTAAGATACAAATATAGAGATATTTTAAGTGTTTGTTCTACTACTGACCACCATAGAGATGAGGGTTGTGAGCCTAAAACAAAAGTAGTCACTACATCTTTGGGCAAAGCATGGGTTGTATTACAGAATAAAAACTAAACAAATTATTCCAAGGAGTGAAGCAAAAATGTAGAGCACCAACAGCAGTTTCTTCTTCAGCCATTTTTCCCTGGATGCCTTCATGGGTTTACATTTCAGGAAGGGAAGAAAACATGGCTAGGAAATCTTAGGAAAGCCCAATGATCCCATCATCCTGCCCTTAGGCAAGGGAATTCTAGTGCAATCACTCTTTAGCTCCAATTTCTGATGTAGATTGAGAAAAGGAACTGGGGGGACTGGGTTAGGAAGAGAACTTGGGCCAGGGAAGGGAGCAGGGCATCTATCTCCTGGCTTCTGTGGTGACAGCTGAGAAATCAGTCCACAAGGTGGAAAAGCTTAACCTTCTCTGTCTTCTATGTTTCTTATTTAATCAAAGAGAGCTCTGCCATAGCATGTGCCGTCTTAAATACCTTATTAACCAAAGTAAAGTGAGACAATGCTAGCCAGCTGTGTTTTTCCAATGTCCCTTGGCTCAGCTCTGCACCATCTGTCTTTAAATCATAAATATACTAATAACATTGACCCTTTAAGGCCCTAATCACCTAGACTTGAGTAATCCTCAGATCACAGGCTCATATTCAGCTCAAGTCCACTCCCCAGACCAGGTGCAGCAAACAGATATAAGCTCTGCAAGATTTTGTTGATGAGAATAGATTTTTCTGAGAGCAAAATTTAATTCAGATGGACTAGGTTTTTAGACATGGGACACATTTTCTGATAGCAAGACTCTTGCCCACAATATACTTTTCCTAAATTTAAAAATTCAAGCAGTAAAGCTTCCACTGTATTGAGAATTAATTCTACAGAAAGCACTACAAAATGAAAATATAGTTGGATAATGATGTTCCTTTCATTTTTATGTTTTACCTCATTTGCCATTTTGAAAAAAAAAAAGATGCTCATTCAAATGTTGAATATTTTGGAGACAGATGAATAACTCAATGGTTTTAATAATATTTTCTTTTTACTGAACTTTACCATCTACTGTAGCTCCAAGACATCTCCTGAAGAAAGCAGTAAAGTAAGAAAAATACGAAGTTGAAAAATGTCAAGCATAGATCTTTGGTCTTTTATACCTCCCTGTCAATAATTCTAAGACCTGTTTTAGTACAGCTCAGCTTCTGACATTATAACACTTCCTGTGCAATACATTTGTAGGGATATATACACCTGCATAAGAGAGGAAAAACAAAGTAAATATCCTAAAGAAAGGATACAAAACAAGCAGGAAAGCTGAAAAAAACTGAAAAAGAAGGCCAGAAGAAAGGTTTTCTTTAGCAGAAGGTACTCAGATATTTATATTCACTCCCTTTGGAAAAGCTCATTGCATCCTCTTTACTGACAGTGAAGCAAATGTGTCTTTTTTAGCATATGTGCCCACATATCATCTCCGTGATAGTGTAAGCAAAAAGACGTAAAAACAGAAAAAGAGAAGCAAACTCAGGGCAATTACCTCCCAACTTTTCAAGCAATACTCCTTTTACCTGGTACAGTTGCAATTTCAAATGTCTTTTACAGTCCCTAACTTTGCTTTTGGTATCAAACAGACCTTATTCTGCAAAGTGCACTACCAAAACTGCTGAACTGTATTTACTCTTCTTAATAGTTAGTATTTCAAAGACAACATATGAAGAAAATGACTGATGGATAAACATTTATAGAAGAGATGGAAAATTAAAGATAAACCATTGTCTTATATGTCTGATGGGTTTTTCAGATTTACTGTATTCATTTTGAATGATATTTTATGCCCTCAGGGTGAGAAGTTCTGTTTATTGCACAAATTAATTTCCTAAAATTCCTTACCGTTTTAAAAGTTGACTCTAGTCTTTCCACCAAAGATACAGCAGAAAAGTACTCTGAACTCTCCAGATACATCCAGCCTACTTTGAAACACAAGTGGGGCCTGACAACAGAAATTTATTTGGAAGTAGCAGTTAGATTATTTAGCATTGCCTGGTCACACCAAAAGGAAGAAAATAAGGGGGAATAACTGAGCAAACCCAAAACTTCATTTGAGGTATTACATATTATTTTCAGCAGCTCACATTTCATTGATCTGTTCTGAGGGAGTTAAGAATTTGCATCACATGAACTGTGGGTAGCAAAAAGCCAGTTGTGGTTCTTACATGAGATTGTCACTGTGTGGTGTGCTCAGAGAGTTCTACTTAATAGGAGCACACAACAGGACACGAGTACAGCAGAGAAACAGAAGTTCCACACACGTTACCAAAAGAGGTATATATTGCCCACGAGGTTGCTAAATGACAGGCTAAGAACCGCTCTATGCTATTGTTTTTTACTGTTTGCCTGTTCTGGCAGTGTTCTGACATTGTCTTCATAAGGCAATGCAGTCAACCCTGATACTCCAAACCATCTGGATTAATCTGTGTCACCAAAGTAATTGGGTTTCAAATCACATCTGTGCTGCAGAGTAAAACATTTTCCTAAGTGAGGATCTCTACAATCATCCATAGGGTCAAAGGGTCACAGTCCATGTGTTACTACCTCAGAGCAGGTCTGTCTGAACACTGTGGACAAGTGCTGCTGGGTGCCAGATGGCACAAACCTGATCTGATGTGATGTTCTTCTCCCGCACACAACCGGGGCTTCGCGCTCTTTGAAGACGCACGCCGCTGATGTGAGTTAGTGCAAATCTGCCCCCTGCAGTCACCAGCCTCCTGCAAACATGGCCTTCATGCCTTTCCTCATGTTTTATATCAGCTGATCCTTGTCATCATTCACATATACAAAGGACATATGGTGTGGATCTCTGGCATGCAGGGACTCAGATTTGGCCAAATGGGAAGCGAGCCATGAAGGACACAGAGAGAATGTTGCTTTCATCACAAGCCAAGACTGTGGGAACTGTTCTAGACATTAGCAGACCTTTATGTAGAGGTTGTTCAGCATGGAAGAAGATGTATAGCCTATTTCATGACAGCCAAAGTAAACAGTGCTAGCAGGACTCCCTTATTTCTCTATTTTTGCACTAGACATCAGAAACATTTGCCAATGTGATGGTGACTGATATAAACTCGGTGCACAAAATACCATCTTCATTGCTATTCATTGGCAATATTTTAATGCTGACCCTATTCTGTAGTGACCAGTCAGGCTGAAGACTGTTGTACATTTCTCTTTTTAGGTAAATCACATGAGGGGAAGTCAGGCCAATAAAAAACAAATACTAGAAAACTCTTTAAGAATACTAGGCATCTTTATTTTTTACAAAATTATTGAATAAGAATTTTTAGTCATAGCCTGGTTTTCATCCTCAGATAATTTAATGTCACAGTGCAGCAAGAATTCCTGGGTGGTTTGCAGTTTGTATCACCCTGGAGAGACATTGTCTTTTCCATTTCTCTGTCCAACAGTTATCCAGGACTCACATGACTACTCACAGCTAGTGAGTACAGCATAAGAGTGATATTGGGAAAGTATGCAAGTGTCTTAAATAATTTTACATTAAAAAGAAACATTCACTGCCTTCTGTCAATTTCAGAAAAAGTTAAGTTACAAAAACCAGTTCTCTCTGTCTGATCTCCTGTCCCGTACACAGCCACTTAGAGGGAAAGCCAAGACTATGAGATGTCTCATTACCTATTAACTCAGTCATATAGCAGGGATAGTTGGCTTGTTCATGTCTGTCCTGTGTATAGAACAAAACTGCCAAGAAACATTCTAAATTTTAATAGTTTAGGGAATGAAGGAGGAGAACTGTCATTCAAAACAGTTTTTATAATTTATCTTGGAAGTACAAAAAAGTTTCTGACAGACATACCTTCGCATCTGAAATTTCAGACACATCAAAGTTATCTCTATTCTATCAGTACATCATCAAAAAAAAAAATCTTCATTTTTTTGCAAGAAAAGGTAGGCCTAAAATCTTTTACAGGACTTCCTAATTACATAGTTCAGCCATTGCCAGTCTCCTGAAGTCTTATTTAGAAAGAAACAGGCAGAGTAAAAAGCATAGGCTTTAAGGACAGAAAGGATCATTAGATTATCCAAATTTTCATGTGTTTTAGGTCAACACATCTTAATATGTTTAGCTACTTACTAAGCCTAATAATTTATGAATTATCCTAGTACATTTTTTGAAACCCTCCATTTTGAATTCTTTCCTAATGCTCCCAGAGAATTGAACATACCTCAATAAATTAACTTTTTTTCACAGATCATTAGTGATTTAGGGCCATTCTAAATTTAAATCTGCATAACAGCAGCTTTCAGTTTTTGTCTTTATTGTACCTCTCCATACAAATTTATGAAGTCCCTTTGTGCCATACTCTTGGGAAAGTAATTAAACATGGAAATCTATTCATTAGTTAGTAGCCTTTAAAAATCTACTAGGCAGGCTGAGCCCTTTAATTCTGTCATTCTAACGTATACTTTCCAGCTCCCAGACATTTTTATTCTGTCCCTGCTCTCTCTCCACTTATGCAGCAAAGCTGTACAGATAAACTACAGATATGGAGGTAAAAAGACAAGTTAAACACTGTGATGAAACATATCACAAAGATAGCGCCACTTTTTTGTCTCAGGAAAAAACTTCTTAGCACACCTAATATGAGCCTAGAATTCTTCCCAGGGTTTTCAGGAAGTAATTCTTCATTCTGTATTTATGGTCTGTATTCCATATTTCTACTTATGTAGCCTTAGTTTTGCTAATATTAATGCAGGCTTGTCTTATAAATCAGTCTGGACATCAAATAATCCATATGATTATATATTTTTTATTACTTAACATGACTGTTACCAGCAATAACTTCATAGTTCCAAATCATAAATCAAAAATACTTAATTAGCTCTAAAAGCATTAGTTGATGTGGAGCCCCTTTTCAACAGCTCTCCTAATTAATAATTTGTCATTGGCAGTTCATTTCAGATCAGCCTGTCAGCTGTTTGCAATCTGTCTACAAAGGCAAAATGCAGATTATATGGAGCATAGAAAGCAAAATAAAACTGAGATAGAGGAAATTATAAAGTTTATTAAAGTGAGAAAAGATCTCATACTGCCTTAAAAAGAAGCTGATTGAATTCACCCAATAAAGCATGTAAAACTCAGATGGATAAAGGAGTCTACAGTTTGGAAGAAAAAAATCTGAACAGTTTTTATTTCACGTTGGGCTCCTAATATAGTCATTGTCAGTTAGGATCTCATAGACTGCAAGGCAGTGAAGTGAATAGACATGCTCTCCTCCCACTTCTAATCTGTTTCTCCAGACTCTCAGCCTGTTAAAGCAAACTGCACTTCTCTGCTTATTTACATACTCAAGTTTGCTCAGGCAGGTGGTAGAAAGGTAGAGCCACAGAAGCACTGTGATGCTTAAAACCAGAATACACTTTCCAAGACACATGGGATCAGAATATCTTAGTTAAAACCTGTGCTGTTACTGGTTTTTCTATTCCCAAGCAAGTCTCAACATTTTCTTCCCATTCTCCAGTTCCCCTCTTCCATATGATTAGATGTCAAAACATAAAACAAATTAATCTAACTTTTATCAGTGGAGTGCTAAATCTTATATAGTGTGAGTCAAGTCTCAAGGTCACCTCCAAAACTTTTTCTTACCATTGCATTGCTTTAGTTAACAAGTGACAGGAGTTCTATTTAGGAATGACAGATTTACTGTACAGACAGCTTCTTCTAGTGGAAGTTTTTACTAGATTTCATCTTCGTTGAGATATTTTGCAAATATCATGTTGCCAGTTATTATTAGACCTTATGTTAATTTAAAAATAAAAATTCCACTTGACAAAAATATTATCCTACATGTCCCTCCTTTGGCTCAAAGCTATCAATCATCATGATGAAGTAGACATAAGTTATGAGATTTCCATGGAGGAAAGAGTCCTGGACCAGTGAGAGAATGTTATAATCCAGCTGTAGCAATAATTCCAAGCAGCTTTTAGGCAGTGAAGTCTTCATAAACTTAAACACTTGTTTAAGCCAGATTTATTGAAGCAGCTTCACATAATGTGGTTCTGGTTTAGGGTTTTCTATTCTGGGCAAAGCACCAACTGGAAAGAAGCCTTGGAATATGCACTCCCTAGTCCACTAGAGAGTCCTCTGAAAACATCATATACCTTTTCTCTGCTCTTCCCTGTCCTCCAATCACGTGTTACTAATATTAAATAATAAGATAGTTCACTATTCTATGATGAAAAAGTAAAGTTAAAGCAAACCAGAAGGACTATGTTTTATTCACCAAAATAAGATGAATGTTACTAAGCTTACACCTGAGACAGCAGGATTTTGACTGTTCCCATGTGGGAATTTGCCATTGCCTTGGATATCTCTGAAAGCTCTTAGTGTTGCTTATTTAGATTTTTTTTCTTGTTTAATAGGGAAAAAGATAAGGGCACTCTAAATTTTCTATTTGCATACTTCATGATACATTGTGTCACTCTTTCATGTAATCTTGAACTCCCTCTCTTTTGAAGTATAATTTGCCCTATATTTCTCCCTCCAGAATGGCTTCTATATAGATTTTGTACTTTAGTCATTTCCAGGAGCTATTTTCATTTGCATGACCATTTTTTTGTAAGTCTCTTTCCTCCTCCCTGACTTACTCAGAGGGGTTTTTCCATTGGTATCTATTTCATTTCTGTTTACAAATTTGAAGGCATATAATATAATTTTGGGAGTTCTAACAATCATTCCTTCCTTTCAAACATAAGCCAGTCTGGAATTCATCTCTATTCTTTCCAATAATAATTTATACACATGAAAGCAAAGATTATTTCTCTTGCAAAGCCCATTAGTCTTCACCATGCTGTGGGGTCTCCAGGATCTCTTTGAGTCTAACAAGATTCTAGTTCAGTTCTGGTCTAATAAACTAAAAGAAATGCCTGAAATATGCTGCTTTGTATTGTGCTTCTAAGTCTCCAAGTTTTCTTGTGTTGCTTCTCCAAAAATTAGTATTGTGATGAAAAGATACAGTGTGACCCAATCAGTTTCTTGCTATTATACAATGTTATTATACAAAACTAAAACTGGAAAGAAAATTCTATCACATTGTCTCTATTATTGATGCCAACAAGTCTTAATGAAAAATGACTGAAAAAGGGTCTCAATCCAAAGCCTTCTCCAAGCAAAGCAGTGACAACGACTCTGACACTCTCCATTAGATTTGCTTTGGGCTTGAGGAGCTGCTATCCATCCTGGCCTGAGGGTATCAGACAGTGGAGAACAAGGCAGTTTCCTCAGAACTCTCTCAGAATGTGACAGTGAAATTATTCAGGGTTTTACACTTTCAAAGTATCATCCTGACATTTGTCCACAGTCAGCTCCTATGGAGTACATCTTCATATAGACTTTTCAGACAGAGAATTACACCAAGTTAGTGATTGATGCTGTCTGGGTAAGGCAGTAAGGATGTGGCGATCATGTGAGGAGAAATTATTCCCATTGAAAGCCCTAAATAGCTCAAGTTCACAGAAGTTTAGAGACACAAAAACACTAAGGGGCATTTCCATATAGCACTAGGGAAGGACAGGGAAAGGGAAAGGGAAAAGGGAAAGGGAGAGGAAAAGGGAAAGGGAAAGGGAAAGGGAAAGGGAAAGGGAAAGGGAAAGGGAAAGGGAAAGGGAAAGGGAAAGGGAAAGGGAAAGGGAAAGGGAAAGGGAAAGGGAAAGGGAAAGGGAAAGGGAAAGGGAAAGGGAAAGGATGCAGTTTGTGTGCTTTCTTAGACCTCTCTTATCACCAAATGCAACATATACCTCTCTCTAAAGAAGCACAATCAAAAAGTTATCCATTTTAAGTACTTTTGTTGATGATAACAAGTAACTTTGAGTACCAAAGACGAAAGCTGACCTGTAAAATATTCCTACCAGACCTTAAGATACTGAGTGACAGTAAAACAATAAAAACTATAAATTTGACCTGGATAATCATGAAGCAATGCATATGAGAAAAGTCATATTACACTTTATGTACAGATATAAAGATGGGCTTCAAGCTAACATTTTCTGAGATATGGAAGTGAAATATTTTCATGAAAACCTCAATTCATTGTTCAGCTCTAACTAAAGTGAGTGTTACTAGAAAAGAAATATCAATTACACAAATTGGAAACATTTAATTTATGTACTATATAGACAGTGAGTTCTAAGGGAGGCTAACAGCATAAATGGAGCTCATATTGCAGAGACTAGACTACTGCAAAATCTGCTCCATAAGTAGAAGTGCATGACCATCAGTGAATATTTCAAATAAAGATAACAGTTTCCCTTGTAGTAAATGAGTAAGTAATTATTCCTTGAACTGGTTTCTTTATGCAAAAAATTTAAAAATTACCATACTCTATGTAAAAATGGACAGCAATTCCAATAACAGGGCTATTTTTTAAAAAGAAATATAGGAGGGAACAAACATTTTTTGATACTGCAAGTAAGTAATAGAATCAACTACTACAGCAAGGGGCAGAATTACTGCACTTCCATAGAATTACATGAGTGATAAGGACAAATGAGAACCAAAGCTAAATTAATTACACTAATTACATTGTGCAGTTTAATTACATTAATAACATTCTACATGGATAGTAAATGATTCTTTGGTATGGTTGAAAAAAATACTCATCCTTGGGTCTAGAAGCAAAAAGCATGCTATAAAATGGTATAAATTTGTCTGTCAAAATATTTAAGAATTATCATTTTACAGTGAAGCTACATGAAAGCTTCACAGATTATTTGCACCATGTTCTTTCTTTGGTGGACTTTTATTGATAATGGCTTATATTTGATTTAATTTTTTTTAATACCTGTCTGTGAGCAGAGGATAAGGCTTTCATATCCATAGAGACAGTGAGGAGGTAAGACTGGGTGGAAAGTTCAGCTATTGTATGGCTGATGGAGGAGGAAAGAAATTAATTGTAGACAAGCAGCAAATATTAGCCTAGGGAATTCAAACCCTTACTCCAGAGTACTAAGTGCTGCCTACCCTCACTGTTTTGATTTGTACCACTCCTTTGCTTTTCCATAGCTTTCTTTCCCAGCTCAGGTCCAGTGCAGGTAGCCCCTGATAATGGGATAGTGAGAGCATGGGACATATTTTAGGCAGATTCTTTCGTTTCCAGCATGCCAGCTATTCATCCTGGTCTTCTGCACTGACCAGTTGTCACAGGTCAGACTCTCTCATGCCAAAGCATCTTGAGCTGGGTAGCTCTGACAGGTCTATAAGCAGCATCCCTATTTCTGCTGACCAGTGCAAACTACTGACCCAGGTGAATTAGAGATCCCATAGTGGACAAAGAGGATCAGCTGGAATGAAAAGAATGTCTGTGAGGTGCTGGTTTCTTTGGTTGTGTTGAAATAATTAGGATTTCAATATCTCCTATGCCTAGTGTATTTATCTATCTAATGTCTCAACTTCACCCATTTCCTCCTGCAGCTGAAAACCAATATTGCCATTAATAAAGTCTTTTATATATGATCTGAACATATATTCATTTCGCTGTTTTACATCTCAGTTACTCTCCCAACACTTTTGCTGGTCCTCACAACAGGTGACCAGTGCATGCGTCCAAGGTGAATCTTGCAGTTAAACTTTTCCACATTTTTGCTTATTCTCATTTTTGGTGTCTTCCATTTTTAAGACTGATGCCTCATTCCATGCTAAAATTTCAGTTTCTGACACCTACAAGGTGTTCATACCATCACTTATTTTTCTATGTGGGAAATGCTGGGTTCCTACATGCAGCATTGGGTTCTTCTAATTTTTTTAGAAAAGCCCCTCTACAATGAGAGCCCTCATCACAAGAAGAGTTCCTTATAAAACTCTGCTTGGCTGTCTTGCCCTCTGCTGTCAAATCTCCAAGTGATGCATTTAGACAGCTGACAATGGAGTCATTTTCCACCTCACCGATGAAGAAAAGTTCATTGTTTCCATGTACACTTTCCTCACACTCTTTTACTCTGTGGCTTTAACCTCTCTGAGATGAGATAGGGTCTCTGTCCTGCATTTGAATAGCACTCAGAGCACAGACTAGGAAAACTCTTACAGTGTTGTGATAAAAAATTAAGAAGGTCTCAGCAATAAAGACAAAAAATTGAACTTTGGGTTGTAGTCTCCGTTCACGAAGATCCTGGTTAACTTGCTGTTGGCCTTATGCTGTTGGCCTTCTCTCTGCAATATGCCAGACCAACAACAGGATTTGCTGAGAGTGGTTTTCTTTAGTAATTCAGAAGTCTGGAGCAATGAAGTTGTTTGAAAAAGGTGAACAGTTTCACCTTTAGCAGAGTGAAAAATTGGGTTGAGGCACTGCTGTAGATGCTGGCTCAGTCTCTACCCAATATTCTCCACCAGGAAAAAATTAGACAAAAATTTTGAGCATGCAAGGACAACAGTAATGAGAAAAGCCATAATCAGAAGTATTTCTGAAGCCAAAATATTTTTTGATTTAATTGCATGAGAAAAAAATGAAAGAAAATCTGGAAAGCAGTCAGGTGAAAACAGGACAAAACTGCAATTTACTTAAGAGTATCATCTCCTCTCGGCTTCTATAGCATTTGCTTCTTTAATGTCTTTCCAAAAACCATTCTCTAGACGTGATTCCTAAAATGTAGGGCATTAACAGATCTGACAACTTATGTTTCAGGTTAAACAGGAAAGTGACTGTCTTATGCTACATCATGGTTTTTCTGCTACTAACTTTAGCATCCCTGCATCTAAAAATCATGATGGAGTATAGTGACAAACAAATGTGTAGATGGGTGGTTTGAAAAAGCTGGGTGTATTTCCAGCTACTTAGAGCATACTGAGCTTGAAAAAGGGGCCAAACAGAAAGAAGGGATCCATGCCACAAATGTCTCAAAGAATAATTTGTTTCCAGGAAAAAATAATAAATCTAAGCCATCTGACTTCTGGGAAAGAAGAATTACGGGGTTTCATCCCTTTATCCATTTCATGATTTCTTTTTTTCCCTCATAAATATTTTAATTTACCATACTAATCTCTGTTTTGCATCTTTGTAACATCTGTGGATATTCTCTAAGATAGGGACTTGATCACTTTTCAACTCAATAGAAGGAAGATTTCTTTATTTTTTCAAAGGTGAAGCTCTTGATATAGCACATTAGATTTGAACTCAAAAATTTTTATAAATAACCCCAATTAGGTCTTCTCATTGGAATTTAGATATCAAAAAAAAGTAATTTTCAGAAAAAAAAAAAACACAAATGCTTGAATTCTTTTCAGTTCCTTGAGGAAAGAAAGGAGAAGCCTTTTTTAGACTGAGAAGCTAGGTAACCAGAGTGGAAAAATCAAAGTGGAACTAAAGACAAATGCTTTTCTTGGAGACTGATTGCCAGTTCTGAGCCTCATCTTTTGGCCAATAATCCTTCTATGAAGTATGTTACCCACAGAGATCCAAAGATATCCTTCTCACCATTCAAACCACTGGTATTTTAAGTGTGAGTATTGTTTTCAAGATGGATTAGAAGGAGACCTGAAAACTTTGCTCTTACCGAAAGAATATGATTGCAGAAAGTTAGAAAACCAATCCAGTTAAGCACAAAGAGAACATGACAACCTCCTAGCTGTGGCTAAAGATGAAGTACTTCTAAAAGTGTTGGTTGGACTGCTTAGAACATCACAGGACACTGCACAGCTTGGGTGAAGTAATACTCTGAACATATCAAAAGAAGGAAAAAAACCCCTTTGGGTGACAAGGCAACTCTTTGCTATTTGGTGAGGAATCCCAGGGCAAAGTCTTCCTGCTATTCTGGTGTGGGAAAAGTGCTGGGCATAGAAGCTAAGGGGCTCATGAATCCCATAGTGAGGGAAAGGGTAGAGATTTAATCTGAAGGGGTTATATTGAATGGCCAGTTAATCTCAAGAATTGTGATTTGAGCATAGTAATCAATGTGTGTTGTCAATTACTCTGGATCTGACTGTAAAACCCCCACTGGGTACTAGGTTCTTTGTAAAACAATCACATGAGCTTGCAATAAAAGAGATGAGATAGCAAATGGATAGCAAATGTGACCAATACAATTAGATTTTAAATAAAAAATATGTAGCAGTTGTGCCCTGGAGTCTTCCCAAATATTTAGACTGATGTAGCACCAGCAAAATTCATTCATTATACCCCTTGGATTTGTGCTACTATATTTTAAAGCATTTTTTGTCCTTTTAGACATTTTTATTACCCTCTTTGCACACTAGCAAATGTTTTCTGTTGTTCACCCTAAGTACATGACGCATTTTTGTTCACACCTTATTCAACTGAAGAATAAATGGCTGAAAAAAATTTGCCTCACAAAAATGAAATGCTGTAAAATACTAAACCCACAAGTTTGAAGTTCTCAGTGGAGGATTATTTCAAGTTCACCAGTAGATTAAATATATATATTAAATAAGTGACCTCTTAATGTACTTAAATAACCCCTCCTGTAAAAAAGTTTATTTTTATGTTCTTTATTCCACCAAAACTGCATTGCAGTTTTCCAGTCTTTATATTTACATTATTTGCAACTCTTTCCATAAGTGCCGGTACAAATGTAACTGATGAAAATCCAGAATAGTCATACAAATGTTCCTGAAAGCAAGGTGCATTTCTGAGCAAATTTTTTCTGATGCACAATAATATACATGTATATATTAACAAAGCTTCATAATATAAAATATCTTCCATGGCAAGTAAAACTTCCCCACTTACAGCTTATTCAGATTTCAGTTACACAGACTTCTGCATTTTAAGTTAGTGCAAATAATGAGAGTAAGAGCCTGAGCAGAACGATGCAAATACAACGGAACAAGAGAAACAGCAAAATTTTACCAACTCCCTGCATACGGTTATAACATTTAATCAGTACATCATTAGTATTCTTCATATACAATGTATTTAAATAATTGGCTTGTCTGAACTATAGGCAACAAATTTACAAAATAAAATAATGTTTCACACAAATATGGAATGTCGGACAAATATATGAAAATAAAATGCATCTAGTAACAAAACGTTGTAAATCAAAAAGATAAAAGACGTCTTCTCCATTTTTGAAGATTTCAAGGCACTTTCTTGGCAAATCAGAATTCTCTCCTTGGTAAAAAGTCTGCAAGAGAAAAAGACATGCCATTTTATAGCTAGTTACACACCAGAGAAGCAGACCACTTAGCAAAATTCTGTTCATAAACCACAGTTTCCTGTGGATTGCATAAATCATAAGATTAACTTCAAATGCCAGTGGGTCTTGCCCTCCTGTGAACACTAATGAGTTTTGCCGGGGCAAGTCCTCAGTGTCAGTGCCGAGAAGTTTAACCCACAGAGGGCTTGCTGCTGCACCTCGCAGGGAAGCTCCCCCTGCACACAGCCACGTGCAGTTCTACATTCTGGGCTTCATCAAATCCTTTTCTTCCATTTGCAGAGATCTGACTCGGGAACTGAAAACAAACCCACCCAAACCTCTGAGAGCTGCGAAGGCAGCATATGCCCGGTATCCCGGGCCCGGGGCCACCCCAGAGGCTGCCCGGGGTGCGGCGCCTCTCCATGGTGCTGAAACATCCCGCCACGGCTGGCGCGGCCAGACCCCGCGGGCAGAAGATTGGCTTTCCCCAAGCAAAAGTTCATTCCGAGGAGGAAAAGACCACGTCTTCTCTGTATAGCCTGATATTTACTGATGAGGAAGGAAAATATTTGCATATTCGCGCTGCAGCTCTTTTTTTTAATGAGGAAAAGGCAGCCTATTTTAGTACTGGCTTAAGATGCTTAAAAATAGCTGTCAGTTCTTCAAGTGAGAGAGCCTCCTTCTTCAAGGCAACCAAGGATCTCCAAGACTCTGTCAGATGTTAAGGAGAAGACAAATTTTCTTAAAGGGAACAGGATCTATGGCCATGTCCTCTCTATGCTGGTGTGAGGTTGGTGAGGAAAACAGATCCCTTGTGCCAAAAGACGAAGCAGAAGCAATCAGAGAATCAAGTTAGAAATGCAATGTGTTTGAGGGATGAATGTATGCAACTCCTTTGTTGCACTCCCTACTAACAGGGAAGAGAGAGCAACTCCTGCCACTCTTCACCCCTCTCAAGAAAATGTTTCCATTCCAAGAATCAGTGGATATGAGTAAACAAGGAGATCTGAGGATGTCTTATTTATGATGGAAACTATCCACTGTACTTAGTGGAGGAATGGGCCGAGGGAGCACAGAGGCAGCTGGGAAACACTCAGATCATGGCTCTACTTTTTCCTATAATGTTTTCTCTATTTTTAACAAAGTAGAGAGAAAGCCAGCCTAGATACAACTTTAAGTGAATGCAGTGCACACGAGCTTACCATTTAAAACCTTTCTTCCCTATTTTTCATGTCTTTGAATGCATTTTTGGCAGGCAAATTAAAACACCTGGCTTTGCAAATCATAGCAACTTTTGATCCTTTTGTGTTTTAAAGATGGAAATAGGATGAGATAGATGCTTCTGTACTGTGCATATGTAGGCAGATCTTTGACTCATTCTCTTAAAAGCAAAAGAAAAAAAAAAATTTGGAACACCAGAAATCTCTCTAAAAGCCCTCATACATGAATCCAGAGATGTAAATGGATACAGATAAAGAAAAACAGAGACTAAAAATGTAAAACTGTAGAAAGTAAGAGAGTGGTGGGATGTTTGAACAGGCTGAGATTTAAAAGAGTATACTAAAAAACAAACAGGAATTTAAGTACACCACCCCCCCTCAATTTTTATTTTTTTTTTCCCCTAACAGGGCATTCAGAAAAGGATTCCTGCCTTGAGTCATGAAAAGGAGATATAGGCACAGTAATGAGATGCCTAGTCAGTCTCTCGTTTGCTGTCCTTGCTATATTCAAAACCATCAGCAACACCTGGAAATCAAGAGGCCAAAGAGACTGAAAATTGTTAAGAAGAAAGGAAGAGAAAGAAATTATGTCATTTCTTCTTAGAACTGAAATATTGCCATATTCTTTAAAGCACAGCCACCAAAATGAATCCCACCTCCACTGAGAAATCAAATCAGCTAACACTGACTCATATCCTACTCTTCTTTTCTTATTCTTGATTAGTATGAATTGAAGTCTTGATGCAGGAAGAAGTGACATACACAACTCCCCCAAGCTCCAAGCTTGCAGTATTTGTCAGAAGGAGGTGGTGAAAGGAAACCATCTTTAAAGAAATTTAATAAATAAAATTCACTGAACTTATACATTTTAGTGATTAATAATAACAACCAGCAGGTGTATTTACAAATTAACCTTTGAAAGTACAACCTTTTTAATTATTATTTAAACAACAGCAGAAAACAAGTCTCTTGGAGATGTTACTTTTATCAGTGACAATGCTGTGTAATTAACATTTTACATGCTATTCATCAACAAGAATGGACTGGTTTCTTCCTCAGACTACTTAGTGAAACTTTCAGCTTTCCACATCTTTATGTTCAGTTTCCTTCCATCACCATGAAGTGGTTATTAACTTTTCAGAAATTCTCAGAAGACAATTTGGGAATGAAAAGGGGTCCCAGAAATTAATTAAGTGATGGGTGATCTATGAAGATTGCATTGGTAGACCTGAGACCAGGACATTCTGTTTCTTCTATGGAATAACAATAAAGTCCTCTGCAGAATGGCCTGAAATAAAAGTGCTGATGATGTCCTTGGGCATTTTTCTTTCACCAAGCAGACTCCTTCTTGAAATTTTGAACGGTAAGAGGCCACCCAGTGCATAACTATGGACTACAGTGCCACAAGTGACTTGTAGGAAATTACACTGGGGCTTGACAGAGGTATTTGTGCTTCTATGTATTTCCAGGAGGAGCCAGTCAGTTCTGAAATACCAAAGCTGCATGCTGATACACTCTGATACTACCACATTTTTTTATGCACACCTGATAACAAGGTAGAAGTGTGAAGTAAACCAGTAGACCATTCAACAAATAGGAAAATGAGTGGGGAAAATGATACTTACATAGCAAACATCCTAGGACTGTGTACACAAAGGGCTCATTGCTAATCTTGTTAGCAATCTTGCACACCTTTTGTAATCTATAAAACAGAATTACCCACAGCAATAATGAATCTCAGTTGCCAGATACCCTCAAAAAACTGCATAAAATTAAAAAGTTTGTACTTGAATTGCAGACACTACACAGTGGAACTGTTATCTGATGGAAATTCATGAAAGTATGTGTGCAAGATGCAATATTAGATTGTACCTGAGCATAATCAGTGCTCTAGAGGAAAAGTACAAGTGATGCAAGGAATTAAATTTCTACCAGGAAATTTTCTACTGGGATGTGGAAGACCAGGAATTGAACTCATTAACTTGGAGGCTATTGTAACTATCACGATAACATAGAAGTCAGACTGTTTCAAACATTTTATTGTTCCATTTATTATTAATATTTATTTAATTCCATATTTTTCACATTTAAGTGCATCTCCTAATCATCAGACTAAAGATACTAACCTTCCACTTCCAATCCCCCTGTTGTGTGCCCTTGGTTCAAATGACCACTTGGTTCAAGTGGACCCTGAGTCACTGCCATCCTTTCTGGTATTTGCTAACAAGAAATACATAGGTGCTTCTCTTGTTTGGTAAGTATTTTAATAAAACTTAATATGAATTGTGCCCAACAGCAAGAAAGTGATTGCTATCTGGGTTTCAGTTCCTCAGAAAACATTTGTACAATTATAAACATGTCAAAAGGAGAGGAAAGAACTCATCCTCAGACATCCCATGTTGACTAAGGTGTCCCTGACAAAAAATATCAAACCCCTCTAAAGGCACAGGGAAAGATCTTGGCTATGATCAGCATGAGTGATAGATAAGGTGGAGACAAATTTGAAGATTTAACTCTCCTTTTTATAACAGAACATTTCAGGTGAATGTAACTCATTGTCTGCTTTGGGTTCGCTTGATGCGAGGGGGAACAAAAACTCTGCTGTGGTTTAAATCACCCTTTTTATTTTACTAAAAAAATAAGTTCTCTACACCATTCAAAATCACAGTCTTGTTTTTTAACTTTAAGAAAAGCTATTTAATTAGAAGGAAAATAATATTACTCCTTTTCTTGAGAAATAAAGTCAAACATTCGGGCAATACATAAGAGTCCAAATAATATTCACATGCTCTGGATCCATGTGTCAAGGCATACCCCACGGTATTTTTGTTGCACAGCATGTAATAGAAACATGCCTTGCCTACTCCTGTGTTTGCTTAGAAAGCTGAAGGTATATTTTTTGAGGATCACCCATGGATTTCTACACTCCAGCTTCTGATAAACATAAAGGCAAATGGAGATGAGGGCTGCTCCAACCCCTTTCAAACACTAAATCCTCGGATGTGCTGAGCTATGGTGAGAGAACATTTCAGCTGCTCACAAGCAGTGCTTCTAAGTGATGCAGCCAGAAAGTGCCATTGCTTTTTCATGTTAAATCCTGAGAATCTTCCAAAGCACCAAAATTTGCCCACAGTTTGTACTTACACATCCCTAATGAGATTCACCTACTCTAATTAAAACACATTGCTTATTATTTTCCACTGACTTTAATTGAATTGTCCATTGCACTAGAGAATGCTGAAGTAACTTCTATTTAAGGAATTTCCATTTTGGTTTGGGGTTTTTGTTTGCTTTTTTTATCCATTTTATCCAAGAACACTTCTATTTTTCAGTGTGTCTGACAAAACCATATTCAGGCTGTATTAAAGCAAAGCTTCTGCAGTCTCAGAGAGGGAGGTTGCTTGATGAGAACTGAAAGTATCAAAAACAAAATGATGAATCAAATTATTTTCTGTTGTTTAACAATGGGCATATAATAGAAAATTATGCTCACAAGCTGAAATATACTAAACCCCAAAGATATAACTCCACTATTAAGTTTTAATAGAAGGTAAAGAATGGTTCAGATTTTATCTTGCAGAAGTAAAGCTAAAGAGAGCAAGAAGAAGAATATGGTTTCACATTTGCCCTCTGCAAAAGCATGCCCTACTGATTTTTTTTCAGAGTAGTTTTGGTTTCATTTATTTCAGCATCATTTTGAAGGAACTCCATGATGTTCAGCTGACAGCAGGTGCATTAACAGAAAATCTTTATATATTAGAAGACCTTGGGTATGTTTTTTAATGTAGTGCTAAAGAGTAACTGTTAAAAAAGGACCAGGGCATCAAACACTTAATAGAAAAAGTGTGTTGCTTTCAAGCAAGTATCACAGCTAGCATTAAAAAGTACTTTGCTACTTACAGGTTGGTGTTGAGCAGTCCCTTGTGTTGTGATACAGTCGATGAAAGTGCTTGCTACACTCTGAGGAAAATGTGACTGGCCCTGTTTGAAAGTAAGCAGCAGTTAACAACAAGCTCTCAGTGTCACTTCTCTGCAGCTTCAATGGATGACAACAACACATACCATTAAGCTCCTTTTTTTCTTGTCTGAAATTGCATTTAGTCTTTTACTGTGCCTTAAACAACTATGATGCAACACAAGTATAATAAAATAACACAATGAATTATTTTGCTGTGCCTTCATGCTCATGATATAAAAGCCAGGAAAATGACACATTAAAATGATGGTTTAGCCTTGAAATTCCAGTAATTCAAAATTAGCAGTAAAATTTCTTACATGGTGAAGAATAGAATGACAATTGCAATAGAATTTAATTTGTTCAATAGTTGTCTGTAGTCTGATGTAGAAGGAATTATGCACCTGGACTGAGGATACTATTTGTAAAGATAAATAAAAGCAATATTTTAAGCAAATATGAGTTTCTAACACCTGGAAAGATGAAGTACTTTCATGAACTAATGCTTTTAATTTGCACATAGATGGTTTATAAAATTCTTAATATACAGTGTGGGTGTTGAGGGGAAAAAAAAAGTCAGCTGAATAACATCTAGGAACCTGATCTCCTGTTAAAATAATCCTAGTAAAAAAGCATACAATGTGCAGAATGCAGGATATTTGGCAAGGCAGATCCCTGCATGTCCAGGGTGTTGTGTTCTGCTCTCTTCTTTAGATATACAGTGCCATCTGTTTACATTAATATTTGATAAAAAATGTCCCTGCTTATGGCCAGGGGGTTGGAACTAGATGATATTTAAGGTTCCTTACAATCCAAACCATTCTGTGGGTCCATTTATCTATAAAACATGGCTTAACTGTAATAAGTTGCCAAAGACCCCTTCCAGAATTGCTGATGTCCCCAGAAAGTATTACTGATGACATTGAAGTTGAAAAGGACAGCAAAAATGTAATATTTGTATCCCATAACCTGCTTAGCAAGACTGTCACTGACAGCTGGGGACAACTGTCCTGTGGTTTGGACAGAAAACATTGACATAAACTGATGTTAAGTGAATAAGGCTAAATTTAAATGTAAATTTAGTACAAGTAGGAATCCTGAATAAGAATAGCTTGCTTCAAGCAGTGCTACAAAGTGATTCACATGAAGCAGACCTTGTTGGCCAACTTTCCTTTCAGAGGAAACCAGGAAGAATTTCTGGGAAAAAAATACTTGTATCATAACTTGAAAGATGGTTTATGGGCCTGGTAAAATACATCAAGCTAATTCTCTCTGGATAGTGAAGCCAAACTGCCATGAGCTCCAGAGAAGATTCCTCTCTATGACTGTGAACATACTTGAAGATTAGATTTATTTTACAGTAGTACATGGATTTCAGTAGATTTTTTTCAGCCACAAATAAGCTTTTCAACAAACTAGAAGAGCAGCCTTTGCAAGTCTGAACTGGAATTTTGCTACCTTTTTTTTTTTTTTTAATCTGAGTCAGTAATTAGGCTCAAGGAAAAGTAAGTAATTTGAAATTATCCAACATATATGGAGACAACACTGGCTTTTGTCACTAAATAAATTCCATGTCCCTTCAGATAATATATGGTTTTCTAGCTCTCTTCCCTGTCATCAAAAATAGGATGTTAATTTTATTGTGCCTTAAAAAACACTCTGTGTCAGCTGGCTTTCCAAGCTAAAATGCTAGATTACTTTATGACTCACAAGATTATTTATGATTTTTCCTATAGTCAAGGACTGTTACATATGGTTCTTATTTTGGCCTTAAAATTTGTCTATTATTCCTGGCATATGAGAAGCGTGCAATAATTTTCTTAACCCTGAAAGTGTAAAGATAATGTACTATAAAGATAATATTGATTTCAGCTTCTCTCTTTTTTCTTTTTTCACAACCTCATTAGTTTAGGATGTCCTAATTCTTGAACTAGTAAGGACTGTAATCTAACAGTTTAATTAATGAAGGCTGCTAGAAGATTGTGATTGGAACAAAATAAAAAAAAACAAAGTTCCACTGTATTGTAAGAAAATGCCAATGGATTATAGGATCTAGTAAAGCTATGAAAAATAAAATAAAATATAAAACAACAACAGGCAGAAAACTCCATCACTGGAAAACTTAAGATATATTTTAAAAAAAGAATGAAAGAAAGAGAGGAAGAGAGAGAGAGAGAGAAATAGATAGATAGATAGATAGATAGATAGATAGATAGATAGAAAAGAAAAGAAAGGAAAGGAAAGAAAAAAAAATTGAAAGAAACTAACTATTGGCAGAAATTCTGAGCCAGCAAATAAACTTTCAGTATTTTGGAATGATCCTGTTTTCCTCATTCCTTTCAGCTAATCTTACTCAAGAAATTTCAGCAATTTTAATGGCAACTAGATTAAATTCATGCTGAAAAAGGACTATTAATTTAATGAATGGGTCCAGAGACAGGCCTTCAAGTATTTTTTTTCTCTTTTTCTTTTCTATGATTTACCACTCTCACAATAACTTCTGTAAAACTCATGGCTGTTTCTCCCTGGTTTTGAGTAATGAAACTCAATCTGTATTCATTACTTAGCTTCCCCAGATTCTTATGTTGAGCTTTTTATGGTAGCTGAGGAGTTTCCAAAGCTAAAAATGAAAAGGAAATGGATTAAGTACTAACATAAACCAATCTCTCTTGTCTCTCCTTCCCAGGAGAGGAATATTCAGTGTTGCTCTGTCACATGGCATAGCATGGTTTGAAGCTCTATGTTAATTTCTTTCTCATATGGACTGAAAATGATCAGGCTCACAATTACTCTTGTTTACTGCACGGGGGAAGGGCCAGCTGGCTCTGGCACATTTCCTGTAGATTCTCTTGGGTTGCAGTGAGCCATTGGCAGAAAGATCCTTAAAGATGTGCTTATCCCAAGGGTTGGAATACACTTCCCCCAAGCAAAAGAGACAACAAATACCTTCCTTTCTTGTCAAGCACTGCCTGAAACTTCCAGCAATGAGGAAAAACATCATTATTTCCAATTCTCTTTTTCATGCTCCAATGTCAAACTATTTCTCTAGCTTTTAGTTTCGATACTTCAAATAACCCTGAAAATCACCACAAGATTTGCAGTATCATACTTTGAGACCTTCACTTTTCTGAGTTACAGAAAGCTGGAACTGGAGAGCAAAGAACCAGTGCAAGCACCTTGCCCTTGCCCTTGTATTCCATATATTCAGAGGGCACAGTATTTTTCTCAGTAGTTACAATACAGTGCCAAAGTTAAATGCATTATACAACTCCACCTCAGTTTTCAAGTACTTGGTTGAAATCATCATAGACTTTCATACCTGAAACAGCAAGTTATTTTTTATATTTAATTTACACTAATTATTTATTCCTTGTTTTATCTGTTTCCATTATTTAAATAAGTTTCCACACGTAGTCATCATGAGACAGATGTAAAAATCTTCCCTGATTTGGTAAAAACTTACTTGGCCACAAAGGTCTGTTTCTTAAAAAAATGTAGAGTTCAATGAGAAGTTTTAAAATTAGTGAATGTGAAAATAAATATGGAAAGCACAATAGGAGGATAAATGTTAAACAATAACTTTAAAATAATGTTTTAACTTAGCACATTTTGAAAGTGATTTTAGACCAGATAGTTCAGTTGATTATTCAATGAAACTAGAATTCTTCAATACTTCCTAGTTCTGAAATATGCACATTTAACTTCAGAAATGTTAATTTGGTGTTCAGCCTCAAAAAAATTGGTGATGTGGCATTTGTAGCTACTTAGAATGAACACCTGTGGGAAAAACACAAGCAGCTGCCTTACCTGTAAAATGTTTTATGAACTTGTCTTTTAGACTGGAATCTCTTGGAAAAATTTCTGAGGAAAGAAGAAAAAAAATTACATTTATGTAGCCTAGGAATTACAACAAAAGCTCCGAAAGCATAACATGCCAAGATTTCTGATGTACAGAAACCAAATGGATCCCCAAATTAACTATAGAATTAATTTTCATAGTTGTGGGGGTGTGGGCCTGTAAACAACACTGTGAAATGTTTCAGGTAATTCCCAGGTGAATACCAAATGGTCATCCTACTGCTCACAATCATTTTCTGACACTAGTTTCTACACATCTTAGGTCTGAGTGGGGCTGTAAGCATAGAAAGACTGCAAATAATATAAATTTAAATGATGACTCTTACAAGTATGTAAGTACTTGAAGAAATTATGTAAAATATGTAGATAAATACAAACTAAATATTACTTTTTGGATTTTAAAATAACAAGTACCTGAAGAGGAAATTCTCCTACAAATCACCCAAAATAGACATGAGCTATGTACATTTTCATTGCAATATTAGTAAAAAAATTATCCTCCTCTCCTGTTGAAAAGTGCTGTGAATTTTAAAATATTCCCTTTCCATTTATGTCATTTTTTTCCCAGAAAGTACAAGAGAGTAGAAGCCTCTAGTAGAACACACAAAATAATCACAAAGAACAGAAAATGGAAATAACACAAAAAGATAAAGTTCCTTTTTTCCCTCTTTTTTTCAATGGGATGCTGCCTCTGGCTGACAGCAGAAACTTTTGATGCAAGTAAATACCCTCAGAACCAGTACATCTTCCCCCAGCCTTATGAATTTTCCACTGAAAAACCTATCTCAAAATTTTTGAGTACCTGCAGTTATTACTGGAGACAGTAACAAGCTGCCTGTAATGTCAGTTTCAAAGAATCTTCCCTGGCAGTAAGACAAGGAGCATTGCTAACTTGCAGGATTGGGACCTGCAGTTAAATACATTTATTCACTAAAAATATTTCCTTATATCTAAAGTAATTTTAAGTCCTTGTATTCTCCTACTTTTTTTTCCAATTCCCAATCTGAGTCAACATTTAGCTCAGAAGTGAGCTAGTTTCATACTATAGGAAGATGTTGGTTATCTGCCAAGATAAATTCTTACCACTGGCTTTAGGCAGTTTCACAGAGGTCACATGGGTGTATTTTTAGGCTGGGATTTTAAGATAAAATACCCAAAGCTTACTGCAACTCACCAAGGTTAGGAAACCTACTTATGATTCCTTAAATATGTCAATTTTAACTAATTTCTTTTCTCATTGCAGAAGAAATGCCACTTCTTCTCCGATAAACGTAGAATTTTACTGATAAGAAATGTCAGGTAGTTTAAAATTGTACAGAATTAAGAATATAAAAAGGCAAAATAGGGAAACAATTGGTGTGAGTTTTGGATGAGATGCCTCAAGTGGGCAAGTACTGATGAATAATCCCTGCCTGGTGAAGGATAGGCTAGGAACTGATCATCCTTGCTCTGACAAAGAACATTTAGATACAGACACTTGCAAAGCGCATCGAATTTCCTGTGGGAACAGTAGCTCCTTTTTGCCCCATAAAATTCTCTGTTTGCCCGATAAAATTCTTTAGGAAAAGCCTGTATACAGCCAAAATCCCACCTCTTAATGGCCAGAAGGTGAAACAGGAGGACAGATTGATGCTCTGTCAAGGACCTACGCACTGCAAGTATCAAATTGCAGCTGTAGCTGTGCTGGGAAGCCCGAGAAGGAACACTGCAGAGTCTGCTTTCCCTGAGTAACCCACATTGGCCCAGGGTTCACACCAGCCTGCCCCAACAGGGAAATCTAGGTCAGTTGTGTGTTGAAAAGCAGCCGAGTGTCGCTGCCTGCGTGCCTGCTGCTCCCCTGCTGTGGCTGCTGTCCCTCCGGGCAGCAATCAGCTTTTCAGCATGTGCCCATGGCTCAGCTTCCTTCAAGGGCTCCTTTGCTTAACAGGGCAGTGCAAGTGCTGGGTGAAACGCACTCAGTGAGCCCCCAGCCCGGCACAAAAACAACCTAAGCTCATTTGTATGAGAATCACAGGCAGCACAGGTTACTGGATCGCTTCTGGCTCTCATGGCAGAGGCAACTCCCCCTGAACTATGAATTGCCCAGCACAAGCACAGTCATTTTCTCCCCTCTTCCAGCAGCATAGCCAAGCCCTTCTGTCTGTACACAACTGTGAGTTTGAGGTCTCAAAGGACTTAGGATTTCAATCAAACTAATGAACATCTTCTTGGAATAGAATATGTGTCACTGATTGCTGATCACACTGCAGCCAGGAGCAGGACATCAAGTCCATACATACTTCTGACAAGCTCTTCTATAAAGCGGTGAAAAATCATCATGAAAAAGGCTCTGAAATAGCTTTTTCTGGCTTCTAACAAGTTCTTAGTTGCTCCAGTCATATTTCATGTGTTATCTATCACCTATTAAGGTGTCCATTTTCACAACAAAAGCTCATGTCCTCACAATGCAAGTTAAATTCCTTTGACATACTAATTTCACAAAAGAAAAGCAGAAGCATTAATATAATAAGATAGATCAGCAAAGTATTATTAAAATAAAACACTTCAAAGTCACACTGGGAAAAACTAAAAAAAAACCCAGGAAAATGAAAAAATACAATTTTTAGTGTTTTAAGTGGGAAACCACTTAAAACACTAAAACCACTTTTTGTGGGTTTCCCACTTAAAACACTAAAATTTTTAGTGTTTTAAGTGGGAAACCCACAAAAATGGGAAACTTTGACCGGAGAGAGTTTACTCAATCCACTCTTGCCTCAAAACCATATTACACAAGCCATTGAAATACAGCCAGTATATATCCTATGGGATATAGTAACATAGGTTTTATTCAGCTGGGAGAATATTTAGACTGTGGCATTCTTGTGCCCAGGCTTACAAAGGCTGCACTGCTCACTACAGAGTACATCTGGGTTAAAAGGCACTTGAGCTATTGATTCTGTGCTCATTCTGGGCATAATGTCAGTTTATAATCATAATTAACATTAGTTCTACGATGTATTTCTTATTTACATTAGGATTTCTATGCATATCCTTAGATATTTACTCATCTGGGACAAAATATTGCCTGTACTTCCACAGACAGCACTGGCCATGGGCAGCTATTAAATGGTGCTAAGATGGATTTGCTATTGGCTCTTCTGTCTAAAATAGCAGAAATATTTATGGTAAACTCTAGGGACAAGACAAATGTTGAGGGTTTTCCAGCTCTGCTTCACAGACAGAATGGTTAAGTTTATAATGCAAAGTTGGTTCTAAGCCAATCCATACTATTAGTTCTATCAAGCTATGACATTTCAGACATCTCATGGCTTTAGGTAAGAGGTGACTAGATCTGCCTGAGTTTCATCCCAGGTGGGATAAATGTGATGATGGGGAGAGCTAGCCAGATCCAAGCTAGGAATCAGTAAGCAACACCTGATCCAGCTCCCATCTCTCAAATTTTGTTATAAAATTTCCAAAGTTGATTTAACCGCTATAGTAAAGCTAATTCCCCAGAAGATTATTCTTTCAGTTGCTATTCAGCACTCAGCAGCTGACAGGAATTTTAATTTTTAACTAATTTGTGTGAAATAACAAAAAACTCTGAGATTAAATAAACTACAGCCTGGTCTCAGGTTTGTCCTCAGCTTGCAACTTAAGACATAGTTGCTCCATCTTCAGTGGGTCTTTCCACCTCTCTGTGCCTTCAGTTTCTCTGTGTTTTGTCTGTTCAGACTGCAAAGTTGTGACAGCACATGCTGATTTTTACTCTATGTTTGCACTGTCTCCTGTATCATGTCACCATAATTGTGCCAGGAACATTCATGGCCTAATGGAATATAAATAAAAAGAACTGTGATCACAGCCCTGAAATATGCCAACTCCACACAACAGTTTGTTGACTTGGAACACAAAACCTCCACATCCTCAGGCAGGAAAAAATCAAGATCTCCATTTGTTTATGCTCCTAACAGACAACTTTTGTATATTTGTAGTTTATTCAGAGAATTAGTGTCAATCAGACAGCAAAAGTGCTCTACTTGTCAAGTCTGGGCCAACCAGAAATGGTGGCAACACCTTTGTGATAACATATTTAAGAAGAAAATAAAACGAAGTTATTGTGCAGTTGTAACTACAGCCAGAGAAGAGCAGATTGAGAACATTGAGAGGAACAACTCTGCAGACACCAAGATCAGTGGAGATGGAGGAGGAAGGGGAGAAGATGCTCCATTGTTCTTGAGCTGAGATTCCTCTGCAGCTGGTGGTGCAGACCATGGTGAGGCAGCTGTGCCCCTGCAGCCCGTGGAAGTCCAGAGGGATGCAGAGACCCACCTGCAGCCCCTGGAGGAACCCCACAGCAGAGTAGGTGGATGCCTGAGAGGAAGCTGTGAACCTGTGGTAGGCCCATGAAGGAACAGGGTCCTGGCAAAGATCTGCAGACCCATGGATAGAGAAGCCCAGGCTAGAGCAGGATTCCTGGTAGGACTTGTGACCTCATGGGGACCCACACTGGACCAGCCTGTCCTTGAAGGACTGTACCCCATGGAAGAGTAGTCCCCATAGCAGCAGTTTGTGGAGGACTGTTCCCCTTGGGACAGGCTACAGTTGGAAAAGTTCATGAAGAATTGTCTCCTGTGGGAGGGATACCATGCTGGAACAGCAGCAGAAACCACATGCAATAAACAGACCTAATGTCCATCCCCTGTCTCCCTCTGCCACTGAGGGGGAGGTAGTAGAGCTGAGAAGAAATGAGGGGTGGGGGAAGGTGTTTATAAGGTCTTACACTACTTCTCATTATCCTGCTCTGATTTTGTAAGCAGTAAATTCAATTAGTATCTCTAACTCCAGCCTGTTTTGCCCATAACAGTGTTTGGCAATTGATCTCTCCAGGTCCTTACCTCATGAACCTTCATTATATTTTCTCTCCCCTGTCCAGTTGTATAGGGGAGTGATAGAGTGGCATATGTGGGTGTCTGGCATACAGCTAGAGTCAATCCACTACAGTTGTGCATTTTCTTGATTCTGTCTGTGAAATGGCAGAAGAAAACTGTCAGCAGTAAGATGCAGCTGACTCTTCTATTATAAACCCAGATGAAGGCTTCCAAAACATTTTGGCATGAAAATAACATGTGGGTTTTGGTTTTTTGTTTTGTTTTGTTTTTCAGAAAGGACATTTCATGTCATGAAACGGCTTACAACATAGTATGTTTTTGCAGAGTTTTAAACAAATGCGACATTTTAAAGGACAAGACTCTACGGAGTTTCAAAGGCTATATTGGTTCATAGTATACAAATAAATCTTGTAATGGTTGAAATTTCATGCTCCCAAAAATATTGGAACTCTGTCAGCAAAACTGTCTCAAGTACTTACACAGACAAGTCACATTTATTTGAATGGAGCTTTTCTTTCCTACAAATTCTCCACCTTGCCTAAAGATGGCAACTCTTGCCTACTGCAGCATTACAAGGTGAAATGCTACTAGGAGGAGGTCTGCATCCTTTCAACAATGTCAAGATGGTTTACTTGGCACAGAGCATAAAATGTTTGGTAATAAAAATGATAACAAAATCCTTCAAATGTTAATTTGTAAAGAATTTTTTAAGTTCCCAGAAGAATTGAAGCAACAGAGATGGAATTCAACCAGAACGAGATAATAATACCAGGTAAAGTAATATGTTAGGAAGAGGAGTGAATAAAATGACATGGCAATGCCAGGATGAAAGTATCCTCAGCATGATTGTCTGAAGTATAAGTGAAACCCTAGAAAAACAGTGCTTAAAAAATACATATATTCAAAAACTTAATGTCCCAAAACATCCTTTCTCTGCATTTAATCTACACTTATAACTATTCCTACAACTTTTAGATATAGATGTACTGCCTCAGTTCAACAAAAGATTGAAAAGAGTTTTGTTCAAAATAGAAAACAGTTCAAAGAGCAAAGATGAGGCATCCTAGTGGAGAAAAAAATTGTTAATGGTCATTTGATAAGAATTCAGTGTGGTGTGGAGTAAAACATAGGTGTTTGTGGGAATCACAGATAAAATACCCTGTGAATAAATGGAGTATGAATTGTGTGCATACAGCTCTCACCTGGATTTAACAGCTAGAGGTAGACAGAAACATGTGGCCACCACCGTGGGCAGCTGTGACAGGGAGTGGATCCCAACCCCTGGCTGGGGCAGTTTCCACACTGAGGTTTCACAGTGCCTGGGAGAGCAGCTCCTAGCACAGCCCTCAGCAGCAGATGATGCTAAGCATGGTTGAATCAATCAGTATGTACTTCTTTCTTTAGTACCCCAACCAATTAAAAGGTCTTAATTTCCTCCTTTCATTATAACACTTTGGCTGTGACCAGAGTACACAAAACTCTTACTTCTGGGCTCAGGGCTGGACAAAGTCCTTACCTGAAAAACTGAGGGCTTCCAGCAGCTTTGGCTAGGCTGGAAATGCTATATTTTCTATGCTGCTATGCCATTTCTACCAGAATGATATTACTTTTTGTTCTGTGCACAATAAACATATCAGTATAGATTGAAATGTTTTACTGATTCCTCATGTGGCATCTGAAACAGCAGAGAAACAGAGTATGCACTTTGTTGAAAAAGTGGGACATTTTTACTCCCTACTAAGGGACCACCAATTGATTCTAAGGTCCTTAGGAGCACTCAAAATCCTTAGGATGAATTTGTGGTTGTGTTACAACTCAGTCCACAGACTAATAGATTTAACCCTTTTCTTATTGCAGTCTCTCATAGAGAGGGAAAAAACCCTTTGTGCAGAAAGGGTTCCATCATTATCAATCCTAAATAATTAAACATTTTATATTATTTGTGTTAGAAATAACTGCCATGTGAGAAAATATCTACTTAAATGATGTATCTTAATTCTCTTAGACTACTCATCTGCAATTTCTGCTACACAAGCTACATTTCTGGGTTTGTTTTGTTCTTTTTCTTCCAGTTTTCCTCAATTAAAAGTTTTACAATAACTTTAGTAATTTTTTTGTTTATACGTACAACTCACATACCCAGCTTTCCCCCACTAGATCTGCAATCCATTCCTTTAGACAAGGGAAAATATCTATTTCTGTGTACAGTGTTCCAAGAAGTCCATGTTACTACTCCTGTTAAGTAACTCATACAGTTCCCACTTACTGAATACTTTTGTTTTGAGACTTTGATGTGTACATACTGAGCATAGATGGAAAATGAGTCAATGCTCCAGACAGACACATTCCTTTTTGGATGTAATATGGCTGTTGAAATTCAAAGCTTACCAGATTCCTCCAAGTGCTGTGTAATGAAGATTAGAATAACTTAGCAATGTTTTTTTTCATTTTCTGTCACTTTCTACTCTAGCAAGTGAAGAATTATCTAGTACTTCAGTATTTTCTCGGGAAGAAAAAGTCTCAGATAAATCCCCAAATCAACACAGCTTGTATTCACAGAGGCAAGAGTGTCTGCTCAAGAGAAAATCCGGAATTAATATACTACTGCATACCACTGCCATCTACTGAATGTAGAACAGGCTGAAAGTACTCATGCATACCTTCCTGCTCTGCAAGCAGAGTTGATCAGGCTTCCCATTACCCGGCCTAATGGGAGCCCTTTCAGTTCCCACAACACAAAGTATACTCCAGAGCTTAAGGGTTACACCTAGAGTGCAATTAAGAATTCATAATTAATGACTTGAACAATTTATCCTCTCAAAGAGTAGATATAAACACTATTCCAATCTCTTTGGATTTATTTGCTGCCCATAAATTTTTTGTTTGGCATTCCAACTTTATTTATACAGAAATTGGAAGGCACATTGTCATCTATTATAACACCTCATTAGTCAAGTCCTAAAATGCTAGTTGTGCTCCCATGTCTAAGACATGCTTCCATGTTTAACTATTTGTCCAGGCTTGAAACAGTGCTTCTAAGGATACTTAAACCAATGACTTAACACTTGCTTGCCCTGGTATTCATTCCAGTAATATTTTTCTGACGTGAACACGGCAAATAATACTCTTCTTAAATGCAGATTAATTGATATATCTTCAAGTTCTTCCAACTTTAGTTATGAACAGAATATCTGATCTTGCATATATAAAATGTTAAGGTTTTATTCTGGAACATTCACCATAAACTTGAGTAAAGAAGTGGGCTGTGACATCAGGTACAATGAAATGACCCCAAAGAAAAAGCCTGCCAGGGTCTGCTTTTATAATGATTGATGAAATTTACCATGTCAGCCACATTGTCAAGAGTATTACATTAAAAAAAATCAGTGTTGTTATTAACTCTGCTAAAGATGGGTATAAAAGGAAGCACTAGCTTCCAAAATCACAGTCTGGCATTTAGTCACAATTTCTATTTTTGTCCTCTCTTCGCTCTAGAGTCAGCCATTCACTCTTATACCAGAAGGTCTACTCATGTATGTCCCATCTCTCTTACTCACCCTTCTGAGTCTTATCTACATCAGCTGCTCCCTTAAAACCTGGGGGATTCATATCCACAGGGCATTCAGGAGCATAACTACAATCAGTTTGGTTCTACCAAAACCTCAGTACTGCAAATACTGGGCATTTAAAAACATGTGCAAATTATTGTACAGTGGGATTCCTAAAACTGACAAAAAACCTCAAAACAGATAAGGACATCTACAAATGGTAGTAAAATGTGAAAATAAGCCCATTCAGAACATGCAAAGAGCAAAGGCACACAGCTTTCCTAGTTCTGCATGCTTAGATTTTTGTCTGTAGATCTATGCTTATTTGGCCTCATAAAATTTGTTTTGATGGATTGACCCCTGCACACTACAGATGTGAATAGATTTGAAGTACAGCAAATCTCTCATTATTCACCTTTTGCTTGGAATGGCATATTCTTTTTTTTTTTTTTTAAGATTTCTAAAAATTATCTTGAAATTTAATTTGAAATGCTGCCTTTTTACAGTGGCCAGAATAAAATTCTACTTTCACTGATGGCCATATACTCTCTCTCATTCATCAGCACCTCATTCATGTAATTTCAAGAGAATTATGGAAGGCATTTTTTACTCAAGTAGTTTTCAGCTTTATCATTATTACAGAGACCTTCAGGTAGATACCAAGAAAAAAAAAAGACAAATGTGAGACACTTAATTTCAGTTGGATTTATAGAATTTATTTGAGCAATGGGGCAGTAAATCTTAGGAACACTGTCAAAAATAGTATGGAGAATTCTGTACATACTATAATATAAGTAGTAACACAAAAGAGGTGACTCGGATCTTTCTTCGAGAATAAAGGGGTGCTTATTTATCTCGAATAAGTGATAAACAGGCAAGAGAAGTCTTACATTAGCTGGGAATATTCTACTTATTTGAAAAAGGTTATAAACAAGATTCTTGGATGTGCTTCCCAAAACAGCTGATAGCTGGATTCAATAAATCCAATAGGCTTCACCAAATTATTCTAAATGTGAAATATCAATTTTAATTTATTTACCAATTTATGTTCTGCCATCCCCATTGGATCATGGCCTAAGAGGGATGGTTTCTCCTTAAATCCCTACTACCACCTCTCTCCTGGAGTCCTTCTGATTGCACCCTACATCTTACCTGAAGCTTGTAAACCATGAACCAAAACATGTTCTTAAACCTTGAGAAGAAGTGCATTTATTTGCCACAGTGTTTTATCCCTAAATCCTCCATTCTTTGTTTACTGCAAGTCACTAAATGGAGTCAGTTTCTGAATTAATTCTGTTTACTTACTACTACATGCGAAGGAGTAACTGGGATTAGAAACTAAATGTCTCAAGCTCCTTGCCACATTTCTGGCAAATCTGTAAGTAACATCCAGAGCTAGTTTTTATTTTAAAAACTGCCCATTATTCAGGCCCTTTTTGGATGTTTCAAACTGTAAAACATCACTGTTTTTAGGAAAAGCAAGTGAACATTGGTGTACATCATGAGACAGATAACTTTGAAAGCAATCTATTTTTTTCAAGTTTCTCTTTCTGAAGCAGCAGAGCCATAATTGTGCTGCTGTCTCAGAAGGCGTTATGTGCTCATTTCTATTCTAAATTTATGTTCTAAATTTGTACTCATTTGTATTCTAAATTTTCTTCACTGCTGCAGTTTTTTCTCCATTCATCTATGGTAGAAAATGAATGAAGTCTTTTTTGAGAAAGCAAGACCTTCAGTCCTGTAACCTCTCTGTTAAATATCACAGGACATACTGAGAGCAGATTGCCCTGGCCAGGGATGCTGTGCTATTACAGCTAGGATCATGGCAGTCTTGCTAGCACGGTCCATCCCCAGCACAGTGTGGAATGGACTGGAGAAACCTGCCTTCTTTCATGCAAGTGCAGGAAAGAGAAGTGACACAAAGTCCTCTGAGACAAACTTTGTCTCCTGTTTTCCTGTGTTTCAGGTGAAATCAATTTTTCAATAAAAGCTTTCACAAAATCAGATCAGTGAGAGTAAACAAAGCAAACACATACTGATTTTACTTGACTTTGCTTTTTCGTTGTATTATGCTGCTAACTGGAAAGAATACAGAAGTCCTATCCTTTCCCAGCTTTCTGACTTCTACTCCTAGGACCATCTTTGAGATACCACAACTGTTCACGTACTCTCAGTTTCCCATTCTCTGTGATCCCTATCACCCTACTGTTCAAAACTAAAAGCACCTGTGACAGTGCAAGGGCAGAGACTGGAAAATTGGTCCAGATGTAAGAGAACAAAAGTAGGAGGCATAGGAGGCATAGGAGTATTTGGTGTTCATCATATTACCACTTGGAGCACTTTCAATGGATACAAAACACCTTGCCACCTTTACTCATACCGAGGTCAATCCTTCAGAAGCTATGGAGGACAACTATATTTAACCAAGGCCCATCAGTAGCCTTAGAAGCAGAAAAGGTAGACTTACAGTCAGGGGAGGACGATATAAATCTGTTCACATCCATGGTAAGGACCCAGATAGATACTTCCCCTACTCTTCCCTGTCCCTGTCCTACTCTTGCCAAGCCATTGCCTTTTGCCTTCTCCCCTCCCTTGCGTTCTGCTTGGCCTCTGCACCTTGTCTGGACTCTGCTGAGCTGCGAGTGGCAGCAGGGAGTGACAGGAGTAGTTAGCAATCGCTGCTATCAAGACGACTAACGGCAGGAACAGTAATTCCAGGGAGGCCTCCCCACCTCAGCACAGCAATGACTATTTACAGCCTGAAAGGGCTTGCCAGCCACCAGCTCAACATCCTCTTAAGGGCAACAGATTATCCCTAAAGCTGGCTCCTCCAAGACTGGCCTCTGGACTGTGGGAAGGGCATAACCTGAAGCTGGATGGAGCTAACCCACTCAAGCTAGAGAAGAAATATTTAATTGTGTCTGAAGTGTCAGGATAGGTGAACTGGGAATGGGGAGGACAGTTTCTTTTGCTGTGAACTATTCACATTTTTAAGCACTGGGAATATTATGCTGCTCCTCTTCCCTTCAAATTTTGATTTTTCTTTGATTAATTCACCATTTTTGATGGAATCATAATTGCCCGCTAAGTGCTTAGACACCGTATTTCCATTTCTCAGCAAAAGAAATCACAGCCCAGTTCTGGTTAAAAGACTGCTGTAATGGTATTATCATCATCACAAACTTGAAGCTGCACCCTAGCTGCAGTGTGAATGCAGAAACCAGCATGTAAGAACTGTTCTATCTAAATCAGAGTACTTCCCACAGCATCTTCTAAGTATGTCCAGAAATATGGTACTAAATAATTCCTCTATGCTCTGTTTCTTTATAAAGCATCAGTAACATGCTGTACCAAGTCATTCATCATCCAGACAGAATTTGTACAAATATGTTAGTCTACAAATTGGCTGTAGAAGTTTCCAAATATTTTTTTTCTGTGACATGTCTACCAGTATTTCACCTTGTCACTAGTACTATTTGAAGGATCTTAGCCAGACAATGGAAATATATTTCAATTGTTCATGTGAAGCCTTGTCCCAAAACAATTCCATTCTTCCTGAATGTAAGATTGTCAGTCAGCTCCAGGTAATTTAATTTTGGTTGTAATTAAAAATTATTTTCAAGTTTTCATGTGCTAATGTCCTTTGGATATTTTCCTCACTCCTATAAGGCCTTCATGATTACATATGGTTTAGTTTGTTGGGTTTTTTTTAATTTTTAATAGAGAATTTAAAAAACTAAAGGAAGCATTCATTAGTGTAAGATTAAAAGTGGTGTGATTAAAAAAATTTTTCCTTTTATTCATAAAAGTAACAAACATCTCTTAGATGTTCATTACAAGAAAAAAAAATCTCTATGAACTTATAAGTCTTACAAAACTGCAGTTTCCCAAGGGGATATTTATAGGCTAATGTCTGTGAGCTGGGGCACAGATCTAATTCCAAGACTGGAAGAGCTGTAATGCAAGACTACAATAAAGGGAAGAAAATAAGTGTACATCTCAACGTATCTCTTTGAGACTGGCAGCTGTCAAAAACCACTGTGTGAGCTGGGAGTTCCAATTGCCATGCTTAGTGACAGAATCCACTGTTTTGTTTCTTGGAATAGAAACCAAGAGCAACTAAGAAAATAGATTCTGTTTAGGGTCTTAGCTTATGCTTACAGCAATAAACCACAAAGCAGTTGTGTAGAAGCTGCTCTCTGGATTCCCAGCTGGTACAATTATTCTAGGAACTGGTGTACTCTCAAAGAATACATTTTTGAGGACTGAAAAACACTGGAAGGAGAGTATGCCCTGATTCTGTTCTCCTTGATTTCAACAGGAGCAAAACCAGGTCCTCAATCTGTGTGTAATTCACATGATCTACTTAGCTAAACAATTAAGTCACAGCTCTGACATCTGATATTTATTTTAAGTTCTTTGAGCCAGATTCTCTTTTCTGAGTCAACCCTTTTTTCTGTTCTGGTGGCACAGAGTCCATAACAACCATGGATTTTCCCCGCTGGAGATTCTAGCAGCATGAATAAGTCTTTACCCGTCTGGCAAAATCAGCTTTCATGGTATTTCCTCCTCTATTTCACCCTCTGAATATTTGCCATACTCTTATGAGAAAGAGTAAATTACTAGGCCTGGGGTACATTTCTCATTACCATGCTTCAAATATCCTGAGTCTGTATACTTGCCTCTTCAAATTAAACCTATATGGTTAATTTGAAATAATCCTTAGGCTATTGTGACTGAGGTAAGAGCAGAGTCTGCTCTGGTGCTTCTTCTGTGGTATTTCAGGAGACATACAACTGAGGATCCTTCCAAGGTGTGTCATCAGTGAGATACCTCAGAAGCTCTAAATCCATGTACTCTGAGTCACTCCTGTCTGTGCTAATAATTTAATCATAGTGCGAGGTCATCCCTAAAGAGCCTCAATCCAAGCATGCCAACTTCTTAACCCCCATCTCTACTCTAAGAAAGCAGAGAGTGAAAACAGGTTCAACTGAAAAATTCCACATAATCTGAATAGAGTGTTTGTCAACCAGTGCCTGAGTGGGGAACCTTATGGCTCCTTCTATCTTACTGTAGGGGATGCATGCAATGAGAAGAACTTTAGGTGAGACTAGTTAAATGGAGGTGAAAAAAAATCAGGATGCAGTTTAACACTGCACTTACTGGAGTCTACTTTAACCAACAATGCAGTGTGGAAGTGATCTGCTGGGAACTGTGAATGCTCACAGAGGGACTCCTATGCCTCCTAGGTGGGATGTAATGGAACAATGCTAAGACATTGTGAAGGGACCACCAATTATTCAAACTTCATCCACACCTTTGAATATGTTCAGACAGTCAAGGATCTGAGTCCAATCTGAAGATGCACTCAAATCCTCATCCCTTAAGCCTCTGCTCTTTTCTGATTTACTAAAATCTGGAGTTCTCCACAAGTATGTGCTGGTACATGGTGTAGGCTACAGCTCTTCCCCAGTTCCTCACAGGGACTTCAGTGTCACAAAGAGATATTTTCACATTATAGACTCTGCCTTGGGCAGCTGAAGAGTTGTTGATTTCAGAGGGAACTGGAAACTGGTAGCAAACAGAAGGAAAAAAAAGGAATAAGTATGGAAAGTGTGGTTTCTAAGAAGAAGTTAAAAGTCTGCTTGGGCATCTCATTTAGTTTTATCCCCTTTAGCTACCATATAGCTGTGCCCCACTTCTGGGGAGAACTCTATTCTAAGGTGTGAGTTCCAACGAGCACTGAAAATGTTCAACAAACAGCTACCTACCACATTTAACTTCCAAACACAATATAATGGCCCAAAAAAGTAGGCTCAGACCTTCATGTGCAGAGATTTTTGGCCAAGGAAATGAGTCAACTTGGGAGGTAAACAACATCAAAGAGAACAACATTTAGAATGCAGCAGCCTCTTCTGATTCAATGGTTTTTAATCAGCCACTTTCCAATAATTCATTAAGACTTGAACAAAGAGATTGAAGCATTGGCTTCTTCTAGGGCTTCAGCCAAGCGTAATGAAATTATACCAGGATATATTTACAAGGTTGGATATCTTGAACTCAGCTGTAATTATGTTTATTACTAATTCTTCAATAGCTGCTCAGAAAGCATATTTGTATTAGTTAATCCTTGCCTGTGGAGACCCTTATATTAGCTTGGCAAAAGAACATTAAGAAGGATGGATTTCTTTTTTTTTCCCTCTCAGCAAATCCCTGTTTCCATCAGAAAATGCTGGGGGATCAAGAAATAAGCCAATTGTTGAGTATATGGTTACTTTTCTGCTATTTCTGAAGAGATCACTTCAGAAAACAGTTAAAACTAGAAGGGATAAAGATCTAGGTTAACATACTGTGTGCATACTTTATCTTTTTTTTTTCTTTTCTCCTCTGCCAGAGATGTGAACATGTAAAACACTAAAATACATATTTATTTTGAAAAGTAAAGGAAAAAAAATCTCAAAACTACTACAGATCTGCTGTAAGCAAAAGATCCCTCTTTAAAATAAAATCTATAAATAGGATAAACAGGATGGCATATTCCTCAAACAATTGAAATGAGAAAATGTCGGGTATTTCGAAATCCTTGCTATTTTGAATATTAAGCTGTGAATATGTACTTCCCCCTTCCCAAGACGAAAGATGTATTACAATGCTAATTGTTCATTAAACTTACAAAAGGATAATTCACTGAAAATAATGAGGCATATAGAAAAGACTGGTCCAACTATTCAAGGCGTTATTTACTGAAGCTGTCTTTCCCTGTTCAATTCTATAGAATTTAAATTGATTATTGAAAAAATTCTATTTTTTTCTATAACAGAAAACAATTTTCACTAATTCGTCTATTAGCTGCTCAGAATCATTAAACCATCAAGATATTTCAGATGATATTTCAGATGAATCCAGAGACTCCAAATTATGCCTGGAAAGTTGGTGGAGGGCTCCTGACTGAAGGCAAAACCACTCATAGGATAAGATTCAGACGCTACATATCTGTAAGTACTAAGAGGAAATTCACTTTGAGCAATTCTGCAGGACTCTGTGGAAAGCACTCTGTTTTAGCTATCATGGCTGCTAATAAATGCAGATTTTGGAATATTTGCATAAATTAAACACAAGAACAGCTGCAATACATCAAAGGCAATATATGAACTAGTTGAATTGACTGAATGAAAACTGATGACATGTGCTTAACTGCATGCAAGCCAAACTCAGCACTGACAGACACAGGCAAACTCTGTTGGTGTGAAAGGAAATAGAATCGAGTTTGCCAGAGCTTAATTAGACCCTGCTCTTTTTTCTAAATATGAATAGGCTCCAGGTTGATTGCTGTGCAAATGGTAATGTCTAACTGTACTTTACATTTCCTGTGCTTATTTTAGACATGTTTCTATTCCTTTCTGAATTAGAACAGATACAGAACTGTCACAGATGGATTAACAATATACCATTTCTCCATCATAGGTACTTTATTCTAAACTACTACTTTAAAGATGTTTCCAGGGATCATGTGTCAGGTTTATGCTCAGGCTAAGGTCATTTTACCCTATCATAGTACATAAGGAGTCTGCTTATAAAGCATAACTAAGATCAAAATATTTTATGTGAGTGTTACATATAAATGAATCAAAGATAGTGAGCCACTTAGACATACTAATATTGGAGGTTTCATCTTCATAAACAGGTGTAATATACATGCAAACATACATTTCAGTGGGCCAAAAGGTGCTGAGCAAAAGAGCTAACCTTAAAAAGCAGAAAACACTTTCTAAAGTTTGTGACTGAGCAACTTAAACACTTCCCTGATTTTTTTTATACCACTGTCACTGTTATCCTGGCATTCTGAGGTAGAATGTAACTGCAGAGAAAGTGGTCCCCCTAATACTTCAGAAGTTTCCTATTCATTCTAAGATAACACTTAACATATTTGTAATACTTAATCTCCAGATTTTCTTCTTCTCTCATTCCTTGTTCTGCCAGGAAAGAAACAGCTATCTCAGCCAAGAGTAAAGGTGGCTTTTCTGGAGGTGCTGCTCAGTTCTGGGACAGAGGACTTCAGCATAAATGTGTAGTTTGGATTTCTTTCAAGGATTTTTAAAGCCCTGACTGCATCTTACATAAGTGATCCTCCATATTCCCATGCAGCTGAATCACACATCCATGCATGGAGTGACTCCATCATGCAGGTAATGCAGAGCTACCCTGTTCATGAGAAGTAGATATGAGTGTAAATTTGCTGTACCTTTGCCAGTCTTATCCACACAAATTATTTATTTTGTAGTAATCCCTTTTCTGAAAGAATGAAAATTGCCTGATATCTAGAAAAGTGACTTGGTACTGAATAAAGGGGGAAATCTGTACACATTATCTTCATATAAAAACCTGGCATTTGATCATATAATAATGGGAAGCCCAAATTGTGGTACTTTGCTAGTTTACTACTGACCAAGAGGTCCATTCAAACTTTAGGTGCATAGTATCAAATGCAAGCAATTAGCCTGCTCTAGATTGCTTTCTGACCCAGAAGGTTTCCCTGAAGGCCACAAGAAACCCTCTTATTAGTATGTCTCAGCCATAACTTTTCCTTTACTGTGTAAAAGACAAGTTCTGAAAACCATTTTCTTAAATTTCCTAAATTGAAATTTCTGTGACAGCAGAGAAATCTCTCTTGTATTAGGCATGCTATGTGATTAACAGACTAAGAAGTAATTACTCTATCATGATTAGAGTAATAACATCACAGCTATCTCCTTACTTATTTTAATCCAATGGGATTTAAGGGTTTTACTAATCCAGGGCATACATCCACTACTGCCACATAGACTGACAAGGATGCATTTTCTAACACTTCATTTCAAAGTCGTCATAAACAGCACAGATTAAGGAAAAAAAAATTTCTGACTGTTTTCCAGTAGGGTTTTATTTTGCTTTTCACTTCATTTTACAGGCTTGAGTAAAATAGGAGAAAATAATTTGAGTAGCAAACCCTTAATTAGGTTTGTGCTATGTCACTCAGGATGCTGTCTAAAATCTGCAAGGAACATGACAACAATTGCTTTGATGATGTAACTTTAAATGTTATTCTTAAAGCCAAAGACACAGATTTCAAACCATGTAGTAAGACAACACATACTAAAATGCAATTGAACTAACTTACTGGAAATGAGAAAAAAAAACTTACTAGACTTTAAAAAACAACAAAAACAAGAAGCTTACAAAAAAAAAGTTTAAATATTCTTAGCATTCAAAATTGTGCTTTTTATCGTGAGTGGTTTTTGCTTGGCTACATATATTTTAACTCCGTTTTTAAAAACAAAGTATTAGGATCAAAAAGTAGACACAATTTGTAACTCCAAACAGTCTTTTTCACTGGTGTTAAAGCCTATACTAAACAAAGACATTTTTAAGCACTGTTTTGGTAAAATCAGCGGAGCACTACACATCAATGATTTTTTTGCACAAGCAGACAAGATAAAACATAGGATAATATCAAAATGGCCACTAATCAATCAAATGCTTGGATCCTTCATGTGTTAAATCTTGTTTATAGCCTAAAGAATTGTGCCCTCAGTATGTAATCAATAGTCCATTAAACCCCTCTCTAGAGCAGCTGTTTTCCAATTGGCCAACATTAAAAACCCACAAAACTTGAGTAAATAGCCTCTAGGACTTACACAAAAGTAGTAACCTCTAATTCACAAGTGACAAAATGAAGCACTCATCCTTAAATTGAATAGAAAGGCCTAACCATCAACCACCAAACCAAACATAAGCAAACAACTGAGATGTTTGCTTTTTTTTTCAGTACAATGTCATCTGAATGCATGTAACGAAAAAGAAGATATTTACCATGGCTATTAAAGTGTACTTATTTGATATGTTTTAAAACAAGTCTTACAAATTATTAATATAGGATAACATTCCATTTCAGTTTTGAGGTATTTTTACTTCTGTGAAATGTATTTGATAAACCTCTGAAAATTTTATTTTTCTAGAAAACAGGTAAGGGAGATATTTTCTCCTTGCAAAAACTGCTTTTAAGTCACTTGGAGAGATCTTCTTTAAGAATAAAATTATCTCAATGCAGACAGTGGCCTTACATATACTTTAGGCATGGAGCCAGTCACCCCTTTCTCTTTGCAGCATCTCAGTGGTTCTTTTTGTAGATGGTGCATCTTTCTCAGTTATCTCATTGATAATGAAGTTTTGCCTATAGCTTTCCACAGCGACGACTACTCTGCAATTATTTTTATGCTGTGTTAAGCACTTTGGAAAACATAAGCCTTTACAATTCACATTGGTGAATTATATCTCTTAAATCACATGTGAGTCTAACACATCACGTCATTCTCATGAACATTGCCCTCAAACCTTATTAATTAAAAGAGGAATCTGGGTGCCTAGATGTATGGATGCATGTGCAATTCTCTTTTCATATCTTTTTCCCTGTATACATGCTTATTTAAAAAACAACATCATCTCCACTCTTGAAGCAGTGTACTTTCAAGGTTAGAGGCTACCTATCAAACAATAAATGTATTACAAAGCCTTATACCTGTGCCCTGCCATTCTCCCACCTCTCAGAGTCTTTCCCTGGCAGACTAACACCTGAAATAACAAACCACAAATACACAGAGACCTGCTATTCTTTCTTGATAGAAAAATCAAATTGTGCATAATGTAAAGGAAAAAATCACACCATATATATATATATATATATATATATATATATATGTATGTATATATATATGTGTATATATATATATATATATATATATATATATACACACACACACACACACACACATATATATATATATATATATCAGCTCTTCAGTTTGCTCACAGGCTCAGGGCCAAGCTAGACTAATACAAAATTCATGCTGCTGCTCCTCAATTACAGATGGTAATGCATGCAGATCTACTTTGAAACAAAACTTCTGTTTTCTTTACTATTCACTTTGCTGCATATTGGAGAAGTCCTGGTGTACTTCAGAGCCAATCCTGGCATAATACAGTGAAAATTCTGACATTCACTTTTTGTGGCCAGAGCTGTACCCACTAGTAATTGCGTGTCTTGTCATGCTAAATACAAGTTTTGTAAAAATATTAAATAGGACTAAAACAAAACCCAGAAGACCTCCTCATATTTATCAAAGCAATAGCTCAACAGAAAAGCTTTTCCATATGCTGACATCCTATCTTGCTCCTGGGACAGCAGAGTGGAGTCTGAAATGTTTGCTGCTCAGGGTACTGCAGTTCAAGGAGGCTTCTCCCTTTTTGTGCCAGGACAGCACGATGTCTCAGACACTGAGTGCCCTTCACTGGGATTAATGGGAGTGAGAGCAAACCCCTTGGAGGCCACTTCATTTGAAGCACTGCTCTATACGTCACTATATTTTGGGTCTCCATGTATGCAATAAGTGTGTTTTATCTTTGCTCACTCCCTCATCAGCTCTCAGGGTTGGTCCGTGGGCTTGATATTCTCCACCACAATATGGGAGACTTCTGTCTCATCCTAGACTTCAGATGCCTTTTGTTCAGTGGCCTGGCTCTACTGTCTGGCAGAGCACTGCTGCTAAAAGTCATATTGCACAATACACCTAAAACCCCATGCAGGCAGGGACAGGAATGTAGCAGTGGTGTGACAGATGGCAAGGCCATCGTAACCATGATTGGTCCTAGCACTGTGCAGAATTGAAGGAATATACAATCTCTGCAGTGTTTGGGACTTCCTCTCATCAAAGGAAATGAAAATCCATCCTGTTCACTTGTATTTTTGGGTGGAACTGACACCTAACTATGGTACAAGCAGAGATAATGGTTCTTTCCACCAAACCCGCTGTAATGTTTTATTTACTCTCCTCTTCTTCTAAGCCTCCTGAATGCCCAGCAATTCCTATTAACACAATACAGTAAAAAAAAAAAAAAAAAAAAAAAAAAAAAAAAAAAAAAAAAAAAAGCACTAGCTTATTAACAGGAAAGGAATAATAATCAGATGAGACTTAGGTATTACAAAGAACACTGTGTTATGTCATACCATATATTTTAATTTCTTAGAGACAAAGTTTACATTCCTCAATGGTCTCCTTTTTTTATTCCTGATCTGTAATTACATTCACTGAAGTAGTTTAGTATTAGGCATAGCAGGTCTTTCAGAATTAGGGACTTCCAGCTGTAATTATCACTACAGGAGAAATTATCATAATAGGAGATTTCTTTAAGTGAGGGAAAAAACCAAAACTTTTCTTATGCCTTACATAGGATAAATGGGTTTGATTTAAGCATAAACTAAAATAAACCTCAAACAAATTTTTCAAACCAAATTCATGATGAATAATGGTTACACTAGCACTATGTCATAGGACAACTTACAGTTTTCTGCTGCTGATGTGTAAGAAATTTTGGCATAAAACTGAACTCGTAAGTGCAACCTCAAAGTTTAAATATTTTGAGGGCCAAATTCTCTTCTCTGATATGTTATTCTAAATCTGAAGTAGATATGCTCAGGAGGCTAATTTGAACATACTCATAAACTCAGGGCAATATTTATCTTCATTCCTTCATGCTGGAAAAATGACTAGTCAAAATGTTTTAAAATGTCTTGTTGGTCTCCCAGGACAAAAGAGAAATTTCAGCCCCCTGACACTTGTAAGTTCAGATAGTTCTTTTCTCCACTGTGGGCAATAGGTAAGGAAAGAATAGTCAAAGCAGATTTTTTTATTTCTCAAGATTCTTTAAATCCAATTACATGGAAGCTATTCTGGTTTTGAGGAAAGTGTTTGGATAAATGTAACAAAGAAAACTGAAGAAGAATGACAAACTATTCTAGTTCCCCTGACATGACATCCAAAAATAACCTGAAGCTGAATCTTCTCTTTGTGAAAATGCATGTTTTCTTCATAAAAAGAGCTGACCACAGTTATGCATCAGAAGCAGGGGATAGTTATAAAAAAGATTACCCATTGAAGAGCTTTCATCACTGAGATTAAAAAACTTTAAGACACTTCTTATTGAAAAATATAAAATCACACTCAAGCATAAAAACCTCATGGAAATCAGGCAAGTAAAGGATGTTATGACAGAAATTTTAGTCCTACTAGATATAATAACTCTCAGGAACAACTTCTATTTTTTGTGACATCCTACCAGGAATCCTAGAAAATATGAAGATTGCTTTTTGGTTAGTTGGAATTTCTTCTAAAGGTACTGTTCAAAGTGCTCATTCTCTTTAATCAGGTCACCAAGAAAAACAGGGACAGATCTGTGTGAGATAAGACTTTTGAACATGTAGGGATAAAAGAGATAAGAAGTTAAGACACCTAAAATGTTGGTGAAACTGGTATTTTTATTGCCTATTTAAGTGTCCTGGGTCATACAAGAATCATGACACAAATTTTCTAATGGTTAAGAAGCACATGACATGGAATATAACCCTGGTCATTAAAGGGCAAGAAAGACCTAAAGAGTCCTTTCCAGGCAGGTCACAGCATCACACTGTCCCACACAGCTGAGCAGGTTTGAGTATCTACTCTGTTTCGGAGCAGGTTTGAGTATCTACTCTATTTTCTATTGCCTCTTTGCTCTGTGACAAAATCATACGAAGTAGAGCACAACTCATTCCCATGGCACAGCTCTGGCCCAGGAGCTGTCCATGAACCTCTTGCAGGCCACATCCAGATGGGGTGTCACAGAAAAAAAACCACTCTTGCCTTCATGTCCCCTTTATGCATCTAAACTGAGTGGTACATGTACAGTGTCTGACAGGTTAAGTGTCTCACTCTTCTTTTTCCTGCCTCATCAAAGATGCCCAGTGGGTGCTGTGCTTTTCCATTACAGCCCCAGCTAAATGAGCAGGACCCCATCAATCTAAGGGGAAGTCCCATCCTCTCTCAAAGCTAACCCCTGGACATGTGCTGTAGCCAAGTGCCCTGTGCTGCCCCTAGAATTCACCCAGTGGTACTCCAGGTGAGCTTTCTCACTATAGAAATAGTTAACCAAGCCCCTAAATGAAATAAAAGAAAGGTGAGTGTGGAGGTGAGTGGCTAGACTAAAGCTGGAGAGTGAGGGAATTCCCTCCTGAGAGTGAGGGACTGAGAGAACAGGAGGGGAAGCACATTTCAGTCCTCCTGCTATTCAACTCATTGATTGCAGAGTAGCATCCTCAGAAAAAGCAAAAAACAAAAAGAGAAAACATAGAAACCATTTGTGTTGCATTCTCTGTTGTGTATACAGCACTATTCTGGATGCTTTTTGTTTCAAACAAGAGAAGTAATTAGCTGCTCAACTGTCTTTTAAATCAGACGCTTGGGTTTGATTTTCAGCAGCTACAGACAATCAAAATACATAACTCCAGTTTCAAATGCTTGGCTGAGTACTCAGCTGAATGCAACAACTTTTCTGTCTGAGGGGAAGATAAGCCTTCTGTTCAGCTGATGATCAGGTACTACCAGCTGGAATAAAAAGCTGCCATTAATGTGTTGGTGACAGGAGTTATAAAAATGAGTTAATTACTTGTAAGAAAAGCCTTGTCACAGTCCTCTATCCCAAAAAACAAGAACACAGCATCATGACAGGTAGTAATTTGTATCCTTGGTATTGGTAACAAAAAATGAGATGAATATAAAAATGGGACTATTATTTAAACTGTAGATCTGCTCTTTCTAGGCTGGAGAGGCAGCTACCTTTGTGGCTGCCCCTAGGACACTCTACCTGTGTCAGGGACAACTGGAGAATTTCTCTAAGGATGTTTATATGTTCCTTTTGTATATTACATAGTTACTAAAAGTACCAACTAACAGAAAACACTGTCTCACTGTGTATAATACTGATGGGTTTAAGAAAATTCCCCTTCAAATAATAAATATTATTAAATATTTCTACTTTCTATAGTTAAATATAATTATTTAGTTTGGATAAAACATCTCAAATCAGAGAGACTGTTGTTCAAAACAACAGTCAGCTTTTTTTCTCAAAGCAGCTGATAATAGTAATTCTTGCAATAATTATGGCAGAGTATAAACCTGAGACTAATTTTCAGGTTTATACTACCCTGTCTTTCATACTCTTGAAAGGAAGGATGTAAGTCTTCATGAACTCTGCCTTGAAAAACCATTTTACTTTTTTTTTTCTTGGCCTGTGGTCTTGTCCACAGCACATAAAGAATTCAAGTCACAGTAAATAAACAGTTATGACCAGTCATGCTTATAACCTGCAGCATCTTCTCCAGTCAGCACACAAATCTGTGGCAATCTGGTTTGGGCTGTTTTTCTATAACTACCAGAGACTTTATGGTCTGAAAAAGCAAGAATATCTGGAAGCTCACTGGGACATTACAACCCCTTACAGATGTACAGTTCAATACCTGGAGCAGATCAGGCTAAGAATCTTCCATGGCCAGAGCATTGTTTAGTTTTTGATGGATAAATTTTAGCCCAGTTTCTTTAGAATGTGCATCAATATCCCTGTGCAAGTGCCACCCAACCAATCAGTTATTCACCTATTAATTTCTCAATTTGTCACCCATCTTCAAGTTTTTCGAAAATGGAGCTTAATTTCATTTAAAACAGGCTACTGAACAGAAAAAAGTCTACCAGTGAGACTTGAGAAGGGCTGCATCTCAGTTTCACCTATTACCAGCCATCAGCCACAAGGGCGCTCTCCAGGGACACAAATCCCTAAGAAACCATACTTCCTTGGGTTTCCTCAGTTTTTCTCCAGCAAGGTCTGTGGCAGGCGATAAGATTAGTGGGCTACAGCAAGGGACAGTCACTAGGTTCCCCTTTTTTGTGGCACTGCACCATCCTAACTCACACAGACCCCTCAGGCAGCTCCACTCCAGGAGGAAATGCCTGGCCAAGGACAGTGTGACTATCACCAGGCAGCTGTGCTTGGTCCTGAACTGTCCCTGCTGTCCCTGCCAGGCCTGGCCCGTGCCAGGGCTGCAGAGCTCCCCGCCCCAGTCTGAGCATCCTCCAAAAGGTGAAATAAGCCCCATGCCCATCTCGGTCTGGATCTTCTGCACCTGCCCTGCGAAACTAGAGAGGTGCATCACATGGGAACCAGCAAAGTTGGGGAGGAAGTTTAAAGGAGTATGTCCAGAGAGCTGTCGCTCACATTGGTCATTTATTCTTTGTACCGACCAGAGCAGCCCTCCTAAGACTGGGGAGAAACAGGGCTCCCCCAGTGCTGCGCTGCAGCATAGGAAAGTTGGAAGACTTGCTCTGAGGGGCTGTAGATCAATGGTCGAAGGTGCCGAAGCCCCAATGACCCTTTCTTCCCTTCCGTCTCAGATACCCCCACAGCTCCGGCCGGCTTTCCGCTGGCCCGCTCCCTCCCGCAGCGGGATGCGCCGGCAAAGGAGCCGTCGGGCTCTGCCGCCGGAGGAAGCGGCAGGGACGGGATCCGGAGCGGGCTGCACCCCCGGGCTCCCTGTCTCTTACCTCCGTGCCGGGCGGCGGCGAAGAGTCGCGGGGGCGGCGGGGCGGCGGCGGCGGCGGCGCGGGGGTCTGTCGGAGGGGCACTGCCGCCGCTGTAGCGCCGGGAGATCACCCGCTCCCTCCGCGGCGGGCGGGGCGGCAGCGGGCGGCCGTCGTCGGCCAGGGCTTGGAGGAGGATGTCGAGGAGCGCCCCCCGCTCGGCTCCGGCGGCGGGCACGTCCCTGCCCTCGGCGCCCGGCGGTGGCGGGGCAGAGGCCAGCAGCAGGAGCACGATGGCAGGCAGCGCCTGCCGTTTCTTCGCCCCTCGCATCTCTGCGGCGCTGGGAGGAGGCAGAGAGCGAAGGCGGTCAGCGCCGGGCCCGGCCCGCACCCCTCCCGCCCGCCCCCCATGCCGCGCCCGGGGGCACCCCCGCCCGCCGGGGCCGGGCAGAGGGGGAGCGGAGCGGGGACCCGACGGACCGCCACCCGCCGGCCCCGCCAGCCCCCGTGCGGTGCCGCCGCGCTCGCCCGGCTGCGCGGAGGCTGCGTTTTATAGCCACGGATTAAGGGAAGGTTTTTAAGCGCGGCGCACATGTTGGCGGTACGGGGTTTCGCGGGGGATTTGCCCGGCTCCCTTCGTTCCGGGAGTCCCCGCGCCCGCGGGTGCCTCCGGGTTGTGCCGGCGGAGAGGGGCGGCGCGGGAGCCCCCACGATGGGCCAGCCTTGTCCGGTGCCACACCGCGGGTTCGGGGAGCCAGCACGGACGGCAGTCGGATGGAGTTCACTGAGGGGCAGGTTACATTGGAAGTGCCGCAAATCAGGGTAGAAAGGGCGAAACTACCGCAGGCTGCGGCTTCGAGAGCAGCGCTTAATGCCCTAAGTAAGCTATTCTAATTATAGAGAACGGGTAGGATTAAGAGGGAGGGAGGGAAATTCTGTTATTTACAAACTGCTTTCTAGCTGGCCTGCCTTGCAAATCCTCTTGGGCGAAGGAGTTAATCGGAGCCTCAAGGGAGCCGTCTTTCCCCGACGGCTCCGGGCTCTCCCTCCCTCCCTGCCGTGCCGGGGCGCCCGGCAAACCCGGGGAGTAACCGAGGAACGACCCGCGGTTCGCTGCCGGGGCAGCGACACCTCCTCGTTCCACGCCGAGACGCCCTCCGGAGAGCCGGCTGGCGGCCGCTTACCTTCAGGCAGAGGCGAGTCCGGCTGGGTGCGTGCGGGCTGGGGAGCGAGGTCCTGTGCCGCCGTCGCAGAGCCCGTGTCCCCGCGGAGGCTCCGCCGGGCGCGGAGTGGGGCGCTCGGTGCTGCGCCCGGAGATGGGGGATGCACCCTTCAGGGCCATGCGCTTCTCTTATATAGTCCACACCGGCGTACTCATTTGAGTACTATCGACTTTAGGTGGGTGGCAGTCGATGGAGACACCTCTGGTAATCACTCTTGGGCTCAGAGAGGGTCTTTTCTGACAAACTTCCTCCTCCCCGTTTGTCCCCCGGTGGATGGCAACTGAAAGCTGCGTTTGAAGTGACTCTGATCTATTTGTGAAATTAGATTTCCCTGAAGATTGGGGAACGCTTACTAATAAAGCTGCCGGCTCAAGAGATTAAAATGTGCTTTAACTTAGCGGGATTCCCTTGGGAGTACAACAAGGAAACTATTTAATTCCCCCCTTTTTTTATTGAACCAAGAAGCCGTGAGTAAAGTCTGAAGTGTGTATAAATTTGGTTCTGTTTTGATGTCAAGGAAAGTGGTAGTCTGTCTTTGGCAGGTGAATTCACAAACTATGAACCTCGTAAAAGTTTGCTTCTTCAAAACAGCTCTTTTAATTTTTGACAATGACGCTTAATGAAAAGCTAAAGGTAGTGACCTAATGAAACCATTAAACCCACAGGTTTAAAAACTTGCCTCCTAAAGCCCTAAACAGATCAGCCAAAATTTAGCAAATAAAATCTCAACTTTCAGAGATTGAAAAGCAATACGCATTTTTCAAATTATACCACATTATATAGACAATATTTTATGTTGGTATTTTTGTTGCAAGTGTAACTCTTTGTCATAAGTTACCACTTAGATATTTACTTAATAAGAGTGGGACAAAAAGACAAAAGATTTGAGATATCCTGTAAGATGTGAAAATGGGGAATTTGGATTTGAAAGAGATTTGAACTATCCTGAATCTGCCTGGCACACATTTCCTTATGAACTTTGTCTCTTTACCCAAGCTCCTTCATTCATACCCTTCTCTGGTTGTCTCAGGCAGCACACACTCTGGGCTGTATCTCACAGGGACTGTGTCATTGCTGGTGATGGGAACAAGCTTCTTCCCCACATCATCCTCTGCTTGGGCCATCCTCACTCACCTTTGGGGGTGTGATCCCACAAAGATTGGAGATCAAACCATGTTTAACTAATAAAAGCTTACAAAGGGTTTTATCACACTAAATTTTTTTAGAGGTCAGTGTACTGCACTAGATATTGGTCTGACCTGTGGATTCCCAAGATAACTGCAGCAAGGTGCCATTCTCTTTCTTGCTAGGTGATTTCCTCCTTTTGCATCTTTATTGGGTGCATATAAGGAGTTTACCTTTGTCAAACTGATGGTTAAGTTCAGTGAAGAGGGAAAGGGGAGCACTAACCAGATGAGAAATAAAGCAGCATATTAATTAACCAGCTGCAAAATAAATCCAAAATTTTCTCTCCACTTGCTCATTCGTTTCTATTATCTTATTATTCTTTTATTTTGCCCTCAGAGACATTTATATTGACACCACAGAATGGGACTGAATTTTTCTATGGAACCTGCCAAAGTATTGCCTTGACTGGAACTACTCTGCCCAACTTTATTACTAGTCATGGACTAGGTTTACATCTTCTAGAAGAAGGTCACATGGAGAGGAAATCCATGTGGTACTGCTAAGACAGAATAATTTTGCTGCTCATAAAAACCCCAAAGTCTTTATTGGATGTGTGTTTGAGGCAGATGGCAGAATACTCAAAAGGATTAAAAGCAGTATTGCAAAAGGCAAGCAAATAGTACCCTCTTTTCTCACCCACATCCCCACAGAAAATCTAGGGAATCTGCAGACTAGCACGGCTGATTATCTGATCTTGATGGACAACATTCTGGGGCTGCCAGTTTGGGAAATTTCTAACCCCTTCAGCACAGATGAAGGGTCCTCAAATATATCACACCCACTCAGTGGGTTCCTAAGATAAAAATGCTGCTACAAATACTAAGGCCATTAAATTTTGCTCTTTAATTTAAATGTTGATTATTTAGGATTTTGAAGATTTGTATTGGAACACAACCAGACCTTTATAAGCCACCCAGTTTTACCCCTGTCCTTTACCTCTGCTGTAACTTGTTTCTCTCCTTTGGAAGAGCTGTATCCTTCTTTCCATGGAGGGACATTATACCCACCCAGAGGGCAATGAACTGTTTTTATAATTTTTATAATTAATTTTAAGTTAGACAAAATAAACAGGTAGGTTACTTAATTTCTTATCCTTTTTTATGTTATCTTTTGGTTTTTTCAAAAGAATAATCACGAAGGTTAGAAAACAAGAGAATGGGTGTCCCTGCTAAGCAGCTTGAGAGGCAGATCTATCAGCCCTTAAAGCTACTGCAAAGATTTTCATTCACTTCTGTAGGAGTTGGGACAAGCCTTAAAATGAAAAGAATCAATTAGAACCATAGCACATCTAAATCACAAGGTTTAAGTAGCTTTTTCAGATTCTTTCTATGCTCAAGAACCTTGAAGTCTTGTGTAAAAACAAGACAAACAAAAAGATTTGTTTTCTTTTATTGTGCAAAGCCTTGTCTCCTTTTAAGTTGTTTTGATATTTGAACTCATCTGAGAGCAGTTGAAAGAAGGAAGACCAGACTGCATCCAGAGGATGATGTTTTGCTAATCCTAGGCAATTCTGGCAGGATGAAACCCCATTCTCACTGGCCCTTTTGTTAGTAGCTCTAGTGTTTCTCCTCATCATTATATGGAGAAAGAATCTCAGCATGAGATTTACATCAAAGAGACCATCATAGAGCTTCACTCAGTATCTTATTTAGGAACAGAAAACCTGTTAGTAGTGAGCCTAAATAAGTCTGGTTATTTGCTTCCTGTAGCAAACAGATTTAAACAGGTACATCACATTATTTTTCCTGTGACATGTTCTTTTTATTTTCTGGTGTGCCTTAGCCACAAGTATGTCTGATGGAAGTTAAAAGCAAACTAGTTATGTTGAAGTGTCATAGGGCTGACAGAGACTCAGAGAGATGATCTAGTGCTTTCCCTTGCTCAAGGCAGAGACAACTGTATCTATGTCATCAGGGCTCAGCAAAAAAACTTTTAATTTCTCCCGTTAAGCTCAACACTTCATCACAAATCCATTAAATGAAAAATTGCTAAATGTGGGTTTAGAAGTGACATTTTACCCCGGGATTTACACTGAAATATAAAAATTATCTAAATGTATTCCCAAAGCACACACTCAAATAAAAGACAGGCTAAAGTGATTTAAAATTTAGGTGTCTTGCTGTCTCTACATAAATCTGTCTGCCAAAGATTTCCATGGCCACTCATCTAAATCAAGAAATAAAACAGAGAAAACCTGTTGAAGTTCATAAGAATTTTCCTGTTGACGTTGTTGAGCAGGGATTTAATGCAGGATTGTTACTAAAGGAAAGGTGAAGAAGTGAGAAATCACCTTAAAATTATGAATGTACCAGCCAAGGCAGTAAACTATAGATGGCTGTTGTAATTTCTAATAAGTAACAGAGGATTCCAGCTGTTTTCAGATCGCAGCATTTCCTTAATATCAGAGTTTTTACACTGCCATATCCATGTGAGCCTGTTGAGGCTCAGTGCAGAGGACTTGATCAGATGGCCTTTAGAAGACTTTTTGCAATCCTTTGTTTCTATGAATCTATGGGGATTTTTGGGAGCGACTTTTAAAGCACAGGTCCTGCTAATGAACTGTTTGATGGGAAGGCCATACAGCTAAAAAGCAAAAGAGTGTCATTAAAAGAAATGTGAGAATCATTGTGCTGTATTTATATCTTAAATGAAAACTTAGTGCATCTCATAACCTGGTGTTATTTTTTGAACATTTTTGGTAGAAGTAGGACAGCAGAGAATTGTGGTGTGCTCTTAATTGAACTTTACATAGTGGCTCCCAGTGGTTATTCTGTACAATAAAGATCATCTTCTTTCCCATTAAAGAATAACATATAAGTTTTATTATTACAAACATATCTAAGCATTTTTGACTACAAAGCTGTAATGATCTTTACTGGCCTTATCATTAAGAAATTCTACAATTAAGTCCCCTTTATGGTTTGGGGTGTATTTTACACCTTCAATTACAATATAATGAGTCATTTTTTAGGCCCCTTGTTTCCCTTGTGTTCTGAAGGCTGAGCTGGAAACATGAAGAAGTTTCTGACATACAGATTTTAAACAATAGCCTGAAAACTAATCTGCAAGCTGTTTAGCAGGAGGCAAAGAGGATCTAGGGAGAATACTGAGGAGCCAAGTTTGGTAGGACTATGAACGGAGTCCTATATTCTCTTATTTTTCCTGAAACAGTTTCAGTAGTGAAGGTTTAGTGTCTGCACTCACTGACTGCAGCTGGGACTGTTCAGCTGAAGGTGGCACATGGGATAAACTACCAGTCTGAGTCTGTAGATGTTATTTCACAAGAACTTGACCCAAAGAGTTTTTCTTTTAGCATAGCTGATATTGAGAACTTAATAGCAAGAAATGAACATGGCTTGCCTTTTCAATTGTTCCCTGGACAAGATCTTCTACAAGATTTTCAAAGAAAAATAAAAAGACTTTAAAACCTAGAAAGATTTTCCATGATCTGAGAGTTGTCTGCTGAAGACAACTGGTCTCAAGGGCTGAGAAATAATCTGTCTGCTCAAAGGACCCTCTGAGCTGCTTGCAGTTCTTCACTAATGCTGGAACATGGAAGGTATGAAGGCAATTATTTGTATTACCATGACTCTGAAGATTGACAGCTTAGCTTATTTTTAGAAAATATCCAAGAGTGACTTGGTTTATTGTCACCTTTTGATTTTGGCCAGAATTATATTTAAGAAGGACAAAGCAGACCCTCCACCACAAGAATCCTGCTGCAGACATCTGCTGTTATCTGACCCCAGAATACCAAAAATAGATACCAAATTGTCCCACTGGTTTGAGCCTTTTTCTTTTGAACCCAGATCTTCAGCTCTGTCAGATGCACTGCAAAAGACAAAAGTTCTTTTTCTGAGGTAATGACAGCTTATTACACCTGTCATTATAGCAGCTGAAAGAGTTTATTTGCAGATGCAGCAGGTTTAAATTAAATCTCTTGCCTGGCACAGAAGACATCTTCACCATTATGCCCCTTGTGACAGCAAATTCATGACAGCAACTTCCTGACAGCACCAAAAAACTGACTGGTGACCAGAATAACTGTGCAGGTGCCATGGCTTCCTTGAAGAGATCCAACTCACCAACAGGAGGACAATTACCCAAACTTTTCCTCTCAACACCAAAGACTGAGTGACATTTTCAGGGCAACAAAGGCAGTATCAAGACTTTACATTCAAATCATGGTTTCACTGATTCAGAAAAAAAATGTTTAACTTCATCTTGCATGAGAGCCTTCATCAGGAGAGCCTGAACCTAGGGATTTTTGTGGATGGAAAATTTCAAGGGCAGCCTTCAATGCAGACAGAGAATCACTCCAGATGTGCTGCAGCAGAGTGGTCTGAGTTTAGAGCTCACTGACCTCCACTGCTGAAGTAATCAACTTTTTAAAAAGAACAAGAAAAATTGGATGTGTTATGTCACTGATGAAAGAGGATGCTCGAAAATTTTAGAAAACATGAACTGTAGGAACCACTCCAAATGGAAAAGTCCTCCAGCTTAGGTTCACGTTACTTCCAAAGCAGAAGTTAAGACATTTGATGCCATTCCCTACAGCAAAGATATTTTCTGATTATCTATTACCTTAAGGATAGATTTCCACAGTGGTCTCCTGTGAATCCTTGCTGATTTCTTGTCTGATTTCTCATCAGACTGGCAAACTTTCCAGACCTGCTGCATGTCAATGGTTTCAATGCAAAAGATTTCTAAGAAGCATTTGACTTGGTGCCACTTGACAGTTTAGACAAGAACTTTGAAAGTTAACATGGTCTGAATTCAGTGGATTAACTGGCTCTCAGAGGAGCTTCATACTAAAGATGTTAGTGGGGTAAAACACACATCAGGGTTGATTTGGTAAGAGATTATCAGCAGGAATTGACTTTTAAACTGGAAGGAGGTAAAGAAAATTGTTTTGCTGGCCAATATGGGCACTGAGACTGAGGGGACTAAATCAATCAGAACACAGACATTTGCAGAGAGAGGAGCTCTCTGAGGGTGGATTCCTGCCTGAAAAAGAGTTGGCCAAGCAATGCTGCTGATGCCCAGAAAGAAGAATCTCAGATAATACTGTTTCTCACTGGTGAGACTGCTGATCAAATCTTGTACTTTAATCATCAATTCTGACCTCAGGAAGAATAACAGAAACTGAAGAAAAATAAGGAATATGCTTTTAAGTTTGGAAAAAAAAAAAACTTTAAAACAAAAGACTCCAGTTTATGAAGAAGAATTTTGAGCTTGGTCTAAAAATACCTACTCAGAAAACAGAATTTTGATGTTAGGAATCTCTTTAATATAGGGACATGAATTTGTAAAAGACCATCATGGTCATTCAGTCCACAAATGAGAAGCTGTAAGAGTGCAGTAGAGACCTACTTCAGACAGAGTATAAAACATGCTCTCCACATGCCTCTACAGACTTCAGATGACACACTATTGTTATTGAATAGTCTAGAGCAAATTGAAAAATGCCTGTGACGGGTCAAAAGTAAATCTCTAATGTCTGAAGGCACTTCAGGAAAATATCCAGAACAATGCCAGAGCCTTGAATGAGTAGGGGATTTTTAAAATAAGCCAACCTGAGGAAGCAGGTCATCCCCTTGCTATGAATGTCAGAATTCTTCTGCCTACCTGACCTAGAGGAAAAATTTCATGATGACTCCAGCCCTGGTGACTGACTTAGAGCAGAACCTGTGATTATGATACACAGCCAAGCAGCTGAGAATTTTATAAATTGCTAATGGATCTTTTTGACATATTGTCTCCAGCTGTGAAAATCTCCAGTGACTCAAAGGGAAGGGAAAAATACCGATCTGTTCCTCCTCTCTGCCTCCTGAGGCAAAGAAGGCATCAAAGGGACACATAAGGAATAGTTCCTGTTTCATCAGGTGAGAATATGGGATTGAAGCAATGGGAATGAAATAGGTGAGCAGTGCTCCTATAACTTATGAATTCACTTGGATATAGTCATTGTTATTTTTCAGAGACTACTTCTAGGTCTGGCACTCTTCTGGTAGTAGGGGCAGTGGGACCAATGGCTTTATCTTCTCCCTACCACTTTCCATCCCCCCGATTTCTTATTGAACTAAATAATGGTTCGAAGGAATAATTGATTATAGATTTTCCTTATTTCTTAAGATGCTCATCCTTTGATAAAAGTTATTTTGTAAAAACCTCTAACAATGACAGAGAGAAATCTCCTTATGATAAATTATGTAAAAGCGTCTTTAGTCCTTATAAATAAAATAAATAAACTGTTTAATTTGGTAGCATTAGGTTTGAAATGCTTTTAAGGACCCTTGCCATATCCCTGATCCCAGGTAAAGTTTTTGATTATCATAAGAGGAACCAATAAATTACACTTGATGTAGTTATATGTGGGGTTTTTTCTGATAAGTTTGAAAAGAACAAGCATTTAATTTTGCTTCCTTTCTACTGTGTTGCAAGACTGGACTGTTGTAGAACTCAGCTCCAAAATCATACAAAAAGAAATAAGTACCAGATCTTCCTAACCATCTTCAATTTGACCTTTTTTGTCCTCTTTTCTATTGCACTTCCTGTCATGCTACTCCTACATCTTAAAACACCACTTAACCTGTTCCTTCAACTGCCTCAGCTTCTCCTTGGTATACATTTTTTGATCCTGCCTTCCTCTTTTCAGCCATCCATCCCCCACATTATTTTTTTTTAATTTTCATTTAAAATGACACATGACACTACTGCTGAAATACCAAATGTGTTCATTCATGCACCTTTTTACATGCCCCTCATATTTCTAACAAACAGAAAGCCATTTAATAAGTTCTTTGTTACCAAGGAAAGAAGAAGAAACCTTACTAAACACATCCAAAATCTCTGCTAAACATTAATTTTTGTCCTGATCTATGACAACTTAATAAAGAAGCTGAGTAACACTTTAATGTTTTTTAATTATTTCATTTTAATAATAATTTTAATTTTGGTGGTGGTGATGTATTCCTTTTTTTTTTTTTTTCTGTGGATTTCTTTTTCCAAATTGACTTGGACATTTTTAAAAGAATAAAGATTGACTGACAGAAAGTCAAGCTGTGTTAATTACATGGTGTATGATTGTTGGAGATTATTTTCAGTCTAGTTGAAAATAATATTAAAACTGGAAGTTGTGCTGAGGTTGTACATTCCTTACTCTGAATTAATGCATCTTTTGCCATAAATCCTGGCAGTGAGACCCTATGGGAGTGAAGCTGTGCCTACCTAATAGCTTCCACTGGATCCCTTTCTGTTTACCACTGAAGGGCCTCCACAATTCAGGTAACACACTTTACACCAGTCAGCTTTCTGTCAAAATGGAACCACTTCTGATGGAGAAAGGAGGAAATGGAGCAGAAAATAAAGAAATAAACCCAAATGTCTATCAATCCTTTCCAGTCCTGGACAGGATTAATATGGAGCACACCATGATCATAGAGTCACAGAAAAACCTGAGTTAGGAAAAAAGAAGATGAACTGGCTCAAGAAACCATTTTGAGTTGAAATGATTTCCAAATGGCTGGTTCCCCCACCAGCCATAATTCTCACAATTAACTCACAATTCCTCTTGAGAAGAATATGAAGAAGCAGATACCATGGAGATGTCAGTGAACTGCTGGTAGCAAAGGAGAGCAGGAGTGCCCCTTTCAGAAGCCTGACTGTTTTGTAGTGTTATAAATTTGTGGGTCCAGATAAGACTGTGGTGCCCTCTGTCCATCCCAACAACGTGTGAGTGCACTGGACATTTCAACCATTTTGACAAATGTATAACAGTTAAAGATATGATCCTATTTTTCTAAATATAGAAGACCAAGTCAGAGCAATCCATTAGTGCATGGAGAGCAAAAGGAACTAAAGAGCTCTGTGAGGGATGCTGTGCTCTTCTGTTCTCCTTCCCAGGTCAAGACAGAATTGACTCAGCAGGAGGTGGACCCAGGACTGCATTCACTACTGCTCCATTGCTACTGTCTCATCTCCTGTTTCCCTTCCTGCACAATTCTCATCTCATTATCATTGCTAGAATTTGAATATGCTGCTGAGCAAACTGCCTACTCACCTGGTAGGTGACACCAAGATGTACAAAACCAAACAGAAAGCTAGGCAAAGACTATATTTCCAAAGCCCTCTCTTCCTTATTCTAAATATTAAAAACCCTATTAAATAATCTTTTATCTGCCAGATGTGATGGTTAGACAGTTTATAAAACACTGTGAAAAATGTTTTACTAAAGCTAGTGGATCTAAGATAAGCAGATCTCCTTGGCCCAGACAAAGATCTTTAGCTGTCTGAGGAGAAAGACTAAGATTAGGGGTAGCCTGCCACACTGCCTGCCTGTAACATATGGGCCTTTACTAAATCTGATTTCAGTAAGTTTAACTTTCTTGGATGCAAGCCCTAATAAATATTTGAAGAGCACTTTAGAGTAAAAACAAACAAACAAACAAACCTTTTTTTGCTTTGTATGACAAAGTGTCAGGTCTGTGAGGCAGAAGAATAAATACTGCAGACAATTCTGGAAAAGAAAGCAGAATATGGATGTCTCTGACAAATGGCTCCACTGACACAGCTGAAGCACTCCCACTTGGTTATCTGAAGCAGCTACCTATCTAAAGTGAGATTTGCAGGTACTTTAATCCCTAGCCCAATTTTCCCTCAGTAAAGGATTACTGAAACAACAAAATTATGGAAAACTAAACAAGGACTTCATTGTCCCATTAGGTGCCATTGCCTTCTTCAGTTCTATTCACCTCACCTTTGTCTCTGTAGTCTCTTTTTATATTGTCAGGTTCATTGGCAGAGACATCTTTTGCTTTCTATGTAAGGCTTCTTTTCTACTGTTATTATTAACAATAATAACACTGAATGAGTCAAGGAGAGAATTTAACCAGGGAAGATAAGAAGCTGACGGAGGAGGTAGAAAAAAAAAATTGAAAAGAATGTTGAGTGAGTGCAGTGAGGAGCAGTGATGCAGGGAGGAGGAAAGATGCAGGGCACAGAAGGGTTAAAAGAGCAGCAAAAGAAAGTCTGAGTCAATGCAGAGTAGGAGGAGGTGATTGAGAAGAAATCAAAAAATTGAATGTGAAAAGGAAGGAAGACTTTTCTTAGAGTGAAATCAGAAGAGCAAGGAGAAAGAAATGGAAAGACAGAACAGGCTGAATAGGCTGAAGGAAGGAAGTTTTGCTCCACAGCTTTTTCATAAAGTGAAGAAACTGAAGCAAATTGAGAAGGAATGAAGGAATTGGAATGCATGAGGAAGACAAGAAGAAAAGAATAGTGGGCTGTGGTAGGAAAGGAAATTATGAGAAGCAAAAATCATGTGTTTGACATATGAAGGAGAAGAAGCTGAGGTATTGGTTTAAATATTACATTCACTATATTTTCATAGAAAATGAAGGGGTCTTTTCACAGGGAGAGTTAAGTGGGAATTGAACACCTGAAAATGGGATTTAAAAAACCCAAGCAAAAGACTTTTATAAACTGAGGAAGAGGTGTTTACTAGAGAAATACCACTTTAAATACAATAATTTATGGAGAAAGAGCACTGTCAAAATGTCACCAAATACATTCCTGAAACACATACGGACAGGTCAGATTCTTTTCATGCACTCTTCTCAAATATGAATTGTGTTAAATGGATTTTGGTTGGTATGTTAGCTGGGCTTTATGTCATTTACTAGCTGAAAAAAATCCCAAAGCAAAACACTTTCTCTGGCACAGGGCATTTTAGAGGAATTTTGTTTGCTACTGAGGTAAATGAAAGATGATGAACTTGGCTTTGCTGTTGCATAATCAGGAGTGATGTTCCTTTAGCTATCCTCCACTCATGCAATGATGCTGAGCTTTTGTAAATTGGCTCTGGGCATTTCTGAAGCAGGACACACTTATAGCTTTCTGTGTCTAAAAGCTGAAGACACTGGCTCATCAGAGTTTCCCCCCAGCTTCTTCCCATTCTCTGAGATCATTCCTATCCTTCTGAAAGGCCCTGCTTGCTCATATCTTGAAATTCCTGAGTATCTCTTGCTATTGTCAGCTTTCAGGACCTTGTGGCTCTTTTTCAGTTTTTCTTGAGCCCTATTTGAATATGGTTCTGATCCATTGGCACATCCTGGAAGTGCACTGAGCACACACTAGTGTAGTTGCTAAAGGGAACATTTGAGAAGAGCACTACTGCATGCCACAGAAAATTACTTGTTTTACTGAGGAAAATTACTTTTTGTCCCTGAAGGATTGCTGCTCCATCAGAGAGTATGAATTAAACAGCACATATCCTGCAGGAGTCCATAAACATTCAACAGAAATAACACAAGTTTCCTTATACAAGGCTCCAGACAGCTGGCAGTGGGGTGGGGAGGTTGCCTGCTCCCCATAATCCTGCACTTGCTCCTTTATGGGAAGAAAAGGAGCTTGGCACCTAGCAAATCAAGAGAGATATTAGAATTATCTTATTCCCATGAAAAGTGTCAGGTTTCTGCCTTTTCATCCATATCCAGGATGAAATATACACGTGTGTACATATCTTGATATATAAGCAAAAAAAAGTCATATATACATATGTCTCCATATACGTACACCTATTTTAAAATGCTACTTTTTGTGAGAAATTAAATCCTTATTCCAGTTGAGCACAATGAATTTTTGCTGTTCTCTGTCATGAAGTTTCTAAGGAGGCAACTGAAGGCCAAAATTAGGCAAGATAATTTCAGGGACCCCAGCTGATTATAAAAAATGCCATGATGTTGTCACTGCACATTATCACAATAAAATATCATCCAGAGCATGAGGTTAAATTGATAGAGTGGAGATTTTTTAGTCCTGCATTAAACAACCATCACTAAATGTTTTTTCAAGCTTTATTAAGTATGAGAAAAATAGGAAGGCAAGAGGAAAAAGAATGTAAGTAATTTAATTAAATTTTAAAATATCTATTTATGTGAAGTAGGGCTTCCGTGTCAGCAATATTTACTGTTATATTTCTCCTGTTCTTATTTGTAAGAAAAAATATCCCTCTGTTTGGCAACATTGAGAAAAAAATATAATAAAGCATGACCTGAGAGGATAATAAGCTCATTCTGAGGGCTTTCTGATCCTGGTTCTTTAAACCAAAGGGGAAATTAATGGAAATACTAAAAAACAAACAATAGCAAAGGCTGAAAATGCTGTGATATGTATATCACTGCTTCAGACAGAGGAGCAAGCTCTCAATTTTGGCAGCTACTGATGGAGGCAGCCAGCAGAGCCACAGAAATATCCTGAGGATGTTGCTTTCAACTGGCCATTAGCACAAAAGCAGTGTTTTGAGGAATGCAGTCCTGGCTGGCAGGACCCATCAGTCAGTGGTTTTGTCCAGCCAATGTGCAGAGTAGGGGGGAGAGAAGGCTGAGGCAGAGACAGCCAGGTGTGCGCTGTCTGGGTGACCATGCACTGGAACACAGTGCCCAGAGAGGTTGTGGAGTCTCCCTCTCTGAAGATATTCAAGAGCCATCTGGATACAATCCTTTCAATGTTCTCTAGGATATCCCCACTCATTTAGGGAGGTTGGACCAGATGGCCCACTGTGGTCACTTCCCACCTGATCCATTCTGTGGTTCTGTGTCATTCTGGGTCTTGAAAGCCTAGGTGACTGGCCCAAAGGACAAACAATACAAAACCACAATTACTGTATTTTAGAAACTCCCTTGTATGTAAAGCAAGGGGAAATTATAACAAGAAAGAAGTATAAAAGATGCTGGAAACCTCCTCATACGAAGATTTGTTGTCTTGGACATGGAAATTGTTCCTTCGCTTAAGCCTTAAACAAGAAAAATGTTACATTTGTTTTCTCTTAAAGAAAAAAAAATCAAATAATTGAATCTTATTTCATAGAATCATGGAATATGCTGTATTTTAAGGGACCCATCAGGATCCTTGAGTCCACCTCGTGGCCCTGAGCAGGACACACCAAGGATCACGCCTTGTGCCTGAGAGCGTTGTCCAAACACTCCTTGAACTCTGTCAGGCTTGGTGCTGTGACTTTTCTGGGGAGCCCATCTCAGTACTCAATGGTGCTCTGGGTGAAAAACTTTTTCCTGATATCCAACCTAAATGTCCCCTGGCACAACTTCAGGCCATTCCCTTGGGTCCTCTCACTGGTCCTGAGGGTGAAGAGATTGTTACCTGTCCCTCCTCTTCCCTCCTCAAGGAAGTTGTGGACTGCGATGAGGTGTTTCCTCTTCTCCAGGCTGAGCAAACCAAGTGACCTCAGACACTCCTGGAAAGATTTCCCCTTCAGACCCTTAACCATGCTCTTAGTCCTTCTTTCAACACTCTCTAATACCTTAAGAACTTTCTTATATTGTGGTGCCCAGAACTGCCCCCAGCACTCAAGGTGAGGCTGCCCCAGGGCAGAGCAGAGCAGGACAATCCCCTCCCTTGCCTGGCTCTGATGCTGTGCCTGATGCTCCCCAGGACAGGGTTGGCCCTCCTGGCTGCCAGGGCACTGCTGACTCATGTTCAACTTTACACCAAGCAGGACCCCCAGATCCCTTTCTGCAGCGCTGCTCTTCAGCATCTTCCTCCCCAGTCTACACACTTCCAGGGTTGCTCCATACCAGGTGCAGAATCCAGCAAATTCCTCGTTGACCCTCCTATTGCTGGTGATTGCCCAGGCCTCTAATTTATCTAGGTCTCTCTGAAGGGCCTCTCTGCCCTTGAAGGAGTTGACAGCTCCTCCCAATTTGCTGTTGACAGCAAATTTATTAGATAATGGCAAATTAAGAAGACTTTCTTTTTAAAGAGAAATAAGTTCAAACCAAAGTTAACAATATAATATTTCTTTTATTGATAGTGAATTTTTCTTCTCTTTTGAAATACCTCAATAATTTAATATAGTAAACCTGCAACATAAATATATCCATTGATGCCAGCATGCTTTGATCCCCTTAATACTGGCAGGCCTCTGTTTCCTCCCACTCTTGATTTTGTTAACAGTAATTTAAGCAGCAATCTTTTCAAGATAAAAGGATTACAACCACATGAAAATGTTCTCTTACAGAATCCAAACAACCATTCATAAAGCTTGTCAGGCAGCTTTGCTTGCCTCGTACTTCCATAGCACAAGACCCTGAAATCCTTGGTCTGTGCTGAGCGGTTGCCTCCTACAAGCTAGTAGCCTTAAATTTTATTTTAATTTATGGTTCAAGTTGACAAAGTTTTCTTTACTGTTCCAAGCACCTGAAAAACATTCATCTTAAGTGAATGAGAAATGAAATTTTAGGCTATTTGAATCACCATTCTGCTTTTACATCAGTTGGCATCTTACTTGGCGAATGTGCAGCGGCCGTTTAGGGGAAAGGATGTCAGATGGTGTAATTGCAATCTATAATTGGAACACAAATATGGATGAAATTTGGGGCTTCTGAAAAAATACATCTGTTAACTTTCAAGAGAAACTAACAACCTTGAATGTGGTTAGGAAGGTCTATACACCATTGACCACAAATTGGAAGAAAACTTCCTACTTCCAAATTTGTTTTGGCTAATTCTCTAATCTACAGTAACAATGATGCCACTGAAGTACAAATTTGCACACAGCAGAAAAACTTATTTTTGTGTTAGTTGCAACACAACTGCAGTAATGGCATCACTCATGATAAATTTATATTGTAACTTTCTAGCATAAATAACTCCAACTTCTAATAAAGTTAGTGACATTGAGCCATAGAGGATGTGTCTAAAATTAGTTTTGAATTATTTATATGTAGGTATAAAAATCTCTGAACATTCAAAATAAAAGTGTTGAAAAGCATTATTTAGTGCATTATTACACTTGTTAGTTTTGTACCATTAGTACCCCAAAATATTCAGATATCGAAGAAAAATGTTTAATATATTAATAAGGAGTTTGTCACTTTATTTTGCCTGTGAACAATTTCATAGCTGCTGGTAGAGTCAGTTCCCCTTTACATGTCTACATTAGTAGAACTCCCATGCAGCAAGGGTTTTCCTTTCTTTGCTCTTAAGATCAGTGTACTAGTAATGAACAAATTGTGACAACCAGTGCATGTCTTTTAGAAGATCTCATGGTGTTTCTTCTCACAAGATTTGTGCCATGAACAAGGAACTGAATGTGGTGCTGAGTGCCTTCTTTGAGAAGATCTCATGGTGTTTCTTCTCACAAGATTTGTGTCATGAGCATGAATTTTTTCCCTCAAACAACCAAGTAATCTCCTACTTGGAAATTTCAATTTTTTAATCCCCTGGAGCTGTCCTAGCCGGGTGTTTGTTGGAAACAGGAGCACAATCTCATGCAAATCATATAAATGGATATTTGTGTGGTAAGAGACAAAATCATCCAACTAAGACAAATAAAACTAGCATAAGAAGTGCACATTTCACATGGGGTAATATTCTCATTTAAAGAAAAAAAAGAAAACCAAAAAACTTTCTCAGCAACACATTCAGTTTCAGGTCAATTGTGTAATTTCTAGTGCATTTTCTCAGTGGGATAGTAATGTTAGCTTATCTGTTGCCAATAGATGGCAGTGATCACTCAGTTTCCTTCAGGAATAAAAATTCTGTAACAAATTAAGTGTTGGGACATGGGTAGGTACTCAGGCAGATCCTTCTATAAATCCTGAAGTTATTACTATTGGGTGTTTCACCAGAACATTTCCTTACTTTCATATGTTCCAACATCAGGTAGTCCTTGGATTAAGGAAACCTCTTTTGATGCTTCCTTTGAAGCCAATTTCATGGCCTGGTCTCAGCCTGAACTGAAGCCCTCCCAGTGCACTGCTCCTCCCTCCTCAGCAGGCACGTGGGCAGGTGTACTTCCTTTGCCAGCTCATATCCCACAGTTTGTAGGCACCTCTTCCCTGCAGAATCCCCCTTCTTGCTTCTGACACGTCTCTCTTGCTTAATGAGGAGCTGCCAAGGGCAGCTCAGCAGGCAGTGGTCACTCTCTTTGGAAAGGTACAGTCAAAAGCAGACTTGATAGACAGGAAGCTTTGGGGTTTGAGAATGGTGAATTGCCTAAATTGTTTGTGTCACTGGTGATGCAAAGGATCTCCTCATCTGGCATATGAAATAGATTCAAAATTTCCTCTTTCACTCACTTCCTGTAAGCAAAACAGAAATTAGCTGTGATTGCTGTGCCATCAGTGTGAAAGCAAGAGAAGAGAACAGCAAATCCTCACCAAGTCACTGGTGGGGATTTTTCTGATCCAGATGGTACCTACTGTGCTTGAGTCCTCTGTAGGTCTCAGCAGTATGGATGTGTTTCCTTGAGTGACTCAGAGCACACAAATATTCACTCCTTTACAAAGTTCAGACAGCCTCCTAAGGGTCTGAGTATGCAAATGGTGAAATATGCAATATTCAAAATTTTCTCTTTCAGCATTTGCACAGCTTGCTAAGACACAAGGTGACTCCAGCTCAAATATTTTCTGACAGATGTGTCTTCTCCCAGCATATTTCAGTCCACATCAAAACATCTCATAGCTTTGGTAAAGGAGTTAACTATTTTCTTTGTTTTAACTACTTCCATGACCACACTCAGTTGTTTACTTTCCACTGTCTTAGAAGAAAATGAACCCAGCCCAAACATTTTTTGAGACTTCAGGAGCCTTTGAATAGACTAATCACCACAGATCCATTAAGGGACTTAGACATTTTACTCTCCTTTAAATACCTAAATCAAATCTCTAGACCCTCAAAATTCCACATTTATCTATCACCTAGTGATGGTTCCATCTGTAATCTGAAGGCACTTTTGTTTTTACAGAGTCTTTATATATTTAATGATCAGCCAGACATTGTCACTGTACCAGAGATCCAGCAAAATTAACAAATTAAGAGCTTCTCGTCCAAGTTGGATGAGACAACTCTCAGAACAGTATTTGCACACACACCAGCAAAAGAGAAGCAACAATGGCAACATATTTTTGCTTATTAATACTGTGGTTAAAAATCTACTTGGAATGAAGAAAATCAAAGCTAGCTCCCTTTACTGTTTGAAAATCAAAAGCTTTGAAATTTGACAGCTGCTCTAATCTGTACAGCTGCAAATTCACAGGAATTCACAGGAGGTGAGCACATTTTTCCTCCTTTCTAAAAATTACCCAAGCCATTGACTCATCCTTTCAATACCCCTTTTCCCTTACCCACCACCATTTATACTGTATTAATGTTTTCTTAACTACAGGACAAATGTCATAGATACGAACATCATAAAAAGAAATACCTATTTTCCAGCCTTGAGATAAATGTCAGACTTCCTAGAGGAAGAAGAAGTGGCTGAATATCCATGTCCAAGACTCACAGAAAGAAAAACGGAATGTGTACCTATAGTACTGCAAGTACCAACTTGAATTTCTGCTTAATTTCTAGTACACCTGACCAAATTTGGATCCAGCACACATTCCCTAGTCACAAAGGTCTCTTCTACTCAAAGAAATAGGTTCTCCAGGTCCCATCTGCAGTACTGATTAGCATTAACCACTATATACATGAGGAACAACTTACCAATTTTGGTGTCTTAGGGTAAGAATATCTCAGGGGTTTAAGATGGATTGTGGTAGGGATGAAGGGGCATTTCTCATCTACCAGGCTTCTAATGCATTAATGCAAACACATAGATGGTCATTTTCTCTCTGTGGCTCAGTAACGACTTAGCTGATATAGTGGGTTTTTCATTTAGATCTGAAATAACACCAAAACCAAGCTATTTCAGAATTTGCACTCACATGCTCATCTGGTCTGGTAGAAACAGATGTGATCTGATACTACTTCCCATGTAAACTAATCCAGTCTCAGTATGCTCAGGAGAACTAATAACTACCATGGTACAAACAGCTCATGAAAGACAAAAGGGAAATAACAAATAATCCACTCTAATTTCAGGATGTCTTCAGCATAACAGGCTCAGCAGAATTGGGCAAAATTTAAACCCAAACCACAGAACCTGTATCCAATGTCCTTTATTACATCTCATTCCTTTATTGCACCTGTTTCAGAGTTGCTACCAACAATATTCAGCACCTTTCAATACTATTCAAAAGAAGAAGAGAATGGAGGAGAAGGGATAGAATCTGAAACAGAAGACAAAGAAAATGAGTTGAATTTTTCCTGCCCTCCTGCCTTAGCTTTCGAAAACTAATTGGCCAGGAAACTTTTAAGAAAATGAGTGCACATATGCTGTCAAATTTCTCTTCATATATGTCTGTGTTTAATTTCTCATTTGACTTCTTCTCTTTGAGTCTAAAGAATCAGCCAGAATCATAGATCATAGTTTTGACATGTGTTTCACTAGACTTTATTCCAGTGTAAAATTTTAACTTAGCTGTGGCCCAGACTCTCACAGCTGACTCAGTGCATGACATCCATAAATAATATAATTTATGACACAGAGCTTAAAACCATTAAGACAAGATGCCAGGAAGTTTTCTCAGTTCAGAATCCTTTTCTTCATGTGAGCCTTGATTAGTGTCAACAATTTTTCTTTGACCTTTTCAGAAAGGAGTTCAGACTTCTCACTCCTAAACTCCAGCTAAAGATTGCCTTGATGATATCTTGAGTCTCCAGACTGCACCAGAAGAGTTGCCAGAACAGCAGTACTTCTGTTTATTTATGAATTCCATTGGTTTCTCATTCAGCTCTGAAGAATTCCAGAGTCATTACTGCATGCTTTAAAATTGCCTGAGGGGTTTTTTTTCAGAAACCTAAGAATCTGCCTCATTTTTTCATCTGATACAGTAGCTCTGAAACATACATGCTCTTCATCTAATTGGCTTCAGAAGAACTCTTATGGTTTTACTGACTTCAAGATCAGAGTGCCACATTTGTTGCTGTGATCTAAGATAAATCTGAATGGAAAAGAAGTCATTAAGAGTCTGAAAACACATTTTTAAAATTTTGAATTCTTGGAAAAGTAAGAAAACACTATTAGATATTTAATTCTATATTGAGATCTATAACAACCATGTATCATAATGCACTTACTATATTAAAATCAATCCATTCATAATAAAGATTAGTAAACTAAAATTGGTAATTGAGCACAGGTGTCAAACAATCTGTTGCTCTAACCATACAGTCCTTGATTCAGTGAACAGAGAACATAAGAGCAGCTCAGCAATAAATATATGATCTATATTTGGGTGAGGAACAGCTCCTATTTGATGAGGTCTTATGCATAGGAGGACCTCATCAAATTTTCAAGAGAAAATCAACCCAGAGTAGTTAGTCACTGACACAAATGTATTTTGGTCCTTGGTTGGTAACTCTTTAGAAAAGCAAACCATTTCAAGCTTTTCAAAGATCAGAGCTCCTCTGTCCATCCCTGGTTTACAACAGAGATTGTACCTGAATTGGAAAAATACTTAATCGTAACATTAGTTGAGTTAATATAGAAGAGTCTTTCACCAAATGCACCAGGATGGAAAGGAAGGCAAAGTGACACAACCTGAGACCTATGCTATCACAACTTGACCAGTCAGGATCATTTCCAGGTCACACAGAGAAGTTCCAGTGCATGCTCACCCTGTTAACTGTAGGTGGTTTAGCTCCTTCAGTAGCTTTTAAACATTCCTTTCCTCTTGTGTGTTCTTAGTTAGAATAGACTTTACAGAAGACTTGGGGCTAGGTTTAAATCTACTAATTTCAAAGGAATGGCTATGTTAAAATAGAAGATCAAATTCAACACACCATAAAACAACAAATGCATTTTAATATTTCACCCAAAATTTGTAACCATCACACAGGATCTGTCCTAGAATAGTTATCTTGGTGATAATATAGACTTGTTTGATCATGACAGATATGTAAGGTGTTATTTCTCTCTTGGTTTCTGACCAACTTGCTATGGGTCTGATTATAAAATCTCATTTTTGAACTGCAAATATTATATGGGATAATATACCCATTAATATTAAAACACAACACAACCTCTTCATAAACAGCAATTAAACCTTAGAATAAACACATTCTCAGGTATATAAATAGAGGCTAAAACCTCAAAATACCTTCTATTAAAACACCATCCACGGTTCTAACCTACAAAGTTTAGTAAGGGTAAATGCAATAAAGATCACACTACTAAAACAAGATTATCATCTGGGAAAAACAATTCATTACAAGCTCTAAATAGATTTTGAAAATATTAGATCTAGAGTTGACCAAGTTATTGAGAGTATGAGCTGCTGCAAATGGAAAAAAGGTGGTCAAACCAGTAACATTACAGCCACAGACCTTAGGGATATACAACTGGATGACAAAAAAGAAAGGTTTACATGGCTAACATACCAACATTCATTTGAGAATCCAAATGCCCTAAATAGGACTCTGGGAGAAAAAGTGATTCCCTAGTAGGCAATACATCTATTGCCTTTGAGACAAAACATCCCTGATCTACATCCTTTTGAGCTCTGATCAAGTCTGGTCAAGAGGATGGTCAAGTCAGATGATCTTTATTTCAGAAAAGAGATGGTAGGAAGATAAGTTTCACAACCATTCCTTCTGACTCACTTCTCTTGCCACTTTTCTTTCAAAAGAGACCTGTGGCAGATCTTCTCTGCAGTCACCCATCATAGTTGGTAGAAATGTAAATTCAAGACCAGGAAAGGCTTTACAAACATTTAACTACCTGTTGCCTTGACTGTGAGGCACAGAGATAGCACAAGCTGCAGGTACCTAAAGAATCAAAGGTTCATTCACCTCATAAAGGAAGGGATCTGCAGTAAAAAATGGGAATTGCATCAGTTGAACTTCAGACTGGGTTTGTAGAGTGAACTTTCCTTTAGACTTCTTAGTTTGCAATTTCACCAAAACTTTTAATGTAGCTCTAGTTTATATTTGACACGTTTTACTGGAGTCCACCACAGTTAATGTAAACCCCAGAAGTGGATATGGAACAAGGCACTGATGGAATATACAATAGAAAAAGCCTGCTTGTGAAATATTTTTGCACAAATTTAGTCTCTCAAAAAGCATATAGCATTATAGTCTTTCAAAATTATAACATCACTACAGTCAGTAAAATGTACTTAAAATCACCTATTTTATTTAATTTTGCCGTGGTTCCATTGCTATTTTAAACATGTGTTAAAAGAATTCTCCTAGTTTGGCATTATGTTTAGTAATAGAAACTCATGAAGCAGTACAGGTTGGAAAATACCTCTAAGATGATTGAGTTGAACCTTTAACTCAGCGCCACCATGCTCATCACTAAACCATCACTAAACCATCACTAAACCATGGTCCCAAGTGCTACATCCACAAGTCTTTTAAAAAAGACCTCCAGGGAGAAGGATTTTTTCCCCTGTTCTGTTTATTGAGGCTGAATTAATCAACACATGTAAGGAAGGCTTAAACTTGAAGAAGTCTCAACAAATTTCTTTGAGGGTCTTCTGGGGATACAGTGCTGGTCCATTCAGCAATAGGGCTTCATTCAGGTAAAAACTACAGAACAAACTCCTGTGTTTTACCCAAGACTGACAGGGAGTGAGCATCTGACTGCTTTTGTGTGGTCCTGAACTGTCAATCAGAGGCACTCTATGAGCCACTTCCTTTCTCTGTAAAATGGGGTAAAATTGCTTGAGTAGCAGCCTGAGCTCCTCAGCAGAGGCTTTGCGTAAGCGCGGCTGTGCCACGCTCGGCTGAGCCATAACTGCTGGGAGCCAGAAGCAATAGCTGAGTTCTCAGAGCCTGATGCCTGCAGGGATGACACAGGAATTGTGTCAGTGTCTCCTCTGGAGGTAGCCTGCAGCTAGTAAATGCTTCCTCTTCCATTAGCACAGATGAAAGCAGAGGGAGCTTACTGCTTGCAGGCACAATAGAGAGATGGCACTGCCTTCCTCGGCATCCTTCCATTACGGGTCACAATGCTGCTCATGGGCTGATGGTCTAGCATTGGCACCATGGGAAGCATGCTCTCCACTCTCCTCTGCTAGAAGAGTGATACTCTTTCTACCTGCAGTTCTTGAGTTCCCTCTTCTCATAGGAAAGAAGGGCTGGAAGTGATTATCACATAATATCTGGTCTCCCAGCCTTCTCCAAAACACAGCACAGGCATTTTTGATGGATGCTTGCACAGTCTACTCTGAAGAGCCTACATTGCTGGGAGCCTCTCTCACCTCTAAAAGCAAACTACTTCAATGGTGTAAGAAAGATTTACTCTTTATAATTTATTGTCACTTTTTATAATTTAAATCTTTTATTACCATTCCCAATTAAAACAGGGTGAGTGCTTATTCTTCCACATCTAACTTCAACATAACTAAAGACTATTATCAAATCTTTCTCAAATCTTCTTTTCTCTGAAGTAACAGCCATCCTTATGGAGGACAAGTGACTGTGATTGTTTTTCCTTTTTTCTGACATAATAGGAATCCAGAAGAAGCTTTCTGCCTTTTTATTGGGGCTTTTTCTGCAAGAAAATTGTCATGACTATTGCTACAGGCTTGGCTCTTTTTATGTCTAGTAAAACAACAAATTCTGCACCATCTCCCAAAATATATAAATATTTTAGATTTTAAAGGCAAATGTTACTGTCTAGAAATATTAAATCATATCACTAAGAATTACCTAACCCTTGAACCAGGTTTTAAACTGTGATTCACTGAAGACATCAATCAATGAAAGAAATAAGCATTTTTCCAGGAAGGGAGAAACCCCTTAATAGAAGACTAAGGCAAATAAAAAAAGATCTGTCTCTTAAATCATAGTCCACCTTACAGAAAAGCCAAGAATCTATAACATTGCTGTATTACTGAAATTGCCTATTAGAGTCCTTTGAGAATTTCCCTTAAGACTTTTGGAATACTAAGACTGAGAAAAGAACAGGAATAAAAGTGCTCTTGATTTTCTTCTTGTGTTATTTAACTTGAAAGCAAATACAAAGGCAGAGAATTCAGCTGGAGGCATTATTTTTGGAAGATGTATTTACCTGAAATATTCTGACACTAGCAGTTAGAAAAGAAAGGGAATTTAATGTGAAAGTATCAGCATTTTCACAGATCTGGGGCTCTTGCTAGTCTTGCTTTGCCTTAGCTTAGCAAATCTGACTCTAGCTTCACAAAGAGCCTTGCTGAAAGGGTTCCTCCAAAAATTAGTTTTCTCAAAATCCCCTTTTTTTTCTCCTTCCCTCTTCTGTCCTGGATGTATTAGATGTTAATCTGAAGCACAACTTTCATTACATGTCCATCTACAATGTCCTTGAGTAGCAACCAGATATGGAAGAAAAGATCATTACTTAGAGGCCAAACCACTATTCTGCTTCATGGTACGTGACTGGAAAAAACAAACTAAAAGCACAGTGTTTGCTCTAGAAAGGTCTGAATGGTGTCTCCACCTGATAGAGATTTTCCCAGAGAAATGGGACTTCAGGACTGTTCATGCAAAACAAAGTAAAATGAAAGATTGTCATCTCTGTGGAGATTATATACTACCCATGAAATATTGATTTTCTTCTTTTACTTACTAAATACTCGGAAGTCCACCGAGAAAGGTGATATGATCACAGTAATAAATTTTCTAGCTCTATTGCTCTGATTTTCTGTCTAGGAATTGTAAATCACTTTTAAAATAGAAGCTTAACACAGAAGAAAAGGCAGTTCCCACTGGTACCTCTCTGTGATCTGACAGACTATGAAATAGACTCATAGAATAAATGTGTAATCTGTCTAGAAAAGGCATTTTGTAGCATGGTATAAATTTCTGCTGAAGAAACTTCAGGAAAAGCTAAAGCTCCTTAATTCCTCAGTGAACTCCTTAAAGCCACTCAAGAAAAAGCACTAGGCAGGAACAAAAAAGATGCAGATTCCCTCCCCACCATCTTAAACCATTTATGAAACAGCCCAAACTCTTTTAAAAGAACATGTTGATCCACTGAGTTTTTTGTTTTTTTCATTTTTAATTTTCCTCTTAATAATCAGCTAAGAATTGGAAATGCATTTTTTCTTATAAAAACATATTTGTTGTTTACATCTCAGAGTAAAAAAAGAGTGGTTGAACAGTTCTTTTTCTTCTAGTCTAACCTTTCCAAAACCTAATGCCAATATCTAAAGCCAAATTTTTCATGAATGGCTTTGTAAAGGTGGACAACAAAAGCTGTGTTCGGGCCCCTGAAATCAAGCAAAGTATTTTAAAAATCAACAAAAAGGAAAAGAATTGAAGTCAATATTCACATAAGCAAGTTTACAAATTTGAGGTTTTTAAAATTGCATCCAATAGTCAGAAAAAGGCTCCAATAACACACAGAACAAATTTTTATTAAAATGAATGATGCATCTTCAATCAGTAGGAATTCTGTAACTTCTTCTGATATTCAGTATTTGGCAAATAATACCCAGCACATAAAAAATAAGGATAATACTTGTATTTTTTTTTTAATTAATAGGGCACCATCTTGAGAAAGAGGTATGGCAGGCATTTTATAGATTCCTATAATGTGTAGTCCCCTTCCTTAAAAAGCCCAAGTGCTTAGTTTATATAACACAAATATATGCAACATATATCAAATGAAAATATCATTTCCCTTCCCAAAAAAGTGAAACCACTTTAATTCACATAAATAAAAATTTACTAGGGCAAGAATGAAGGGGTAAATAAAATAAATTCTATAAAGCAGGGTATATCTTCATAATATATACTAGTTTTGTACACCAGTTATGCTACACCTATAATCTCTGCCCAAGCACAGGCTTTTTACAACTTTTTCAAAAGAGCACTTCACTTTGAGCATCGAGGTTCCCTTTGTGTGTGGCAGGTTCTATTTTCTGTGACTAACAGTTTAATTCAATCGCAAAGACTCATTCAGCAGTACTAAATATTGTAACTCCAGTGGCAGTATGAGCTGTTAAGAAACACTTCAACGTGACAGCCATAAGTTTTAAGCCCATCATCAAAAATTTAATTGCATAACATAGGGACAGGAGCTGGTTGCAGATGTAGCCCTCTCACTTGATGACTCATATTATTGACTCATTTTAATGATTTTAATGACTCATTGTGATGATTTCAGCAACATAAATTCAGTTTGTTTTGTCAGCAACATACAGATATCAGCGACACACTCCAGAAAGAACAACATAAGCAGCTGAAATTAAATAGAAAAAATGGAAACTTTTTTTTTTGAGTATTAGCATTGATGTCAAACACATAAACCCAGCCTTGTTTACAATACCCCTAATTTGCTTGTGGCATACTTCCCAGAAGAAAGTGACTGCTCACTTGTTGAAGGGTGTTTCTGTTGTCCTTGACTGATGAGGGCAATGCTCTTAAAGGTCTAGGCCACCACTGGTTAGCCTCTATGACTCTAAGCATGTAAATAATTTCAAGGCATTTGTGACAGCTGACATGTCCATATCTGTACATGTTTGCTCACTTGAATACACTCGTTGTCCTGTCCCTTTGTGATAGGGCAAAGTGAAGAAGGAATGGCCACCCATCTCCTCCCTTGTCCCCATGGAAGATGCCAGACTTACACCTGCTTTTCTTGAGCTGCCTGAGCCTGCAGCACCCAGCTCCCCTAAGGGGTCAGTGAAAGCCCAGACCAGTCTGTATCACCATTTCCTCACAGAGCTGAGAGCTGCTAAGATGGGAATAGGTCAGTCACACCCTAGTTTCCTCTGGGTTACTGAGAGCCTGGGCAGGAGACACCGACTTCATTCCCTGGGTCCTGGTGCTCACAGACACCCCCAGTAACGGGACTGTCAGAGGAGAGGTGATTTCCACACCTAAGACCAAGAGAAGTATTTCCCAAATCACACATGGGTACTAGGTAACTTGAGTGTCCACGCATAGATTCAGCCATAACTGATAATAAGTTTTGAAATTGCCAAAAAAGTAATGAACCAAATTAAAACTATTAATTATTCAGCTCAGCAGCAAATAAGAACTGGGCACAAAGTGCCCCCAACTAAGCCATAGGCCAGTCCTCTCTTAAATTTTCAGTACCCAAATCCTCAATTAGGCTCACTTTTGAATTAACCTTTGAAGAATTAGTCTAGTATGTGTAAAGCATCCTCAGAGTATCTGAGGTTACCTTACACTTTACACTGCCAGAGATTACCTGTCATCCATTTCATTAAAATCACAAAAAGTGATACTTTTCTGATAACAAGCCTAATCTATTTTTTTTGTCATTATAGTCATTTTAAGCAAAATTGTGAGCATAACAAAGGAGCACTTTGTTTCCAGCACTGATAAATAAAACTGAGCTCTTTAAAATACATCAGGTTTTTTCACAGCTTTTAACGGTCCTAGAGTACCTATGGTGTTAAGGTAAAATACATACATTTTTCAAATTCCTATTTTGTAAAGATAGACCAAATTTTGTTGTGAGGGATACAGCTAAATTTTTTTTCTTTCTGTTCTTATTAAATTTTTTCCCATCTCAGATGAGAAAATATTTAACAGAAGAGCAAACTTCCTGATTACTTAGCTGACTATTCAAGTACTGATGCTTTGGTCTGATCTCTTTTCCTTCACATGGAACTTTTTACATAGCAGTTTTACTCAGGTCTGTGGATAACATGTCTGAAGAGCACCCTCTGGGAAATGCTCTCATTCTTTCTGTGGCAGACACCTGCAAATGAACAGATAGAAAAAGTCCTCAGAGTTCAACACACTGCAAACTCCCTTGCAAAATGCTCTGATGGACAGAAATTTGTGGCAAAATAGCTCAAAATGTGTGACGTTCTCACTGTTGAAACCACATCACTTTGATTTAAAAATAATCCTAAGTCTGATTAGAAGCTACTGAAAATAAATGTAACAAAACACACTGGCTCTGAAAGTTAGTGGAAAAGGCCTTTTTTTCCGGGCCTGAATCTCATAAAATACCATGGAGTCTTCACAGACTCATAATTTATATAAATTCTAGTTGTTTCTCATACCTAGGATAAACTATCTTTTGCTTCTCTTCTTTACCTTCTTCTGTTTCCATGTCAGATCAATGACAGTAAATGCTTCCTTTCATCAAGAAAATAAACCAAGTGGCCTGGTCCTATTACAGAAAGCATCCCAGCAGCTCCTCACTGAGAGTGACACTACAAAGACATTCTCCAAAAGAAAGTGCACAGCCAGTCACAGCTAGAAGTCCAATCAGTTTCTTTTAGACTGCTCAGCTGGGCCCACTTTTCTTCTCTTCAATACAGGGCTCAGATCAACAGAAATTTTTCATCAGATAATCATCAGAATTTTTTCTAAGGGTAAGTAGAGAAGATAGCACCCTACTCTATTCCAGTTTTTGCAACAATAAAGGCAAAATAAAGCATCATCATTGGTTCTTTCTGATCTGGTACCATGATTGGCCTTACAGATAGAGAACTACTAATAGCTTTATTTGGGTTCTGCTTCTCTAATAGAATTTATTTTCCTAGAAGATAAGTTTTCTAAAGGATTAATCATTCCCTGTGGCTGCAGCTCTCTTCACAGAGAGCAGCAGGCACAAGTTACCCAAGGATTTTTCTTGAGGAAGGCAGTGAGAACCTGAGAGAAAAAGAGAAATCTCTATTCACAATCTCTATCTCTATTCACTGCTCCTGTTGTTTTGCACACGTGGAATGTGTTATGGAGATTGTTTACCCAAAGTGATTTGTTAATTGGTGAAGGTTGTTTTGATTCCTTGGCCGATTGGGTCAAAGCTGTGTCCTGGCTGTCTCAGACAGTCACGGGTTTTTCTTTAGTATCCTTTTAGTATAGTATCTCTTTAATATAGTTTTGTATTAGTGTAATATAACATAGCTTAATAAAGCAATTGTTCAGCCTTCTGAATCATGGAGTCAGAGCACATTATTCCCTGGCTGGGGGCTCCCTTCATAGATAATTCCCCAGAAACAGACTTTGTTTACTTTTACCACACTGTGAGTATAGAGTAAAAAGCCAATGATAAGATAGCTAAACTTTAAAAACAAAGCTTTCATTTACCTTGGAAGAGCAGTCTTTGTCAGTGAGCATTCAAACCACTATCCCTCATTAACTTTAACAATCATGTCCCTTGAAATATAAGAATTTTTTTGTTGTTTTACAAGGCTATTAGTTGAGTTAGTGTGAAAAGGACGAGTCCAGCAACAACTGAATTCAGGAGCGAAGTACTTGCTCGCTTACAAAAATACAAAGCAGGAGCAACTCAGACCTGCCTGGTGAGTTGACAGCTACCCATTCTGGTCTAAGACAACATTTGAGGGACAAGGAATCAGCACAATTGAATAGAGAGGAGAGAAAACAAATTTAGGAACCCTAAACTTTCTCTGCCTCATTGGTCAAATGGAACCGCAAAACCTTTAAAGTCAGACACATTAATGTGCATTAGTGCCAGCAAACTACTCCAGCCTTCAACAGCACAAAATGCCCTGAAAATTCACAGTCCTGCTGCCTATGCTGGACCTACTCATGCTCTCTACAATCACCAAATGTTTTGGGTTAATGGAGGCCTTCAGGAACAAGGCACTAGTATAAAATTTAGAACTTCTTTGAGAGGAAGTTTGAGCTTAAAGAAAAAATACCTTTAAAGTGGTGGCATCAGGTAGAGTTCTGAAAAAGGCTTTTGGAAATGGCATAATCAGTTTTAAACCAACATATGAAGATATATGTGTACAGACAGAGTTAATTAAATCCATATTTTTAATGGCCAAAACCCACAAAACCATGGGTCTTGTAGTATTTTACTTCTTGTAGTATTCCCATGGGGAATTTGGTGATCAGTTAATTTTTTCAAGTGATAAGGCAGAATAGTGACATAATTTTTGCCACGCAGGATGGACTGTCTAAGAGGAAATGGAACCCCTGAATGCTTTGAGGCCAAGCACTGACTGCATTACACAGGGCATGAGCCACACTCTAAAGATAATCTGGAGGAAGTCTGCAAAACTCCTCTGTGTTATACCTGCTCCCTAAATAGACAGCAGCTTCCATAATTCAGAAGTTCCTTTCAGCTATTTTTCCAGCAGGACTAATGTATGTTTTCACATTGGGAGGGAGCAGAGTGGGCTGTGGACTCCTTCCAGAAGAGATTGGGTTGCCTTCAAAAAACTGAATTTCATACATTTGGCTACATCCCAGCATATCCACAATAGCAAAGAAAAAAAAAAAGTCATCAGCCTGTAAAACTGTTTCCTACGGAACTTGAAGCTATCAGGGCAAGCAAAAAATTACCATTTCACCATCTTTGTAATTAAGGCAGAATGTAGCCTCCAAATACCTCTGATTTATATATTAAATACCTCAAATGGTAAATTTTGTAGTCTCTTTTTTCCAAACTCCATACCCATCCAAAAAGTGACAAAAAGTTAAAATAAAAGTGGTGTGAATAAAATCTAATTTCCTGATGAAGAGGCCAAAACAGAAGTTTCGCCAAATTATTTTTTGCTTGTCAAAGAATATTTGAACATTGTATTGAATGTGGTAGTTTTAGAACAAGAGTACACATAGATACAGTAAATAGATTTCTGTAGTACCAAGCCAAATAACACTATGGACAGCAATGAAGAACCCTCCTGCTAATTTGTACATGGAAAGTGACATTTTCTCCTATACTGAAAAATGCAGTGTTTTCTATTTTTTCTCTTCTTGTAGTATTTTAAATGTCTTCAAAGAAACACAAATTTAAGAACATGTGATAAATCATTAAATGCCCCCAGATGAAAAGACAGACTTATTTTCTACATGTCAATTTAGTCAGTTCAGCCATTAATTTGAAGTGTGTAATTGCTTCAGTTAACAGTCAGAGAACTCAGAAGCTTATACCAGCTAAGACCATGGCAGGAAATTACCTAGTTCATTATGATTTATAAGACACATAAAAGAATTTAAATAGTGAAGGATTGCCTAGGAAAGGATGTCTTTTTAATGAAGTGCAAGAACACAAAGCTCAGCAGGAATCACTCCTACTAAATCTCCTTCAATCATTCACAATTTTTTTCTCTAAATTATAAGTTTCTGTTTGAATGTTTTTATAACTTGTACAAAAAACAAGCCAATATTTTGAAGAATTTTGCTCCTCTCAATTTAATTATAGCAATTCTTGTTTAAAATGTCAATGAATATTTGAATTTTCTTAGAACAGTTAAAGGTGGTTAGAAGGGGTATGATTTCTACATCACCAAAATATCTGTTGAAACAGGAAAAGTGATTTTTCTTCAATTCAGATTATGCAGCTGTGTTTTAACCTGATCTGCCTGTTTCTATTACAGTTGAAAAACACTTCAAAGTTTTGAACTGGCAGAGGTTTAATTTTTACTTTTGTATAAAGTCTTAAAGTCACCACTTAAGCTGAGCACCAAGCCCACAAGCTTCTGAAACCCCACCTGCAGTGCCCAGAAGGTGAGTGGTTTCTACTCCTTGTTTCAGCAGTCCATCCATAAACCTTAAGGCTTAAGCACTGGATCTAAACTGTGTTTATTAGAATTAGATTTAGAACTGTGTGTAGGGCTAGAATTGTGTTTTGGAGCTTTAACACCCTCACAGAAGATGGAGTATCACAGCAAGTAAACAGGCAACCAGCTAAGGAAGGATATTAGACACTTTATCAAACAGGCTGCATTTCAGGTCTCACACAATTACAGTTACTTCCATTTGTGTCGATTTTTTAAAAAAAAGTTGGGCTCACTCAGCAGGAACATTTTGCTCTGTGTTAAAGCCTGGAGGTGACTTAGAAAAGACAGAGCTTGGTTTTATCAAGTTACCACAAAATTTAGGTTTTATAATATTGGCAACACAGTATAAAATTGTGAGCATTCTTACAGATATCACTAACTCCCTAAAAGATGATGACTAAAAGATTTTAATAGTCTCTGGCACATGTCGGTTTCTCAATTTATTTTATTTGAATAAACTGATCTATAATCTAGATAGAAATACACACATAGACCAAAGCTAGAAAGCCTTTTCAAATGCCTTTTCCTTGTGGGCCCCTTGTGGTCCAGACATGAGTTCAGTAGAACCTGCAGAGAAACCAGAAGGTCACTATGACAGACCCATCTCCTAACAGGGCTGATGATGTTTTAGTCATTGCTTGTGTGACTGTCTTTCCTTAGAGATTTATGGAAAACGGTCACATGCAATGGGAACTTCAAGGATTTCTCAGGTGATGTCTGAGAACCTTAGACTGGTTTAACTGGATAGATATAAACCCAGCCCATCTCATTGCCCCAGGAGTGACACTGAAGTAAGAGCAAGACAGTTGGTAGGCATATGGGTGTAGCAAATTTCACACAGAGAATCATCTGAAAAATGCTGTGAGAGCAATAGATCAGAGAAAAAAACCCAACACTCTATTTTAATTCACTGTTATAACAATTTCTCCTTTTTTTTCCTTTCCTTTTTTGAAAGGATACTGAAGTGAGAAAAAGTTTCCTCTTTAAAATGCTTGGTACTGAATTTCTTCCAGATAAAGCACGACACCTCACTGGGTACCTGGAAAAATTATATACTTTATGTAGGCAGCTTTCACCTCTATTATTTGCAGGAGCTTTGACACTTTGAAAACACTGTTGGATCCTGAACTGTCAGGTGAGCAGTTGCTTCTGTGCCCAAAGCATCACTACAGCACAAGTGAGAAGATATTTAATGTAAAGTTGCAACCCCAGGTTTGGAGGGTACTTTAGGGAAGGGGCTTGGTTGGTTGGTTTGGTTTAGTTTCATCTAATTTACTTAATACAGAATCACAAGCATTTATTTGGTGAAGCACTTGTGAAAAAAAACAAAGAAGCCAATAATAATTCTTAAATGATTGTGTGTGAAATAATTAAACTCCTGCAAAGCTCCACCTTTTCAAGCTAAGAACCTAGGAGTGACCAAAAAGTCCAGACAAAGGTCCTTAGCTCAGGTGCTTTGCCCCAGTTAGTTCTCATGATGGCCAGTAACAAAAGAGAAGAGAAGGAATTTTAAGTAAGAACACTGTCTGTGCCCAATTTCCAGCAACCCAAGGAGCAGTTGTATTGACACCTTAATGTACAGACACATCTTACTGCAGTAAGCAACACAATTTTACTAGGCTTTATTAAAAAAAAAAAAAAAAAAAAAAAAAACAAACTTGCTTTTGCTTTACATTTGCTGCTTACTAATTGCATTTGGTTACCCCACTTTTTGTATCAAGTAACCCAGTGAACAATTGTTGCCTTAGGGTAGCTCTATGGCAGCCTCAGAGACAGGCTTCTGCTACCCTCAGGTGCATCACAGCATCACAAGACTGGCCAGTAAGGTCACCCTCCTGGCTGGTAACAGTGGTTTGCAAAGCAAGGAGCATTGCAGTGACCCTCATGTGACAGGCCTGGCAAGTATTTTTGGCACAGCACATGGATTGCTGAGAATAACATTCTCCTACTGTGAAAGAGTAAAGAAACCATTCAAACAACTGTACATGGTCTTAAAACCAATTTCAGATATCCCAGATGCCCACATGAGATTCTTTGAAAGAGGCTGAAACATTTTCACAAAATACCAGCCCTTAGCTGCAACTATTATATAAAAATAGGCAACAGAGGTTTGACTGTGCTTGGAAATGGTTTCAGTTAACTGCTGTTTGTTTTTCAATGCAAACCCTTTCAGGCAATTTAGCACAGATAAGCTCAACAGTCCAAAAATACCCTGAAAACAGGAAGAAAATTTGGTGCCATCAAAGCAGCATACAAGCTAACTATCACAGAAATAACCAGTGCTCTAGAGCATGTAGTCAGGAAATTTTTCTGCTCCTTCACAGTTATAGGGCAAAGCAGACTTCCAAAACTGCTTTCACCCCAACAGCTATTAGGGTATGGATGCAATGAAAAACTGTTAGGGTCAAGACATCAACAAAGTTTGAGGAGGGAGTGGTCATTTCTGCAGATGACAGGAGCATCCACACTATCACTCATTACAATTGATTCAGTGCAAGAGACATTAAACCACAGCCTTCAGGATTTAAGCAAATTTCAAATGATTACAACTCAGAATAAGCAGAAATGTCTGTGTATTAGCCAAGACTACGTAATCCCATTTTTGACTGATGTATATGACACTAATCATTGCTGGAGACATGGCGTGGGATTAGGTGATGTCTGGACCATATCCAAGATGTATTTCCTCTATGCCAGTTCAATTCTACTTTTAGCTTTTCTGCCAACCCCCTCCAGGGTGCCCAGAAGCAGAGCAACTATTGCCAGCATTTGTTTTAACTTGCAGCCTTGAGACTAAAACAGTCTTGAAGACACACAAAGAACCAGTGCATCATGTAAGAGTCAGGAATCCTTACCCCAAGGAAGAAATGTATCAAAATATCTCCCAGTTTTCATATTTTTAAGCACTGTAAAGGAAGAAGCAAACATTCAAGGAAAATAGAACAGATCAAAACTTTTAGAAGTTCAAATGTGCTGTCTGAACTCTACTTACTGATTTAATAATTTTTTCTGAACTCTGAGTTTTTCATGCTGGATTTGGATAAAAAGGGCAAAGATCTCTAGCCAACTTTTGCACCACCAAGAAATCTGTTTTGAAAGACATCTGGATTTGAGAAGCCTGGGGAGATCCAAGACTGTCTTTTCCAAGCATTCCAGTACTATGGGTCAGCATCCCTTCATACACCAAAAAGTGTAATAATTTTTCTTAATAATTAAATTTCAACCTACTAATCTGAAATTAAAACACTTGGTCAAGCTAATTTTCCAGGTTTGCAAATACACATAAAGCATTAAATTCCATGGTTCAGGGAGGATTTTTTGTTTAAAGTAATCACAAGATGACAAGGGCTGGCAGTTCTCAGTTCTACTGACACTACAAACATTCAGCATACCAGCACTTTTTTCTTTTTTTTCTCTTCTCTGATCAAGCTGTGAAAAAAAATGAAAAAAACAGAGCAAAGTCCTGATAGCAAATAAAAACCTGCTATTTGATCTCCTGGAGCCAGACTTTCATCTCATGAATTGTTATAACATGGCCAAGAATTATACCCAGCTATTGTTCAGCTAATCCAACATCCCCTTCTTAGCAAACCCTTGAGATTCAGCATTAACCAGCACCCAGGACTGTGAAGGGATTCTTGGGAAACCTCTAAGTCATCAACTCTGCTAGAAATAAGGAATGTGACTGAAGATAACAAAACATAAGCAAGGCCTCACAATGTTGTGCTTTTCTTACTAGAACTTTCTTTCCCATTCAAAATTAACCAATTCACACAGTATTTTTTTCTTTTTCGTGCCTTGTTCATCTGCCCCAGTTTCTTTGCTGCTTCTGAAGCTGCTGAAGCCTTATCTTCACCTTTTTTGATACTTCCCAACTGTTAATATAATTCACACATCTGTTTTCCCAGAGTAACAGATGTTGTTGCTCAATGAAGACAACAGTCTGTGTGTTTAGGCTATGAAGTGTAGAAAAAGCATTTAGAGCTAGTTTCTGCTTTTTCTCAGTAGATGCTACAAAAATATAGATTCTGCAAAGAAAGTGTATTTCGAGTGCATGTGCCTAGGGTTTACAAAGCAAACCAAACTGAAATGGACTTAGATAATTGCTGCTTGAGAGGGTAAAAAGCAGCATCTTTCTCATGTATATATGAAAAAAAAAAATCAATGTTTTAGCCCTCAAGTGGCTATTAATTGCATGCAATTAAATCCACTACAATTATTTGACTTTGAGCAAGATAATAATGTATGATGTATTAATACATGCAAATTGTATTAATGTGATTCTGCTCTATTCCTTCCGTGGTTTTGGGTCTTGTTGCTCACTAACACAGTGCAACATTTAGCAACAAAATATTTCCAAACCCAGACAGAGAAAATATCTTTCAACTGGTGTCTAGCAACCCAGCCAGCAGAGCTCAGAGATCATCATTCTGCTCATGGTTGTTATTTCTCATCACGACTGTTATTTTCATGAATTTTTGGGAATCCTGGGAAATTAGGCAGGACAAATTTTCAGTGGGCATCAGAGGGCCCGTGCCCTGCACAGTGTGTACATTCCTGGGACTGTGGGCTCACCCTGTGACACAGTGCAGGAACTGCCTCCAAGTGTCCCCTCAGCACAGACAGAGCATCAGTAGGGGAGCCCAGAGATCCCCTGCTTTTTCTGGATACACCACTCTGTATCCCACTCCAGATACATCCTGGCTGCTTCTGGGACCGAGCTGCACATGAAAGAATAGTACCAGACTGTGTATTAACATGGTTTACAGACATAGGCCAGCTGTCTCTTCAGTAGAGATGCTGAAATATTATGAACAATGGAAATGTAGCGCAATGCTCTATAAGACTGCCTTAGAACTAAATGTCTGTGATCCCCTAAGTTAATTATCTAATTTTCTTAGAATTTTGCTTTTTGCAGAGAGCTTGGATGTATTTGGAAAAAACTAAGTGTTTGCTCATTTGGGTTTGCTCAGCAGTTATAATAAGAACTTCCTCAATTTCTATATTCCTCCTGTGGAAAAGATGTCGCAGCACTTAACTGAAAATAAAAATATTTCTAGATGGTTGTGGATGTTTTCCCTTTATAGAAACTTGCTGATTTTCTCTTTATCACATTTTGAAAGCTTCCAGCCTTTTCCCATAATACTTTTTGTAAAACTATTTCCCCCACCTATGTCATCCCTAACTCATTCTGTTAAACATCCACTTTTAAGAATATTGTTCCAACTTTACCCTCACCCCTCTCCTTCATTTACTATTAGGGCTACTCTCACTTATGTGCTAATTTCTGCATGTCTACTAGAGCGCTATTTATTACCCATATTTGGGTAAATTCTTTCCAATTTTATTTGCCTATCCCTTCCAGTTTCAAGAGGAAGGGATAAAAAACCTATGAAAAATACACAAGAATGATCAAAATAATACAAAGGTATAGTTTTGGCAGAAGCTAACAGAGCTCCAAATACTTGATAATGCTATTTCAAACCAGCTCAGTGCATAAACAGTTTACACAAGGCTTCAAAGTCAGATTGTAATTAACTAGTTCATATTTACTTATGAGAACTATCATTATTCTAGGAGAGAATTACTTTCAACTACTAAACTAGGTCAATTATTTTTATGATAGCCAAAATAAAAATGTATGTATGTTGCACCTACATGTTACATACTCTCCTACAATTGAATCTATTACATTTATGAAAAACCTAAATGTCAGACAGTAAAGCATGAAAGTCCATTATGCCTTTTTTTGAAAATACATCCTCACACTTGTAGCAGTGTAGAAGCTGCACCTTTCACAGGAAAATGATAACAAAATGGAAACAAAATACTGCCCCCACCTACAAACTCTCGCTGCTCTCAGTGGAGCACAGCTCAGATTTCCAATATAACAAAATGCTGTATTAGCCTAAGGTTTTCATAAATACGGGTCAAGCCTGTGCTATGAAGCACTTCACAGCAGGGATGCACTTGTCTCTAATGAGGTAAAACTTTCGAAGCTGGAAGTTTCTTACAGACAGTTTACATTTTGTGATGACATTCCCTTGAATCTTAAATGCAGCAGCCTTTCTTGTTTGTGGGCCTAGAGCTCTCCTCTGGGAATGGAAACATTAGCTACTGATGAAAATATTCATGAACTCTTTGTCATGCTGTTTTTATGGAAGGAAATTCCATCTATATCATGATCACAAACTGACAAGTAAACTAATCTTTGCTCCTATGGATTAGTCATATTTTCCCTTATGCTCTTTGTAGAGCTAATGGCACATGCGTATTTAATTTAATTCTGTATAAATATTCAACAGGGCCTTTATCTTATCACCTTGATAGCTCATTTGGCCTAATAGCAATTAGCCTTAGAGCCAGAAAAACAATCAATTTTTTACACTTAATACAACAGCATGTGACGCTTATCAGCAGCCAGCCTTGCAGAAAGTGCATTGCTGATTTAAGAGTAACTAATCCTAACTCTGCATGTCTTAAGGAACTGGCCACTGACAACCAGGATCTCTGCTTTTTAGTTCACTTTCAGTCACAGTATTCATTGATTTATTTGCAGGTTTTACTCATTATTGTGTTCAAGCATTATTCAACTAAGCATTCAAGCAATGATGATGCACTTGAATTCTGCAGTTAGGAAGTGAGGTGATTAAATAAATTTAATGTGGTTAAATTGTTAATTGTGAAGAGTGTGGAGTCTGAATATATTTTGTGTATGGCAGTGATTATCATTTAACATTCAGAACAACTTTGTGACACAAGACAAATAAACAAAATCTATCAAACATGCCCTCAGAACAGTGCCTGCAGCTTTCTGAAGAGATTTGCGTTTCCAGCTCACCAAACACTTCTGAGACTGCATAGAGAACTTCGCACTTTCATCTTCACCAACAGGACACATTTCTGCACCACTGTGAACATTACATTTCCCATTTGCCATTTCAGGGCAGGCACTTTCACTACAGGCAGCTGCATAGTTTACTTAGGAAGTGATGGAGAGAATCTTCCCACCTATTCTGCCTCTTCTTTGGAGGGTACACCATCCAGTGTTCTAGCCCTTCAAAATGCCACAGCTAACAGGGATGGAAGGGTAGAGAGCTGTGACCTGCTGCTCCACTGACTGTGCATTGGATGGGGCACAGAGAAGCAGCCTTGGAGCTCTGTGCACTCTCTTGAAATCTCTGGCTCTACTCCTGCCTGCCATTGCCAATATTACATCACTGCACGAGGACAGCCAGACCAGTTTTCAAGCTGCCATTGAACTAGAGGACAACTGAGTTCATCTTTCCCACCTGTGCTATTTATATGCAGGATGTTCAGGAAGTGTATGTTGCACACTGCTCTATTTCTGACCAAAACATATGCTTTCAAGGCAGCCTACAATCACATACAGCTTAGAAATACGGTGTGATAGGGGGAAAAAATTTCTTACATAAGCTCCAGCATCACTTCCTGTAATACCAATTGAATTTGCCCTAAAAGCTAGTGATAGTGAGCTCAGAGGTACCAAAAGTGAGTTCAACAATCCAAGGAATGTGTCTGAGCAGCCTGTTTCCATGATGACCCACTCGGGTCCACGATGTCTTTCTTACGTGGGAAGATGCTCAAACTGTTTAACTTCATCTCACTGGAATGTGTTTTGCAAATGTTTTAATAAGTTATGACCCTACTTGTCTATGCAATGCAGTTCCTCAAATACCTCAGCTGCTCCTTTCAGCTGTTTAAGCTGCAAATTCCATAACACCCGTGATGTTTAGGAAAAAGGGAAGTTTATATCTTGCTAAATAGGGCTGTTGCTACCCCAGTGACAAATTCTCTGGATGGATTATTCTCTGAGAAAACTTTTTTCCCTTTTCTTTTTCTTTTTTCCCTTTTTTAAAGGTATATTTATTATCTTTCATGGCTTTGAGAAACCTCTCACGCTGTACTGGATGTTTTCCATCTCCCACAGCACGAGTGTCACAGGAGATGGAGCTGTTTGGAGATCTCAGCACATCTGGAATCTACAGCAGCTGCAAAGATGCTCACAGAGGAGGAGCACACTACCTCCCACTCAACTGCTCCTTCCCAGAACTGGCACTGTGTTCCACAAAGACTCAAAGCCCTAGGTGTGGGAAGCTTTGCCATTCATTTGCTGTCAAGAAGCCCATCATCTGTGTTGAAATGACTCCTGAATGTTAGCTATACTATCACAATAATCAGGCAATCATTTTACTTAACAAAACCAATCAGAGAAAGATCAAAAGGCTAAATATAGCTTCAAATATAGTTATGGGGAAGAAAACCCAAACAATAAAACCAGCTTTTCATGTTCATCATGTTTCAAGAAGGCCAGCATGAAGAGACTCAAAAATTATTTTGCCACCACATCTAATGGGACTTGGCGGGGAATCATCTCCTGGGAGGTTTGTCAGCCACGTGAGCACTGACACTTTAGTCACTTTTTGTCAGTATTCAACTTGCTCAACACATCAGTTCTGATTACTGCTTTTGAATTTAATAGAGACTAATTGTAAAAACACCCTAATTTCTAAAATTTCTAAATAAAAATTCAGTATGATGACTACACATTCAACACAATGAGAGCACCTTCAGCTATTTTCACCCCTGGCAACAGAGCACTGAGCCAATGCAGATTTGCCCTAGAGATAGTTTAAAATCCACCCTCAGGATTGGCAGTCACTTCTGGGGCTTCTAGCTACAGAGCTGGAGACTGTACAAACACCAAAGGAGCATGGGCAAAGACATGCAGCAGCACAGGAACTGGACCACTTGTCCCACCTGAGAGACGAAGCATCTCTGCCCTTGGAGGTGCATTCAGGTTACAGTAATTAGTCTGGCTGGTAGATTTTTGTGAATGTAACTTAGATTTTCACAGACAGACAGAAAAAAAAAAAAAAACAAACACAAACCACCAACATCTTACATACTTCAAGAGATCAATCTGTGCAAGCCAGTCAAAAAACAGGAATGAGACACAAAGACCTTCAGGAAGAGAAGATGCTTTCCTCCTCTACATAGGCCAGCAGGCACAGGATCACTCAACCATTTTTTGAGCACAACATACCCTCCAGGCCTCTCTAAAGTATCCTGGGCCAGAGACCAGCAAAACTAAAACATGAGCTGGAAAATACACCAAGTGCTTTGGATTTAGAAGTCAGGTCCTTTTTTTTTTTGTTCTTACTTTTTGAAGGTAGCATTAACCACTGTTACAAATACTTATGAATTAGTGGGAGCCTTGACATCAAGACCGAGTGTCTTTGAGGAAGACAGACTCATGTTTTAAGCTATTTTTATTTTGGCAAGCGGAGTTCAGTTCTGTCCTAATAGAGAAAAAAATATAATGGCCTGCAGAGTGCCAAACTAAGGCCAAATTAAGTGATCTAATCAGTTTTCTGACTTACATGCTATAAAATTAAAAATACATAATTAATTATGAAATAACTCATTAGAACAGCAGCAAGAGAAATTATCCTTTGCTTTTCTGTCAGATGGAAGAATTCCTTGTGTGGCTGAAGACAGTTATTCTAAAGTCTTTCTTTAACACTATAGAAATAGATCCATCTAAAGAAAAACTGTTATTAATGCTTGTCATTATTTACTTTTAAGCACAAGGTCTTCTATGGAACTACTAAAAATAAATTTGTATCTATCCCTAAATGAGACACTTTGTCACCCCAAAGATAAATTTAAGAACATAAATTCTAGCTGATGTTCACTGCTCAATGGCTGTTTCTGTTTCTGAAGGCACTTCATCTAATTATCTTGTAGTGGAGGACTGCTCTAAAGGGTCAGCTTCCAAAATAGTTTAGGTGTTTAGGATCATTATAATGAATGCACATTTGTTTAGTCTCAGAACATAATGCCAAGAGATTTTTACATGACTGTTTTATTTTTCCCAAGATAAATTATCATCAGCTTTTTTCCCCTCTTTTTTTTTTTTTTTCCTCCTTCAAAACCTTTCTTCAAGTATCAGATGTGCAGGATAATTTTTAAGAACATATGGAGCAAATTTAAAATTCTTTTTCAGAGAAAAGAATAGATTTTTTTTTTAATTTTTGAAAAACCAAACATTAAATCAGGTAAAACAGATAGACAGCTTTAATAAAATTCCAAAAGGCAGCCCTCCTCACCAAGAGTATTTTTATTTTGGTGCATCTATTTCTTTGTAGGAGGTTGTTGATTCCCTCATTATTTTAAAGATGTTGGAGAAAGGTTGCTGCACCATTTTTCTGACCAAGCTGCATGATCTTGCAACATCTCCCATGCTGTGTTTAATATCCATTATTGCTTGAATTCTTGCAGAACACTCCATATCAGCTAACAGTCAACTTTATCCATGGCATTACAGATGTTAGAGCAGTCAAAGGTTCATCTCAGCAAGACACTAATAGAAACCATTCTTACTGAAGATAAGGCTTCCCATGAATAATGAAAAAAAGAAACCAAAGTCAATTTAATCAGTTGTCTTTTGGCCCATATTTCCTGTCACAGGCAACTTTTTCCTAATTTGGAAAACAGTATTTCAAAGCAACAGCACTTTTTTATTAGTTTTATAACTTCATGGGAATTTCCCACTATTGTGGTTGTGATATTCAGACCTATAAAGCATCAAAAAAACCTAGTTTTTCTCACAGATGCCTGTCCAGTTGTGACTGCTTTCCCAAAGAACAATCTCTACCCCTTTCTCCCACTAATAAAGAAACAGTTGTGTAACCTTACCAATACCTACTATAGGCAAAAAGAGACAAAAAAAGAAAAAAAAAAAAGAAAATAAATCCATGCCTCCTAAAAACTGACAAAAAAACATTCCAAACTCTGGATTGTTAGGATGGTTCTTCTAAATTCAGTTTATAGGTGATGTTTTGCTGTTGCCTAGATTTGTGGGGTTTTCTTTAAATAGCACTGCTCTGCCATCAGGAGACATTGCATTAATTTAATTTGGCATCACTGGGGCTCAAAGCAAGAGAGATGCTTTCCTTCAGCAGGATAGAAAGATCTGGCATTTTTAATTCACTTTCTTGTGTGTCTTGAAGTAATTTAATTCTCTATTTGCCCTTCTCAGAAGATAATCTTGTAAGAAAATGAAGGTAACTTATTTGTAAACACTGTTATCAGAAAGCACCACCTTTCTCTCTGCATCCCTCATGCTACTGCCACAGTAGCATTTTTATTCTGGGTTATTCCTTTAACAAATCAGAAAATGGCAAAAAAAAACCCACTTGAGGGTACAGATCCTACATCTTTGAATGCTACGGAAATTTTCTTCCCTCCCATTGCTGTGGGATGAGGAATCCCAAAGGAATCATGTATCTAAGCCTGAACTTCTCTGCAAAGTCCTGCACTTCATGCTCAAACTGTGACTCACTGCAAACATTAGACTATTCTTCATCTGAAGTCCTTGTGAAGTTTTTCTGTAGTAGGTAACATTGCACCAAAGCCTAAACAAGGGTAATGGTGCAAGAACTCAAGGGTCAAAGCGTAAGGCAAGGGCCTATTTTTCCTCACAAACCAGTCAGCATAACATTGAGCTTTCCTAAGCCACCAGCCTGGGGTTTTCTTGCTTGTCTTGACCTTTATTTTTACCATGTACAGCAGAACCTTGAGCATTTCTTCAGGATTTCTAGCCAAAGCTGTATTTGGAGAGGGCTCCTCAAACCTCTGAAATGGTCGGAGACTTCCACATAGTGTTTTAATGTGTCTTTCTGTAACCTGTGAGGAAATGTCACTCTGCTCTGTAAACACTGCCCCATGCAGGATCAGATGTCTTTATTAACTACTCCACATATTTGTATCTTAGGAACAGGAAGGATTATGGGAACCTTCTTCCATCCCAGAAAACCAGAGACACTGGGAAAATGATAACCTGTTGGAATATAGAGTAAAGCACCTGGGAGCCTTCAGAAAAAACTTCCTTCCTCCTTGGAAGTGGAAAGCTATTTCTGTCACAGAAATATCTAATCTGTGAAATTCCAGGAACATTCTAGAATCTGTATCACATTGCTAATGTTTACCTCAAACCTGAACAGCATCCTTTCCTTTCTGGTATTCCATACAAATACTGCAGCTTTTCCAAGTAACTAATGCCACGAATAATCAATTTTCACTTTTACTCTGAAGACAACAAATTTTTTTCTTGCCTCTTCATAGCTTCAAAACCTTCCTGAAATGCAAGCAGGGCTTTTCTCCTTTAATTTGCCATCAAAGAGTCACTCAAAGTGTGTAGTCTTCAGGTCAGAAGCAAACCATCAGCAAGATGACCTTAGCTGCCTGCCAGGGCACTGCTTGTTTTTCTTCTTTCACAGTTCAGATCTTCAGGGCAGCAAGTGATACAATTCTTCAAGGCAAAAAAAAATCAATATATATTCTCTCACAGAATCAAATAATAGAGATTAGAAATCAGGAGACAAGGGAAACAAATGAAGGCTAAGAAGGTGGAAAAAATCTCAAACTGGAGAATAGGAAAAATATGCCAAGCAGTTGCAGACTTGTAAAGCCTGGTTTATATGAAACAGGGACCTGGAGAAGCAACTCAACTGAGACCCTTATTTCCACCTACCAAAAAGTGATACAGAGAAGTGACTGGAATTATGAGTAACAGCTCTTAAGAAGTGAAACTACAGTATAGTAAACCAGTGTTACTTATCCTTCAGAAAGTATCCTCTAAGTATAGTGAAATATTGTTACTTACTCTTAGGAGAGTATTTTCTAGTCCATAGTCAACAGTTACTATCTCCATTATCTGTAGCTCTCCCCTTGGGATTTGCTCCAAAACTCATATTTCTCAAAAAGCTGTGGGTTTTGCTTCTTACAAAGCACAAAGATTGTGTAGACCCATTCTTACCCTATAATTCTTGTCATGAAACTTTTTAAGTAGAATATATTTTCACTCACAAGTCAAAATTAGAACTTGGTGGAAAGAGAGGAAACAGAGGCTAAGCTAATTCCTTGCAGGAAATTTTTCTTTTTTCATGTCCATCTTCAACACATGCAACTTTTAAAAGCAGGCCTAGAAGAAAGGACTAAACTCAAGTCAGACACAGACAAAGGGAATTATCACTTTACATTAAGCACATTCAAAATATCATGGAGTAACACAGCTGTTCGTCAGTATCACAGAGTAGCAGCAATGCTGTTTTCATGCTGGACAACCTATAGAGAAACATATGTTGGAGGCACAGCTCAGGCATCTTGCCTCAGTCAAAGGATGAAGCACAGAAGGAAGAAGACATTGAATTCCATTGAAGGGGTTTCCACATTTGTTCTCTACTTTAACTGATCAAAAAAAAAAAAAAAACAGAAATTGTCTCCAACCCACAAAATAACTGCTTAACTACCCTGCATACATAATTAAAATAAAAGAGAATTTTATTTTTTAAATCTGGTTTTCAAATAAGAAAGCACCTAATTCTATATATTTTAAAATAAATTTAAACATTACTTCTGTCAAAGAATTGCATGAGGATAATAGTGTGCCTTTTTTTTTTTTTTGCTTTTAATTGAAGTAACCCACAGATTTTGTGTTATAAAAAGACTTCTGGATTCTTGAGACACATTTAAAATAGTAACTTACCACAATTCATTTTATGCATTTAAAAATTTAATAACAGACCATCCCTGAGTTGGAATTTCCTTTTTTTTTTTTTTTTTCCCCACATCTAGAAAGGTTTTCAAAGGAAAATACCTACTAAATCAACTCCTTCCACTTTCATGTGGAAGCATAGTCACATGCTTGTTTAAAAAGGAGTAACTAAGCATGCAGAACTGGAAGTGCTACTATTGCTCCGTCATTTATCTAATAACTGTGCTCATAGACTTAAAAAAAATATTCTCTTGCAAAGAATTCAGAGGTTGTGCAACAGTGACAGACATCATCCTGTTGAAACTAGCCATCTATTTTAGGAAGGTTAAAATGTGGAGACTGAACATTCTGGAGGTATGTTAAGGATGGAAATGCCACAACTACAAGTCATTGGAACTGAATATTTGTGATCAGGAAACGTCAGAGCTTGTAGAGCAGCCAACTGCATTTTTGAGGGAGCTCATAAATCTCTACCTCTTGCACCATCACACTATATAAAAAGGGGATGAGCCTTAAACAGTGTCCTGGGTTTACTTTCTTTCAGAATAACATGTGCAAAACCTCTTTACCAGTGATCCTGCAGAGGACATGCTTCAGGGTTAAACTACAAGAACAGTTTCAGAAATTACTTTTAGTTCCCCTGGCCAAGGCTCCAAAACCTGTGCTAAAATGACTTTTCTATCTTGCTACCAGTTTATGAGATTAATGTTGAGGAATCACAGGAAGGCTCTGGCACAGCTATTTCAACCCCCTCCTCTTCCTGATGTCATCTTCCCCACCCCTACCTCCAGGGTCAGAAAAGCCACAGAAGCCTGGATCAATGCAAGAAAAGACCTGCAGCAAATCAGCCTCCTGCCTGCGACCCTGTGCTCTGAGTATGATCACAGGCCACTGCCAGCATCAGAGCTCTGAACCCACTGAGGCCCACAGCTCCTGAGCACACATCCAACATCCACTCCCTCCACTGTGCCACATTTAATGAACATGCAAAGTGCAGCCATAAAGCAAAACAACATCCCATTGCAAAACAGCTCAAGTTCCTCCAGAAATCTCACAAGGAAAAAAGAAATTAAAATCCCACCAAACCAAGGAAAGAATTTAACAAGTTAAACATAACAAATTTGGAGCAACTGAGAACATGAAGGGCAGGTGAGGAGTATTTATGTGAGATAATCTAAATTCTGTGGCAAGGAGAAGGCAAAATGTCCCCAGTGAAGATGGGTATTTTAAACTCTTAAGAATATTCTTCTCTCACTGGTCAACATGCAAAGTTTGGCAAATGAGAAATGTAGCTATCAGCACAATAACAGCAGATTGACATTTTTCTCACCTAAATCAAGTGTCCAAGAACATCTACTGGGCAATGACTAAACATTATATTTCCTTCTTATTTATATTAATGTATCCTTAGAAGTACAAGACATACTTTGCAGATTTATTTTCCTTACAATAAAAATAATAATTCCTAGTATAATTTGGGTTCTCTATAGCAATATTGAGGATGCTTGAACAAAAATTTCTATATTTAGGAAAAAAGATCAAGTTATGCACTGAACACCTGAATAGGTTTATGACTTCATCCTCTATAGCTCATAAGAAGCAAGAAGGGAATAGACATTGCCATCTTTAAAATGCTGGGTTTTGTCTCAAAATTTGATTGCCAGTGAAATTACAGAATTATCTAAGCTAGGCTGAGAGTCTGTGACATCCCAAGATGTTCCTGCAGAATAAACTGTTATAGCCTGCTGCTTAAAACAGTAGATGAGATAACAGACGTATTGATTTCAGTTGCTTGAGAAACACAAAAACCAATAAATAAGTCACTGCCTGATGGGTAAAGGAACATAACATAACAAAATAAGTTGGTAAAAAAGTTTAAAATACACTTTTTTTTTTAATAGTTACAGAAAATAAAACCATTTTACCATCTCCCCTTCTCATAGTTTATTAACGTATCCATTAGAATACTTGATTTTAAGAATGTTTTGTAGTCAGGAGACTGGTGCTACCAATGCCTACTAAACAGCTATTCCTCTTTAAAGAAAGCATTGCACTTCTGATGCTTAACTCTTGCAATTAAGGAGGAAAAAAACAAAGAAACCCAACCAAAGCCTGAACACTAAGCCTCCTTGGAGAAAGCTGTTTAATCAGTGGCCCAGCAGTCAGAAGTGATGTCACATGGCCTCTTTCATGCCAGACCACACTGTGGCATCTCTGCTCACAGCAGCTTCCATATACATCCATGGAACTTTTCAAGATCCTAAGAGTTCAGATTTTCCAACAAAGAACTTCGTACTACACCCTAACCAACCAGCTCCAGTACATCAAAGCTTCTGCCCAACTTTTTTTTTGTCACCAGTGAGTAGGTTAAATTACCTGTGTGCAATGGAAAATGTGATTCATCTACACAATAAGACAAACACATTTGCTTCAGTCAAACATACAGGGAATGGACTTGAGCTGTCAATGTTAAGTTCCTCAATCTGAACTTACTAAAGAGCTGGGAAGAGGACATGTGACACTAAAAAGGGATAAGAAGAAAGATTAAAATAGACAGTCGAAAGGCACCATGTAAGAATCATGGCTCATCCTGTTTCCTGTGCAGTACTGGGTCATAATTTAAACAAAATTTCTCAAGATGATTTCTAGGTGACTATAGGAATAAAAAGTCTGAAAGTTCAAGATGACACTTGTAGCTTTGACAAAGAAATAATTTGGCAGATGGAGAAGCGCCAAGATTGATTTTTTTCTTTTCCTTCCTTTTTTTGAATACATTAAGGAAGTCTAATGTAAAGCTAAAAAATGCTGAAGATCTAGACAGAAATCAAAACCTATAGAAGTCCACTGAAAATAAATTAACATTTTCAGGTAAAAAATGGTAAAAAACTGATTTTTTTGTGTATTAGGTCTCTGTCAAAGAAAACCACTATGTGATTTAACACACATGCCACATTACAACAGTGCATCTTGTATTATGATGGAAAACTGGTTTACAGAGTAAGAACTGACCAACATGGATACCAACACACAGTTTCCAGAGGTGCCTAAGAATCACCAGTATCAAACAGGGCAGAGAAGCAAGGCTGTAAGTTTTACTTGAAGCATCACATGCCTTTGAACACACTGCTTTACCTTCTTGCTTACATAATGGAGAGAACAAAATGGTGAGAGCACAGGATTTGAAGATATAAAACTGCTATGGTATGAAAGAGAAGCACAAGTATCTCAAATTGGTCACCATGGTTGTCAGGTACCAAAAATAAGTAAATTATCTGGAGAAACTCGGGTCTTACGTAAGAGATACATAGCAAGCATTCTGCTCAGAAATTGCCACCATAAAAAGGACAAGAATGTAATCATATGTTCAAGGCAAGGTTCTTATGCATAACTGAGAACAGATGTGGAAGCACAAGCACAGGAAAAGAGCACCTAATTAGCTAATTGAAAAGTGCATCTTCAGGCATATAAAATCCAAGTTTGACAAGCAGTCATAAGCTGACATTTCTCAATTTTTCAGCGCTTTAAAACTGCCAAAATAGAAGCATACGCCATCACAGTATATAAACACATTCTGTAATCATACACAGAATTGTGGAATATTCTGGATTGGCAGGGCCTTTCTAAAGAATGTCTAGTCCAACTCCCACTAATGTGAATGGACATCTTCAACTAGATCAAGTTGCTCAGAGCCCCATCCAGTGGGACACTGAATTTTTCCAGGGATTAGGCACACACCACCTCCCTGGGCAACCTGTCCCAGTGCTCCACCAACCTCATTCAAAAAAAAAAGTTTTTATCTGGTTTGAATTTACCCTCTTTTTGTTTAAAACCATTACCAGTCACCCTGTCCTATACCTACGTTCAAAAGATCTACTGAAACTCTCGTGTTCCAGAGTAGCAACAACACTGTATACATACTTACATTCTACTGGTAATTTGGAAATTTTTTTCAAACTCTACAATGTACTGTTAGAAGGTCAACAGAAGCATATTTAACTGCATGTATCATATCTGGGGCAAATTATTTGAGCTTCCAAAAATTCACTTATAAGTAAGAGCTACAAACATAAGGAATAGAAATGTTATTAGTATTACATGGTCTAAAATTCAAATAAAATATTTTACTTCTTAGCTGTTTTGTTGATTTTTAAAAAATACAATCTCTGAAAAATTATGGCAGCCTAATTCAAGAAATCTTAGTATATACCAAAAAAGGCTACTTCTAGTTTACAGCCTTTTAAAAGCACATAGTTGGTTTTAGTCAGCTGATTTCAACTGAAAATAAATACCTGGTTTTCTTCTGTATAGTTACATAAAATAAATGCCTCTTCTGAAGCTTAAAAAGCCATCAATTGTCTACAAAATTATCACTTGTTATTTACAGTATTCTGTAGTGCATTCAATATAAGCATAACCTTTTTCTACCATTTCAATCATTGTTAAATCATTGCTAAAAATACACCTCACCATTCACAAGAGACATGGCAGACAATTAATGCTGACCAGAACCCTACAAGAAGCATAGCTTAGCAGTCTCCTTGTGAGCACTTTGATTATATTAGACATTAAGAGCTGACATTTCAACTGCTTAAATTAACTGGCTAAGAGATGGACTGGTACTTAAAACTGACTGCTACTCCTTAAGGATCCAGGATCTTCAGGCCTTTTTTCTGGTCCCTCCTTGATAACCGACATATAAACATTATAATGTCCTTGATAACAACTATACAATGTGTAAACTCATAACTGCAAAATTCCCACACAGCAGAGTGTTTTGGTTATATGAAACTCATAGCTCTGTACCAAATCTTAATTAAAAAAATAAACATGAGGCATTACTTATCAATTTTCTCTGCACCTTTAATGCTCCCAGCACAGGAGCTTGTGTTGTGTGCACAAGCATGCATCCCTGTGTTCAGAACAGGAGGATCTCATGTAGAGATCAGGGGCAGAAACAGGACTATTAATCTGAGCGTGGTGAAAAAAGTTCTTCATTAACATCCTTTTGCAAATAGTACAAATTTTTGACTAGGAGGTAAGAAAACAGCTCTCTCTCTGCAGAAAAAAAATCTGCTACTTACTAAATAATTTTGCCTAAAAAGTCAAACCCTCAGTAAATTTTAGTCCAAAGAAGCAAAACTGAGGAAAAGCAAAGCAAGATGCCAGCCATGATTAATTTCAGAAAATTGAGCCAGAAATAAGGGAGAATTTAAAAATTACTCAAATTACAATAGCAGTTTCAATCCAGGCTTCAAAACAAAGGACTAGATTGAATGTTGAAAACATTAAATTGCCAAATCAGTTGCAAACCGAGGACCTTTATTAAAAACATCACAGGATTCCTGCCCCAGCAGAGTTGGGCAAGACAACCTCAGGAGGTTCCTTTACAACCTCAACTGTTCTCTAAATCTGATGCTGCTTGAGAGCACCAACATTGAACTCAGTTCTTACTCAGTATTTGGAATATTTGGAGTCTGGGGACTAGAATTTCCCATGCTCCTCAGTATTTTACGTGGATGTTGTAAATATGAGTGAGTGTTAATAGAGCGAGTGCTAAAGGAAGTAACTGTTTACCCTTTCTCATTTATCATCACTTCTTCAAGACTGCAGAATGGCTTGTAAAGTGAGATAAAGAAATCAGTGACCTTAAAATGCAGCACTGAGATAGATCACTGAAGTTTAAAAGGCTTGAGAAGGAAAAGGAGTTCTTATATGGAGAATGCTCAATTTCTGAATTATTAATTTGGCACTAAGCAGTAACTGCCTGCACTTATTAATTTTAAAATATTTATTAATATTGTTATATTAATTTATTTTATCAATAAAAATTACCATAATAATTAATTATAATATAATTAAATTGATAATTAAATAACCATTTATTAATTAAAAAATTATAGGAATGAAATAGCACTCCAAACTACTAATCAATTTTTGCTGTAGCTGCTCACAGCCAATCTGCCTTCCAGCTAAACTCCAGAAAATAAGGCTGCAATGCAGGTCACAAAGAAAACTAGCGCTGCAAAAAGGCAGAATAATTCTGCAGAAGGCAGACTTCCAGTTCTACTATACAACACAGGTAACTTAGGGAAAAGTGCATACTTCACTGTAAAAATGGTCCTACTCAGACCATCTTAAGATTCAAATGCAACACAGCTGAATTCTAAACAGCACAAGCTCCTGACAAGAGACTGACTGCAGAGCAGTACAAAAACTATACGCCTTTCAGAGTATTGAAATGGATATAGCTTTCCAAGAACACTGGAAAAAATCCCTTTTAAATTATCACATCCCTTCTGTGTTAAGTCTGCAGGACAGCATTTGCTTTCAATCAACATTTTCTACCATTCATTTTCCTCTCTGCCGTCTGGAAAAATAAATTTCCTCTTTCTCAAGCCAGACTTTGGAATAAACATGCATTAGCAGTAGCATAAGAGGCTTTTATTTTTAGTATTTGCTATGTTTCCAACATGCTGCTCCACAAAAGAATTAGGGAAACTTGAGATCATCAAATTTATCCTCTAACTTCTCCCCCATCCCTCCTGACCATGCTCCTCATCCAAATTATACAGCTACACACTAAGTTTTATTATGGAGCAAGATGAAGCACATAGGTGGTACATAACAAACATACTTTCAAGAACTAGTAAGGCTGTGACATACAAAAAATATGTAAACTACATTTTTCTCAATGACTGTTCAGAATCATTACTGAATACGTTAGAAGTTTGTTTGACAGAATTTCCATTTTAAATATACATAAAGATTATAAAATGAAACACATGACAAATATTCCTAAAACTCAAAGGCACTGCTGTTTATTTATATTTTTAAAATATTATGTCATGTAACAATAACAGATACATCCTGGCATTCTATTAAGTGGCAGATATCAGCAGGGAAGAAGTTTTTCTTCCCTCATAGTTTGCATTACAGCAATTTATTTTAATCAATTTATTTAGGTGCTTCCCAAGTTCACTTTCATATATTGTTCATGTGTTTTTAAGTTATATAAACCTCAGTCATGTCTTTTTATCTTAAACTAGAAATCAAGCCAACTTTCATAGTATCAAATCATCACTGCTACTGTCCATATATAAGCTTAAACGTATGTTATTTTTAATCTAGGCAACAATAAAACGAGACTAGAAAGTTTAGATGCTTTTATAGACAAAGATAAGGAATTTCTGAGGTTTTTTGGATTTTTTGGCAAGGAAGTTAATTCTCAGCACAAGTTCTCACCTCACTTCAGCACTCAGGGCACCATCTCAGAGCCTACAACAAATGAACTTCATGGTATGTCATCAACACAAAGCAGAAAGACACACAAATCTTAGTGATTCATGATTCACAGGGTAAGAAAAATATGTATTTTTGTATGCCCTAAAAGGAGTGCCACTTGTAGGTACTCTGTCATGTAGGGCCATCATCAAATTAGCAGTTTTATCCAACTTGGAAGAACTTGATTGACAACACATCGTTTCCTCCATGGAGAAAATTCTAGGCAACATTTTATTTGTCTTTGAAATAGATTACTCAATAAGAAAAGAGCGGGGTCTTATGTTATAGCACTGGATTGCCCCTTGCTACACAGATTGATTGCTGCTACTCAAGGAGTAACTGCCCTCCCAGAACTGGAAGGAGATTCAGTACCTCGTAGCAAAGCCTGATGGCTTCCAACTAATCCCTGCAAGACTTATAATATTTACAGCAGTAGTATTGGAGGCTGGGAAAATTCTGTCAATGGTTAAAAGACATCAAGGCTTCTAAACATTTGGCATAATAAGAGAAATGAGTTACACTATGTGTGAAACTTCTTAAACCACTTGTGACTAAGGTGACTTAAGGAACAAGACCACCAAATTGCAGACAGAACTGAATTCCCATTTAGCCGAAGGTGAAAAATTCAGTGATCAAAAAAAACATTGCATCATGGGTTGTTTCTCTGCATTTAACCTGTCCTATAGATCTACATTATTTACATGTTTGACACTGGGCAGTACTCAACTATGGTAATACTATTCTTGAAGAGTAAGGCACATTAGAAAACTAATTTTAAAAAGCCAGTACATAAACTAGTAAATTTAACAACTAGGTAAGAATGCAACTTGACGAAATGACATTCTGTTTTCCACAGATCAATTGTCTTAGATTTATTTAAGATATGATACAGTTACAAGCCCATGCATTTCATAAAAATTGAACTTAAATTTTTTATGGAACAAAATTTTAAATAAAGCATATACAGATGTTTCTGGGTATTCAACTGGACTGGTTAGTCTAGAGAAATATAATTTGAAATATATGAGCAGAAGCATTGAGATTTTCATGTGGTCGTTTCTTTATCTCTTCCTCTTCCACTCCACACCTAAAGATAAATCACAGCTGAATAATTTTATGAATTGAATCTTAGGCATAAGCTCATAGCTGAACTCATAAATTCACCTCCCATTGGTTACATATTTATAGTACATCCCTTTTATACTGTTATTGAAAATAAAATAAATAAGACTACATGTTAAAAATGTAGGCAGTATAACTACTAAAAAAAAAGTCTTTTATGCATTTAATATGCTGACAAAATTAAAACTTCTGTCTACTTAAATTCATTTTTATAATTAGAAGGTAATTCTTGTAATTCCCAAATACTTCTGAAAATTACTACCTCTCGCAGAAAATTTGGTTATTTCCATGTAATGAAACTGCTGGTGGAATCCTAAAGATGCAACAGATTAACATGAAATAAATATCAGAGATAGCATTTAAAAGGCACACAAATACTTCAAACACATACAGTTTCAAATCTTTATTGTTTTAAAATTCTACATGTCTTTTACAATTACAATAATTTGTTACTTAAATGACTCTTGTATGGTTAATGTACAATGAGTTTTTTCCTGAAACTCAACCATGAAATACAATTTCATCAATATGATTTTTTCTAAATAGATTAATACAAGACTTCTGTTTTGTTGGGAAGAACAAGTGCTTCATCTTGAATAAACAGCACAGATGTCTTCCCTTCAGAATCTGTGTGATCAATCCATCGAAAGTGCTTTTGAAGATTGCAGATCTAACTGTGACTGATTTTCAAAATCAGTCCATCAAATTACAAGGGTTTTTTAACATTAAAGAGCATTTTCATGTAATGAAACAAGCTGCAGTAGTTATTTTTATTCATCTACTGAGGCAAACTCATGTTGAAGAAAAATTATATGATTATCTGCATGCAATGAACACCCTCTTTAAATAGTTGATGAATTTTACACATATAAAGAATCTGTTAAAGAGTGCAAGTACTTTGATAATGATTTCACAAAAGGACATATGCTGGTAATAATGGTAACTAACATTTAACATCTAAATACAAGCTAATGTATATTTAACAGGCAATTAACATGGCAAACAAACCATGTTTCATGTGGTTGCCCTTAGAGAAAATGAACTCATTTGGTCCACACTCTTAAAGTTATCTGGGTAAAAAAATCGAAGCAGTTAGGGCCAGAGTTTTTGATGAATTTCTAAAATGTCACCTGTTAAAAAGTAAAAGCAGTACATCAATGACGTATCTTGTCACACGACCTCAGTATAAAAAGATGGCCTGGTATTTGGAGCGATGAACGAGCACTGAAGGACAAGTCAAAAAAGAATGGAGACAGAATGAACTAAAACTTTGTTGTGTTATACTTTCTTGTTCCATGGTACTGCTTTCACTCTGTAGAATTTTGTACCCAAAGGAACTTTGAATCTGTTTTGTGCCTACAAAAAAAGAATAAAAAAAAAATAAAGTGTGGAATTATTCTACTGATTTTTGTCCTTTTAAGCTCAAACTGATTCCCACTACTCAATATTCAGGAGACCCTTAGGAGTCTGGCAGGGCTCTAGACAGTGTGGATGAAAATACCCAACCCACTGCTTGCTCAACCCTTCTGGTTCCCCTGCTCTTGCAATTCACTGACTCAAAAGAAAAGCAGGAATAGCAGAACTTAGGATAATTTTCATCTAACTTCTTATGCAGAGAGAATTTGTCATAACTGTTAAAAATACTAAAATAAACTTCTTTCTCTATTAATCACAGATGATTTCTCATTACTATTTTCTTACCTTTTTTGCCTGGCAATACTCCTTTTCCATCACTTTTCCTAGCACCCACGGTCTCCGAGATGCACCTGATGCTAAAGAGAAAAATGTAACATTTTAGATCAGCAACTACACATACCAGGATATTACAGTATATTTTCATTAAAAGCAGGGTTTTTTTTTTTTAACAGTTTAAACTAAACAAACAAACATTAAGTAAGGTCAGATTTAAATGCAATATTTTGGTGGCCCTTAGAACAATAATTTGCAGTACCTAGGTCAACACTAATTTTAACCTATCAAAAATACAACTAATGTTCAGAATTTCACTTTCCCCACTTCCCTGATGCAGGAATAGAATCAAGGCAAGAATAGAATCAAGACATAGTTTCTGAAGCAGTGAGACAGAGACAAATGTGTCCCTCAGGCAGTTGTTAAGTCTTGATATTTGTTTTATCTGCAGTTTTCTTAGACTTGAGAGGAACTCTATTCAGTAATTGGTAAGGACCAGAGCAAGATAAGTTTACTTAAAAACAGGTCAGTGAATTAAGTACTCACAGTAACATACAAACTGACATGGCTTTTACCTCATGTATGTCAAAAATCAGTAAGAAAAGTCTACCATATTTCACACAGCTATGTATGCACTACTAATGCCATAGGTCAGAATATATTACATCTGGAAGTAAGACAGCCATTGTCCCCTCAGATTTCACAGATGACACATGGCACAGATCCTTCAGCAAACCCACAATCCAGTTAGGGCTTAGTGGTCTTCTAGAGAATACACAGTTATTCAAGATCTAACATCTTTCATCATAACTGCAATCTACAGTGAGTCTGCTCAGGGAAATTATTTGACAGCTTGTGACATGCAGTAACACAGAAACTTTCACTGCTAAGTTAGAATTAATATAAATTTTCTTTTGATGCATATTCTTAGATGTTTTTACAAAGTTGGGCATACAGGTGGGTTTGCAAAACACCACGATAATTTAAAGACATTTACATTAATTCACTTCATGAAGAGCCCATGGTTTAGTGCAAAGCATTGTTATTTTTCCTCATTTAAAATATTTCAATTTTGCTAAGTTTAGATAGCTTCCCAAAAAAAGCCAACAAAAAGCCTTGAAAATTATGGGAGGAAAAAAAAGTAAATGTGTCATCAACTTGAACATAAACAAAGAAATACAGGAAGTCTTCTCTGAAAATTTATAATAAATACCATTTTAATTTGGTGGAAAAACTATGAGCAAAAATATTGCTTGCAAACTCCCATATACTGTTGTCAACATTCTTTTATTTATTATTTATGCTGAGTAGTTAAAGCAGCCTGATGGGAATGTTAACATACTCTGTGTGTGTACCAAATAGGCATATTCCCCCTCTTTTTTTTTTTTTTTTTTTTACAGCTTACTTTGAAGATGCAGATATTTTTCCCCAGTTTTCCAAGATACTAAGATCTATATAAATTTTTAATTAAAAATGTTCTGCTGTGAAAAATATTTTGCACTAAAACAAGTAGCAAAAACTACAAAGATAGCTGACAACTATTACGTGCTTCTTGTATTCATCACATACATACTTATAAATAACTTAGTGTTGGAAAGTTAAGACTGTTAGTTGTAAGAGGAGAAAATAATTAGAAAAAAATCTGACACTTACCACACTCACCTGGTTTGAGATCCAGTGCAGCAAGGGACTCTGAGTGCAAGAAATACAAGGTTGGACTAACAGTAAACAACACGTAGTTGTCATGCCTTTCATCCAAGATAATGAGTACCAAATCGCCAACTTGAAAACTAGGGAAAAAAAAATAAAATCACAGAACTTAACTAAAAAAAAAATCACAGAAGCTTAAAGCTACATTAATTACACTACATTTTTCCCCCATGTATTGCATGAGACAGACTAAGTTGAAGAGCAGCAGACATTTCCACATGCTATGCCAACTCATATACATTTCCTATTTTATGAAGGCAACACAAAGCAGGCTACCTCTTTAAAAAGTGGTTTTGAAACGCTCTACACCCACCAGCTCAATTTTTTTTTTCTCAAAAGAACTGTCATTTTTTCTTTAAAACATAATCAGAAATACCTAACTAAATGCTAGTATTTCAATTTTGTATTATTTTTATTCACTGGTACTTAAGGTAACCGTCAATGTAGTGGTGTTTACAAACTTTTTTTGTTGTTTTAAACTGAAGCAAAATTGAACACAAAAATACAGCAAGAACATTTATGCAGCTTCCAATCTTAAAATTTTAAGCGCACAAGACAAAGAAGGGATGAAGTGTTTATCTTTGATCAAATGATGAAAAGCCAAAGAAACACTGTGGCAACTGTACATAAAACATTTTAAAACTCTACTTTTCTGACACCAGAGTAACACAAAAAACCAAGTGCTCATGCAAAGTTTCAACTACAGAATTCAGAGAGCAACTTCAGTCTCCAAACTTGTTGTTCCATGGTGTAAAGTGTTGCGAGTAAATTATTTACCCATTAATGAAATCAAGTCTAAATTAGCTACAAATTAAGCATTAGATCACAGGGGAGCTGCAGCAATAAATATTAATACTCCTCTGGGGACGACGGAGGAAGTGCAAAGAAAGTGAAAAACTTCTCCATAGAAGGAAACTACAGATACACAGACAGTCAATTGAGTATATCTAGAGACATTTAGGTCATCATCTTTAAAGTTCATTTTTGGATTAAATAAACAATACTCCAGACTCTTCTGCCTGGACTTACTATGAAGACAGGCTATATTAACTTAAAAACATCTCTAGCGGACAGATGAATTCTTTCATATCGTTTTCCTCCTCAAAAATTACCAAGACACTTGTGACAATTTTCAGATGCTAGAGGGAAAAAAATTATTCTCCACATCCTGATCTTGTTACAGCAAAAATGAAAACTGGTGTAATTCAGAAAACATTAATAGAAAAACCTGTGCAGGCTTTCTTTCTCCAAAGATTTTTTATATTATTCAAGTAATATATAAGCCTAATACTAATTAAGAAGTTGTCTGTAGCTTTTACATTTTACAAGAATAATTCTTTTTCCAGCAATAATTCTACATGCAGCTGCTAACAGATTGATAATACCTAACAAAATGTTTCAGTTAGTTTTATTTCATTCAGTAAGACTTCTCTTGAAATATAATACAGCACTATGCATATTCAGGATGAATAGATTTCCTTAGACTTCAAGGTTTCAGGCAAATAAAAAAAGTTATCTAAAAAAAGCCTGAAGAATTCTAGAAATCCTATGAAGTATGGAATTCAACAGAGTCACTGACAGAGAATTCAAAAAGGCCATTTCATTGTTTATAAAAAGGTTTTATAAAATTTGATTTATGCTCAGCTGGGACTGTTCAAAGCTGATGGCTAAATTATAGTGATCTATGCATCCTTTCACCACAGAGCAAGAACAGAAGAATTACAACATGAACGATACACTTATTTTATTGCAAGCATATCCATCTGTTTATGTGAAAATTAACATGTACTTACTCTCTAATTGCTATTTTTTCAGAATGTCTCGAGGATACTGATGACATGCTTTGGGACATCTATAAAAAGAGAAAAGCTTTAAAGTACTGGCAAGCCATGATGAAATGTACATTGCAGGCAAGAGTATGGCAAGATGATTTTTCATTGACTTCAAACAGTGCCTAGTCTTGCAGATTTTATACTCAATCAGAAAACCCACCATACTTTTGTGATCCTGTTCTGTAGTGGGTTTGACTGCTTGTGGTTCGGTTTTGGTTTTTATTATTGTACTTTTTTTTTTTTAATAGCTACCTTTGATTATAAAAGTTCCTGCATAACTAACTTCTCCCTCATTATTTAAAACTGGAAAGGGCTTTTCATATCAGTGCCAGTGCAGATTTACTCTGGGCATACACAAGACTCCTGATAAAACTGTTCATTCTAATAGAGAAGTCACTGGCACCAGAAAAGGCTGATGATAGAACACCAGAGATTCAACATGTTTACTACAACTAAACTCTAGATGTTGAGCTCAAGATAGTCTCTCAGTTTTTCTACAGTCACAAAATCTCAAGTTTATTGTAATCAACAGAGCAGCACTCCCTGGAACAAAACTGGAGTCAGATTTACTAAGACCAAACAAAGACTCGATTCTGTAAGGTTTTGGACATAATAATTATATCCTATATGTATATTTGCTTTTAATTCTGTTTAAATTAATAAAATACTGGCACATCTAACAACCTCAATAGGACAAACTAGATCTAAAAATAAACATAAGTTCTCACAAAGTTTCTACAAGAACTGTGATAAGAAATGACAATGGGTAATTAATGCTACTTCTATCTCCAAAGGAACACCTATCCCACGGGCAGGTGACTAGCTGGGGAAGCTGTTTGGATATAAATGCATCAGTTCCGTTACCCTCTGGTAACCTCCTTACAACAGGCTATTCATAATTGCTCCACAGAAACTCTGACTACAAGTCCTGCAGTTTTTCCATCCATTCCTACTTCCTGGACCATTTATACCTGCTATTCAAATCTAGATTACTCACACTTGAAGATCAGCATGTGATTTTTCAGCTGTAACTCAGATATTGTTCCCTAGAGCAAATTTCCTTCCTATTGTCAATCTTGCCCCCTGCCTTCCCCAGAGGCAGTACCAGCCTGTTTTCCTATGAGCCTGAAGCCTATTCACAGCTCATTTTCTTCATTTCTTCAAAGAATGGGTCCAAATTGAATGCAGTGCATCACAGAATGCTCTCAAATTCTGATGACACCTTCAGCAGTTTTCCTTAGAGGATCCAACTTCAGAATTTTGGTTTTTTTATTTTTTATTATTTTAAAAAATTATTTAGAGGCTACCTTTCTTTCTTGAAAGCCACAGCTAGCATGAAATTTGTCAAATTTGTTTAGACTGTTCACAGAAGTGTTTGAGAGTTCTCTTCAGATATAAAGACCAGAGATTTTCTAGCTATTTTTCAAACTGGAATAAGTGTTAAATGAAAACACAAAACAGCTTGATTTCTCTCGCTTTCCTTAACTTCTAACTTCAAGAAAAACAGAACTAGAATGTTGAGAATAATTACATTAAAACCTAGTAAGTAATGTTTTATTAATACAATTGTAATAGCCTTTATACAGAAAAAATTGTTCCCTTTTCCAGTAACTCATTTACTGTAACAAAAATCCTGTAATAAGATTCCAAGTATTAAAAGGAGCTCCTTTTAGCTCCTTGTAGAAGTAACCCACAGGTTCTTCTCCAAAAGCCAACGACCTATGAAGATTTTCTTTTTCACACATAATGCCTTCTGAGCTCCTTATCTGAAGAACCTCAATAGAAATAAACACAGGTATTGAAGTGTTGATATATATCTCAATTTTAAGATTTGAAAGGAAGGGGAGGGAAAGAAAGATGAAGAGACAAATAATACTCATTTTATAAGTAAGGAATTGAAAAGATAAATAATACTCATTTTATAAGTAAGGAATTGAAAAGATATGAAGTTCCATTTAGAAATCAAATTTGAATCGCTTTAGAGACCAAAGAACCACCAATTTCTCCTACATGGCTTTGTATTAATCATAACAAGAATAATCCTCCATTTGCCTCATACACAGTGTTTCTTCCATTTTATTTTACTCCCATATGACAAGAGACCAAGGGTTTGATTCAGGAAATCTACAGAGAGGTTTAGAAAACTGTCTAGGTGTATTCTGAGTTTTATTGTAAAAACTACACTTAAATAAATTCTGTGTATTTCACTGACATTCTCAATTAAAAATAATCCTTGAAAATTATACTTTTAGATGTCTTGCAATCCTTCCTTACACCCCGAAGTCTAAATTCCCACTACAGAGGTATCAGTTCCTACCAAACTTTTAGGTATCACCTGACACTTAAAAAAGTGTGATCTCCATGGCCAGTCCAACCAAAGGATGTGCCTGTTTCCTATACACACAGGAATTTTTTTAAGACTTAAAATTAAGACCTGCTAGCAGGGACAAAGAGGGAATAAATAAAAGGAGAAGAATTTATACTACAGGAATCAAGGGCACTTTGTCACTAAAATATTTTTCCTTCCATAGACATTTACTGTAGCATTTCATATGGTGGCTGCCTGCCTGCATTTCCAGCTACTAGGCAGAATTACAACAGGCAGGCACAGCTCTCTCAAAGCAATCTGTAAGTTATTGTTAAAACTCTCAATTATGCTTAAAGTGCAGGCATATTTATATTCTTTTAAACTGGCCTTCCATCTACTGCTGCTGAAAACTGAGTCACCTGGATGGTCTGTAGTTTTTGGGAAGAAGTCACTCTCCAGTCCTGTGAACCCTTTTCTATGAGAAGACCAAGATCATGTACATCTGGAAGGTTATCAGACTACCTATTCACCACTTCCCTTAACACTTAAATATTTTTTAAATTATTAAAAAAAGCATTCTTAGATTTTAACAAACTTAACATTTTTAAGCTTTTCTTATTTTTTCATGAGGCTGAAAAAATTGATTGCACAAATACTTACCAATCTTTGATTTAATCTCTTATTTTCCTCTTCTTTCAACTGCAAAGTCTAAAAGAAAATCTTAATCTGATTAACTAGATATTATACTTCATACAGTACAAATTTTATTTTTTTAAGTTCTGATATGACTAGAGCCCAACTACTTGTACAATACTACATCCTTAAGTTCTAAAATACTTATCAAAACATCTTTTGAACAAAGACATGCAAAAAACCGCTTGGTGTCTAGGAATTATCCTAGTGCTATAAACCCTCATGCCAAGATTGTACCTGCATAGTCATACTTCTCTTTCAGTTAGAAAAACATGTAAATGATAGAACAGCAAACGAAATGTAATATATACTATGTTATAGCTTCTACCCATGACAAATCCTTTGTAATCAAATGACAGAAAAAAAGCATGTATGTGCTCATAGTCAGAAAGACCCAGGCAGTTGCTTCATACACTATCCATTAACAAAAAGCATTCCTGTTCTTTACTTGGTTCCAGATTTTAGTTCAAGTGATCCTAGCTAATGACACCTTTTTTTTTTTTTAAAAAAAAAAGAGGTCAACTTCAAAAAGACAACTGAGATGAAGTTAGATAAGACTGGCCAGTTAAAAATTACTAGAATATGAAATACTCCAGTGTAACTACTAGAGGTTAATCTCACATTTTACCAAGAATACAGCCTATGAGGAAAAATTACCCATTTTTATGAGAAACTGGCAAATCAATCTTAAATCCTGTCCAGCTGTTTTGTATTTCTTAATTAGAAAAAGAAGTTGTAACCTTTTTCCTATATAAATTCTCTGTATCAATGATCTGTCACTCCTAAAAAGAAGGACAGAATAGTCACTTGTACTAAAGCCCATATAAATATAACAAATATAGGCCAGGAGTAATATTTTAATAGTTATCTTGAATTACTTCAGTGAATTACAGTGATCCAAAAGTACAATGAAAAAGATTCTCTGAAATCATATTTATAATCCCTGTAGACACTTCGTTGGATCAGAGCATATAAGTGACACCAGCACAACTTCACATGTACATACTTTCAAGTACTTAGTCATTAAGTACTTAGCCTCACAAACAAACAATCTACTCACTCTTTCTAGCAACATTATCCTCTGCTTTTCTTCAGACATATGAACATTTTCGCTAAAAGAGAAAGAAAATGAACAGATTGAAAACTAGCATTTTTTTAATAATCAAAAATTGTCTTTTCCACACCCACCTGTTATCTTCACTCAGTGAAGAGTGTTATATATTTGCTAGCACAGAAGAAACAGCACAGAAAGACACTTAGGAATCAGCATTGATATTTCTGACTGGGGTTTTAGATATTTTTTCCTTTTCTTTAAACCAAGGAGGTTCTTTCTTATAACGAGCCAGTGAATTTTCAGCTATTGATTAGTTTATCAAGATACATCAGGGCATTTCTTGATATTTTGCATTGTTTTCAAGACACCAGGATGAAAGATACAGCCCCACATGCTTTCACAGTTAATCCCCGATACTGCAATTCAGCTTTATAATGCCCCATTTTCCTGGTCTGTAGTTCAAAGGCTACTGGGGAGTATTCTGAAGTGCCTTGGTACTCTCTGGTAGAGACACTAATGTGAACTTGCTACTTGTTGCCATTCATCTGTGGGATAAACTGAGTACTGGGGCATGATAAAACAAATGCTACCATCCTGAGTAATTGCTTAAGAACATAAACAGCAATTCCTAAAACAGTTACATAATATACTTTAAAAGCAGTTTAAATAGGGAAGAAATAGTGATTTTCTAGTCCAAACTGATTTGGTTGAAAAAACAGGCAAGTTTTGGGATGAAACATGCTATAAATCCAATCAAAATAATCAGAAAAGCTAACAGATTATAAATAAACCATAATAATCATTACTGCATTTCAGTTAAAAGGCTGTTTAGCTCTCATGTAATAGGAAGCAGTCAACAGAAACCTGTGAAAGTTTCTGTCTTATCATACATTGGGTCATAATTTTTTGTTCAGAAGCTCACCTTATTTTTTTTTTGTACCTCTGTTTTGCGAGTGCAGGATTAGAATGATTACTATAAGAAACAGCTCTTTCTTAAAGATGGGGTACTTCCTTGTTTTATTATCAGTGCAAGTTTAGCTTGGGAAGGACAAACTGTTTTTCATCTTCACCTCCACAAAGCTGTTAAGTACTCTGGGTATGTGATTCTGGGTTAGGCAGCATTGGTTGTGATGTACACCGACTAAAGTCAATGTAAGTACATCTAACAATTTTGCTCTCGTTCTTCTGATAAAAACCTTGCTCCTCTTGTGTGGCTGCCAGTCAGGTTTCTTACTTCTGTGAAAGGTATGGAGAGAAGCCTGAGGTTCATTAAAATGCTAGTGGCATCAAAGTGAGACACTGTTCAAAAGATGTGTCAGTAACATGTAGCCTCCCAGTTCATTCACCATTACAATTTTCCTTCTGTTTGACTTAAGTTTTGTATACTTAGGTATATTCTTTTACATCATGATTGTGGGGCCAAGTTTCACCTTGAAAATCATCAAACCCACACATTCCTAATGATTGTGACACCACAACTGTATGTACATGTATGTTTAAAAGAATATTTTCAGGAAGAGCATCAAAGGCAGGATGAGAGTTAAACACACTCATCTGTACTTCACACTGCCCAAGAGCACACATTTCCAGAACAAGAGCATGCTTTGTTTCTACTCTAATGCTCCATACTTACTGCACAGCCATCATACTGGTTTCCATCGTGGAATCCATTCTCCCCTCAGCCCCAAAGTCAGCAAGCAATCTCTCTGTGTCTGTGGGCACATCAGCTGCACAGGCTCCGCAAGCTTCTGACGCTGCTGCCAAGTACGTTGATGGACAAAAATTACTACTTCTCAGTTTATTAACTTCTTCTTCAAGTTTCTTCTTCTCTTCAAGTAAGCGAGCTCTATCTTCAGAAAGTGTTTCAATCAAATCTATGACATAAACAGAATTTCTTTTAATTACAACAACACTAAGGATCAAAACCCATCTGCAAAGAATGGAATGGACCTCTTAGAAGAGATGAATACTTCTTCAGAACTTTGCTTACCCTTATCTTTTTCTTGCTGTTGTGTAAGCACTTTTAATTTGTCACTAAGATCATTAATTATGTTTTCTTTTTTCATTTTCTCTCTTGCTAGAACAGTGTTAAAGTTCGTCTGAAAACACAAAGGACGTATTACTGAAACAAGGAATGTACTGTAAAAATGTAAAGCAAAACAGTACAAAAGACAGCATGCATTTCAGTTTTCTACAACAAAATTAAAGAAGAAATTATAACATTTTTACTTATTGCTTTGGTGAAGAGATAAAATGCCAGTACACTTTATGTTTGTCTTTAAAATTTTTTTGTAATTAATTTTATTTTTAACCCTCTCATTCCCTCCAGCCTGATATATACAAGTATTACAATAAGAAATAATGTTAAAAAACCTAAAGTTCTTGATATTTCTTTAAAGTTAACGTAAACCAGTTGAACATTCTATATTTAAAACAGTTACTTTAAGGGTTCAAATTATTAAGATAAAGCTGAGCAGCATCCAGACATATTGCATAAAATGAAAACGAAAAATACAATACCACTATAAACTGAATTAAAAATACATTTCAAGTCATGCATTAATTCTTCAGTGAACAATTAATTATTGCAAAAGATACACAGGAATACTGGTTAAGAGCTTGAATAGCTGAACATAAAAAGCAGCCAGCATAGCCTTCAGCACCAGTCTAACAAATCTTTCCACTTCTTTAATCCTTCTACTGATCACTGTGCCCTTTAACTCTTAGGGTGCTGCTGAAGAGATAGACAAAACGTACTAACAACCATCTATTAATGACTTTTAATTTTTCTGTGACTTTGAAGATTGTCTTGATATATGCCTATCAACTCTGAAAATGCAAACTATTTGGTGGGTGACAAAACTTACATAGGGCACAGCAGCCTTTGTTATGTCTGCATAACAAAACTCTGTTATATACATATATATAACATATATACATATATATAACTTTGTTATGTCTGCATAACAAAAGCATAAGTGACACCTCTAAGGAAACTTCACAGAGGAAAAAAAACAAAACCCAAAAAAGACAAAGGCAAGACTAGATAGCCAAAATATTCAGTAATCAGCACAGTCAGTGAAGTAAACTGTCAGCACTGACTGATACACCCTTTTTCTGGGTTTGGGGTATTTGTTTGCTTTGGTTGGGGTATTTTTTTGGGTTGTTCATTGCTGTTTTTTAAAAGAGTTCCAGCTTTCCCTGGAATTTGCCGTCAATGGCTCAGAATCCTCCCTTCTACACTCTGCTGCAGAAATGAAGAATACTATTAGATGATGGAGAAAATGGAATACTAAGGAATATTGAAAAAAAAAATCAAATTATTACCAATCTAGGAAAAAAAATTCCTATTAGATTTACTATGTAAGGCTAACTTCAGTATTAATGCTTCAGCCCAATTGCAGTAATACTCCTTTCTTTATAGGCATCTGCAATTTTGTGTTCTCTACTCCCTGCATCAAGTGATTCACAGCATTCATTCACCAAGCTGGCTGATCACCACCCTTGTCTCTTTGTCCTTATTTGATCCTATGACAGCTACAGTAAGGAGAAGTGCTTAAAACAGAAAATCCTTTCTCAGTGTTTAAATGCAACAAAGCTGCAGATAATAGTTGTTACTAACAGATTTAATTTAAGAACTCGAGACTCATCTATAGAAACTAAGAGGCTCAAGATGTTTTGAAAGGAAAAAAATGTGTGCATATAGACGTGAAATAATAATCCAGTGCAACGTGACTTCTCATTAAGATAAGGACTACACAGTGGCTTTAAGTTTATTATATAAAATACAACATACATTGTTTGAACCTCAAAATACAATATGCTTATGCTTTGAATCTCAAAACACCACCTGTCTGTGGTAATAAACTTTAAAAGCCAGTGAAATACTAATTGATTCCAAATCAATTAGTATTGCAAATAATTAATTTAGTGTCGTCCACAAATTTTTTAATAGCTGATATCTTTCTGCAGTTAAAGAGATGAATGAATATAGATTCCAAGCACTTAAGCAAAAGAAATCACAAAAATTCAATATGGATCACCAATTGTTTGGTAATTGGTTTCGTCTTTTGGGGTTTTTTTCCAGTGGAGATTTTTTATTTGTTTCTTTGTTGTGTTTTTTTCTTAATGCTTAAATGTTTGATTACATTAACACATCATATCCTGACTTCAGATAATCACACAAGTTTAGAATGTGGAAGTGTTACAGAGCAAAAGAGAAAACCATACTCTAACTTTAAAGCAGTGAAAGAACACAATTGTCCTGGGAGCAAAAATAATTTTTTAAAAAATCAGCTTTACCTGCTGCTCTGCAGTGAGCGATGTTCTGATGTTCTGCATTTCTTCATTCTTTCTTTTCTCTTGTTCTTCAAGCTGCTCTAAGAACTTCATTTTTTCTTCCTGAAGCTTCTCCTGAAGTTCAGCAACTAAGTTTGATTCAGCAGATGATTCAGCAGGAGGACTTAAAAGAAAATGTTCAGGCTTTAAATGTGCAGCATATACCAAGCCCCACAATACATGAAATTGTGAAAAGCACACAAAAAGTCAGATGTTCATTTTGAGACATTATTTCTGAAATACTTAATATACTATATTACAATTAAGCCACTACTAACTCCAATTCTACATTTTAATCATGAGCATCTCACCAATTCTTACTCGGGCTTTCTGTGTTTTTGGCATAGCATGCTGGCTCTAATTTTGAAGTTTTGTTGTGGGGGAGGACTTTTGTTTATACTTTTACTAATTGACAGAAAGTAAGGAAAGTGGTAAAAAGAAACTATCAACTTCACAAAGATACTAAGTATGTCAAAATGCAAAGCCTTCAGAAATATCACATACAGAAAATAATTCAGCAGAAATCTGATGCTAAGGAATCCAGATGTGAAATTCAAAACTCCAGATTGCAGAATGTGGAGGACAGCAGTGATGATCATAAAGGAAGGAAACCATCAACAGTCACAAAAGCAGGATGACCTTAAATGGCTTTTGAAACAATGTTACATAAGCCAAGTATTTTTCACCACTGAAGCAAAAACTAACTACAGTCTTGAGTGTTTTGGCTTGAGTTATCAAGAACACACCTGAAGAATGTTAGAATAGAGAAACCCCATTGTTTGGCAACAATTGTGAAAAACTGTATTATTTTAAATTTCTATTATTCGTCTGCACCAGAATCATATTTAAACCATATTGATATTGCAACTAATCATATTTAAACCCAAAGCTCTTAGCTGAACTAAACCAAAGCAGGAATCATCTGCCTCTCAGATGGATTGCCAGGACTACTGCTTGCAAATGACAGCCAAGTAAAGGATATTGCTGCTCTGCAAAGGATGCTAGCACATTACCAGTTTTTATACCTCATCACTGTACTAGGCAATAGATTTAAATATTTAATCTGAAAAGGTATTGTCAACTACAGCAACAGTGACAATGCTTAACTTTATTATTTTCAAGATACCAAAAGCACATATCTTCAGATTGGGGTTTCTTTGCAAGCAAACACTTGCACTGCTCTAAGATGACAAAGGATGTACTTAACAACACTGCTACTGTTCTACCACATGGGCATATACTGAATATACAAACTATTATGCAGCAGCTAAGCACTCAAAAAGCCCATAAGAAGCTCTAAATAAAAGAGCTCTGAAAGCCAGCTGAAGTTGTCAGAGTGGCTAAACAGCCTCTGACATTCTAGAAGTTGGAAGTAAAATAAGGAGAGAAAAGAAAATCATGAAACACTCAGAAAATTTTTTTTGTGCCACCAAGTAAACATTTTCGTGCTTGATTAAATTTCAATTTATTTCTAAATGAAGCCTAGCTAGGAGAGAGAGAGGACATGCACTCTGCAAAGCTCCACTACATGTGGTGGTCTGACAAAAGCGGCTGGGCAATATGAAGATGGCAAGATTCCAAAGCAGTAATTACATCTTTAAAGCAGTTGGGACTCCTATTCTACTTTTAACATTCTTTAGAAGATTATAGATATTTTAACTAAACAGAAAACTGTTTCAAAATGGTTAACAAGTCATTAAAGATATTGTGGTTTTCTCTACTGTTTTACACTACTACATAGTGCAGAAAGAGTAAATGAAACTACAAATGCCTTGCAGTTTTATTATCTTTCCTAATTAAAATGACTTGATTTTCAGACACACCTAACCATGTTAATTTTTATACTGCGGTAATGCATGGATAGCAAACATTTCTTTGTTGCCTCTTAATATTTTTGCTAGTTTTCACAGAAGTTCAAAACCTAAATTCCTGACACTAGTTTAATACTCAGGTCAAATGTAACAATCCCTCTCTCCGTCTGTACCTTCTGGATGGCTTATGTAACATTACTCTTCCAGAAAACAACAAACATATAGTCACATGTTAAACAGAAGTTGTTTTCTACCATTACAACTGCTAAACAATGAGTGAGAATAACAAATCAACCTGAGTTATTGACATAGCTTGGGGCTTTAGGAATTCAAAAACCAAACAAGTAAATTGTGACTTCAAAATCTTAGGACAGATTTACTCAATATATAAGCCCTTTGGAGATAAAAACATAGTATATCTAGATTCCTAGGGGAAAAAAATTAACAGCAGAAAAAAGGCATAAAAAGAAGCCTGAGGAGGCAAAAAATATTTCAATGTCACACTAAAAATTAAATTACTTTACAGAACTTGCTAAAAAATGAACAGCACTTCTTTCGATTGAAGCAGATAATATTTCTTTGAAATACATTGTCTGGTTTATCCAGTTTGGATAAGAATACACACAGCTGTAATCACAAGTTCAAAGTAAAGTGTAGGATTTTTAAAAAGTCTGATGACACAGCTACACCTTTTTCCTGTTGAGTCAAATTTCTACAGTGCATAAATACACAGAAAAGGAAAAGAATGTAGAATTTATCATTTTTCTTCTCATCACACCATATTTCATTAAGAGAATATTTTCTTCAATTAAGAAGGGCTGTTCTTAAATTTCATTATATCCCAATCTTAATTTAAAGAAACAATATTATCTTGATGCATTTCTTTATACACTGACGAGCAAACATAGGCACTAACACAGCATCACATAATGATGGATTTGCTCACATGAGAAAATCCTGAGGTAGCAGACAATTCCAGTGAAGTAGATATTCCCATTTCCCTTGGACTATGCTGTTGGACTGTGCATGACCTCCCCTCTCCTACCTTTTTTTTTAACAGTACATTGATACTAAAAATTTAAAAGCTAACTTAAGTCTGTACTCATTTTTTGCGGTATTCTTGCTTTCATGTCAATTTTGTCAATTTTATTGATCTTTTCCCATTTCACATACTTGGTATAGCCTAATACCTGGGAAAAAATTTCTCTATAAAGATGTTTTACAAACAAGATCTATCTGCTGCATTGATTCACATCAGAAGAACATAAATGATAAATGCTAGAATTTAAAAAAAATTACTGTTGCTAAGCCCAAGTCACATGGAAAAATTCTACTATTTCCATTCTATAACAACATAATGCAGGCTGTAGGCAGGCATTACAACCTCATAAGTATGAAAGATATGATAGAAAGAATAATTCTATGCATTCTTGGCTAGGGAAAAATATTTTTAAAATAGAAAAATCTCAGCAGAAACTAACAAAGAAAAATGGTGATGTTAGGATGTTCTTTAAGATTATGTTGCACCTTAGTGTTTCATTATGAAGCTCAAACTGAAGACCCTGAAATAGGTAAGTGGGGCAGCAAAAGTCAATGGAAGTTCATGTGGCCATGGGACAGCTCTCCTCAATCCTGTATAAATTCCCACACAAGTTTTCATGCCCCATTATCACCAACTTGGCATACAATTAGCCAATAAAGAAAGTTATCAGGCTACCTAAAAGCCAGCCAATGCATGCTCCCACAGCCCTAGCAGAGCAAGGATAGGAAAAGAGAGAGGGGCTAAGACCATCAAAATTGCAATTTGCTACTGTGGAAACACTCCTTCAACATGACTGAAATATAGAATCTTCATCGCTGTCTTGAAATAATCTTGTGTAAAATATTTTACAATTCTTGAGATTAACTACGGAAATGGGAACACCACTACCTATAAACATTTTGAAATGTGAATACAGAAACCAATACAGAAAAACACTATTACAAATACAACAATCTTAGTTACTGCACAGTATGTCAGGAATATACCATATTGATTAAAATACTAGGAAGACACAGTAACTTAATTCTTACAGTACCTCTGATTCACTTGCATCTCAAGTTGCAGTATTTTTTCCAAAAGCCCTTTTTCAGCTGCTTCCCTCTGTAATTCCAACTCTTTACAAGCACTTTGTACTGCATCCTCTTTTTCACAATTGAGCTTCTGAATGAGCAACTGCCTGTCTTGTTCTTGGTTAGATATTAACAGTTCTTTTTCTTCCTTTAGCTTATGGATGATAGCTTCATATTTTTCCTGCTGCTCACAGAGAGACAGTTTTTCTGTTTTTTCCTTCTCTAGGGCAGTCATTTCCAACTCTAACTTACTTTGCAGTTCTGTTATTTGCTCTGAAAGTCTTTTTTCTGCCTCAGCAGTTTTTTGATGAAGAAGTGTTACTTTATTTAATTCAGTTCTAAGCAAATTTGTTTCTTCTTCATACCTATTTACTAGCTCAGAAATACACTGATCTTTCTCAATTGTCATCAGAGTTCTTAGTTCTGATAAGCCCACTTGATGTTCATCACTGCTGACTTGTATTTTATTGTTTAATTTATCTATCTCCTTTCTTAAGCTTTCAGTTTCCTTGTCAACCTGAGATCTTAAGGTCTCTTGTTGCTGGTTTCTGCTTTCTTCCAAAAGAAGCTTCATTTCATCAGTTTCTGCCTCTTTCAGGGCAAGTTCAACTTCTAGTTTGCACCTCAAATCAGACAGATCTGAAACCTTCAGTTGTAACTCTTCTACTTGTTGTTGCTTCTCTTTGATAACTACCTCATGAGATTCCTGCATTTGTTCAAGTCTGTGCTCATTCTCTTTTTTTAATTTATCCAAACAGTCCTTGTGCTCAGCTAGGACCTTCTCAAATTCCTGTAAATGCCTGGCTTGTAAGTTGCTTTCCAGTTCTTTTAAATGGCTTTGCTCTAAACTCTCAAGTTCTGCCCTCAGGAGTTGTAGTTTCTCATTGTTTTCAACATGAAGTTTTTTCAAGTCTTCAAGTACAATTTCACGCGACTGCCTCAGTTCCTTGATTTCAAAATTTTGGGTCTCCATTTGACATTCCAATTCAAGTAATTTCTGGTCTTTTTCATTCTGAAGGCAAACTACAGCTTCTTTCTCATTCTTTACCATTGCAAATTCATCATTCTTATTCTGAAGAACTTCCTCAAGACCTAACAAGTCACCTTTTAACTTTTTGATTTTCTTTTTATTTTCTTCACCATCCTCCAATAATTTATTAATTTTAGTTTCATACTCACTTTTCAAAGACTGTAATTCATTTTGATGTTTATCATTTAGCGTTTTTTCAAGTGAAAGCTTTACCTTTTCAATTGTATTTACTATTTCTAAGGAAGTACATTTTAAGGAATTAGAAAAGTCACACTGTTCTCTTTGTACAAGTGTTCTGAAATGGCAAAGATCTTCTTTTATGCCTCTTAGATGTACCTTTGAGTCTTGAGCAATAACCCTACACTTCTCCACACAAACACTGAGAGAAGCATTTTCTACTGAAACATCCTTTACACAAGAACTTGTATCTTGCATACGCCTACTGTCTATTGCATTGATAACTGAAGAATAAAGTGATTCCACCATCATTTCTGGGCTTTGTGGGTCACTTATGACATTAGGAGACACTGGATTTTCTTCTATTACAAATTCATTAACTGCTGACATAAAGTCAGATTCTGGACTCTCTGCCAATGAATCCAAGTCTAACGATCCTTGCTTAAGAGCTTGCTCCAAGTTTGGATGGGCAATAGTTTCAAAATCAAACGTGTGAGCATCAATGCTGTCTGGAGACAATTCTTCCAATGGAGCTGGGGGACACACAGGAGGACACAGAGGACCCTGAAGACTGAGTGATGGAGGAGTTCTTGAAGAGGTAGCAATTGTGGTTCCTGGAGTACTTTCCATCCTTGGTGTGGTAGCAGATTGTGGCGAAGCTTGACTGTTGGAGGCCTACAAGTTATAAAGCAAGAAATGAACACAAAGTGATAAGCAGCACTGTTAATATTAAAAATTAATTCAAAACCACCAGGCAAAAGAAGAACTTTAAAAAATCAGCCTTATTATTTGTAACAATCCAAAATATGTACTACTAAAACTTAAGCAAAAATTGCAGAAAATCAAGGAGATCTTCCCTTAAGTTTCAGAAAAGCATCATTTGTAAAGAAATAAATACTAAATGCTCACCTAGCCGAAAGTCCTATGTAGAGCATAGCCAACTGTATCTTACCAGTCAAAAATAGGCACTGGTTCTTTACAGCCTACTTATTTCTGTTTTCCTAATAATTTCATTACTAAAATTTTTTATTCTATTATTGCCAATATTGTAATTAAAAACTCCTTTAGTACCTTATGCTATTAACTATCATACACAACAGGGACTATGGAAGCCCTAATGCCAACAATACATCTATAGATTCTTAAGACAAAAATATAAACCTTAAGCTTCAGCAAGTGCAGAACACATTCCAATGTAAGCCAAAAAGCAATGTACAGCCTCAGTATCCACCAAGGACGCATTCCTGAAAAAGTTTGTAATAGGATGGATAGCAAAGCAATTTTTCCTAGGAAAATTACAGTGAAACACATACAGTTAAAATACGTAAGGCAAGTAGCTGTGACACACAATTAAGGGGCTTGCACAGGATCATCAGGATTACAAACTGGAAGAGATGCAAAGTTTTCTGAATATATCAGAGCTCTGAAAGATCCCAGATGCATTCTCTATAACAACATAGCTCACCTATTACCTTGGTCTTCCATCCTTCATCACTAAGAACTTTTTGATTTTATTCATATAAGAAATGTGACCACCTTGAAAAGAAATAGTTCCTGAAGAAAAACTCATTGGAATTTTTCTAGCAGAAAATTCCCATAAAATGTTCAGTCTCAAAGTGCTGGAAATCTGGGGGTGATCTTCAAAAATCTAACACTGCCTCCCAGCTGATAATTCTGTGATCTTGCTCATGCCTCTTTCCCACACCATCCACACTGCCTCAATGCAACTAGAATGCATGTCTGGTTTTCTTTACTATGTTAGCTATTATTGAAGAAACCTCTGCCATCCATTGAATTCAGCTACTTGACTAGCAACAGTTAGTGGAGCTTGGCAATAAATGCTCAGCAACAGCAAAAATCCCAGAAGTGACAGACATTGATCTGCTGTCATATAAATAGCCATTTTTTGCTGTCTCCATCTTGTACAAATGATTGTTACTCAAAAAGGGACCTTACCCTCCTCTGCACCAAGGAAATATTCCTTAAAGGAGATATGGCGTCTTTAACATTTCTCAGCTGTGATTTAAGAAGAATCTATTTCCAGTTCCAACGTTCATCTATTTAGCTAAATACATTGTTAAAAAAATCTTGTGGTCATTGCATACAGAATATTGTATTTACAAAAAGTGAACAGGACACGAGACAAAAAAATGAAAAGGAAATGCTCCTTTTTGAAGGATTCTATTAGCCCAGGTTTAAGCATTTCCCTTGGACTTCATTTCAGCTTGTTGTTTATCTAAGAAAACTTACAAAAATAGATGTTGAAGGGTACTGTGTATGCTGATACATGCCTAAGCTCAAAGCATGCTGTAAGTGACAAACATCTACCATTAATACACCAGAAACAGTAACAAAAACTATCATCACAGATATCAACCGCACACTAAAAAAAGCAATTCAAAGACTTTGAATATGGGAAAGTCCTACAGAAACCCACATGCAAAGGAATGATACTATCTACTTTTGGCAACCCTGCAGAATCATCCTAGAAGATAAAGAGTAAGGATTTAGCATAAAGAAGAAAAAAAAAAAAAATAGTCACTCCGTGGAACAACAATGAACTTTGTTTCCTCATGACCTGGGGCTGTAGCACACTACATGCCTCAGCAGTGGCTTTGGTGAGTTGGGAGTCTAATGAGAGCACCAGATTACTGCTTAGAGGTGAGTTAAACCTCACATTTTGAGTCTTTGAAACTATACGAAGACTTTGTTTACTGAGAAGCCTGTGCCTGCCATCTAGTCTGTTTACAATCTACAGGCAGCAATGCATGCACATATCATACACTGATTTTTGTAATGACAAAGGAAAAGGAGTCAAGAGCAAACAATAAAAAAATAGAGACATAAAACCGGAATTAATTTCCAAGTTCTCAGGTATTGCAAGACTATGTGCCTTGCTCTAATTATGTTACTACAAAAAACAATAATAAATTCTCAGGAAGATTTTAAGCAGTGTTTCAATTCCAAACAAAACTAGAAGAAATGGAAGATTTATGATCTGATTTGAAAAGCCAGCTTCCCTTATAACAAAAACTTTTAATACCAAAGGATTGCATATGGAAATTGCCTACTAACCATGAAGAAGACACCTTAATCATCTTACCCATGGGCACCTTAGCTTTTCCTGGACATCTTTAACCCAATTGCTGACCAGCTTAAACTCTGTATTATGGAAATACAGCAATATCTTTGAGGCTATTAAATTACAAAGAATAAGCAGAAGGTTTTAAAAATGAAAATAGATTTCAAAGTATTAACAAACTAAACAAATATCCACAAAAATGTCCTTGAATCACTCCAATGTAATACTAAAGTAAAAAATTATCATTAATGTTCTATGAACTTGAAAGCTGAAATAATAAGAGTTAAATATAAATACTCTCAACACCTCCAGTAAGTAATTCAATCTCCTCTGACTTGCTCTTTACTCCCTTGTCTGCAGTCACAACTTTTCCCTCCTGCCTAAAGCAACTATCAAAGGCCAGTTGCTGTGGCTGATGCAGTAGGATGAACTTCCACTTGACTCAGACAGAATTCAACTGCTGCACTACCAACAATCCAAGGAAACTATCCCAGTCAAATGTGAAGAACAAAGCTTCTGCTGACACTAGTATGGAAAGGGAAATGCCAGGGTTGAATGTGTCTCTTTTGTAGAGTATGAGAATAATAATATGGGACACACTCAACACCTGCACAGCCAACTCTGCACTAAGCTGGGACAGTTCACCACCAGAAAAAGTGGATGTATGAAGATGTAGGTATCTTCATGACAATTATTAAATGTTTATTCATTCTTCTAATTATTTATTGTGAAATCCCAATATTGAAGATACAAAAAGGAGCATTTTAAAAATTACTTCAGTAATTCAACACAGGCAAAAGTAGTATAATTTATAAAAACACATCTATATTAGCTGCAGAGCAAAACAAGACAGAGAATGACCTTGCAAATAGTAAAAAGAACATTGCCTTTGAAAAATAAAAAATCTGACAAATCTGTTTGCTTCATTTCTAAAAGAGTTCAAATGAATCACTGAAATGACACACAGAGATGGGCATTTTCAAGATGACATCATGAATGGCCCAGCTCTGATTGTGCAATGCAATTTGCTCTAAGGAAAGAGACAATTATCCAAATCTGTCTAAGCACCTGACATTTCTGGGTGAGTGAAGAATCCAAATTAGTCCAACAAAAGCAAAAGAAAAGAGTGTATTTTCCTGACTTGGCAAACATCTTTTTCAGTACAGCCAGATACTTATAAAATATTTTCAGATATAGATGTCTGAAGAAAAGAGGGGAAATTACACACTTCACAAATTCAGGTATATTTCCTGCTTATCTTTCTACTGTTATTATGCATACTTTGAATTAAAACCTAAATTCCATATTCTTCTGACACGGCAAGCCTTCATGAAAAAATTGATTTATTAGAACAACTGTCACAATCTTAATTTCTTACAAGATAAATTTCAGGATTTGGGACTCCATATTGGGAGTGAATATCTATATTTTAGAGCAAGGTCTGTTGTAAGGGCATGTCAGAAAAGACCAAAATTTCACAGAATTTCACTTCCAGCAATTTCAATGGCTGTTACAGTGTTCAGGCCCTAATATTCTTATTCTTAATGGCTGCTCATTTGAAAAACAATCTTCAATCTTCATAAAGAGAGAAAATAGCTGGGAAATAATAGTTAAGTAAGACACCTTTTCTATATTACAGAACAAAGACCAGCCCAGACTTCATATTTAACACAAATTAAAGATTTTCAATAAATCTGTTCAAATCCCAGAGAAATCAAAAGACAGAGAACTTCATGTCATTTGGTTTAAGCAGGAAATTGCCATTCAAAATTAAACATGCCCATAGCTTTATCTGTTATGTAAGATGCTTCCCACTCAGCCAAGTGCGTACAACAATTTACACTGCAGACAATAATACAGTCCCTGAGAAAACCTACTGATTTTCTACAGCAAAAGAAACCCAGTTTGAAGCAGTCAACTTCACAAAAAATCTTAAGCATTGCAAAATTCACCCAGTGTTTCCCCAAGAAAGGCCACAGACAGAAGCTAAAAGGACCCTATTGGGTGTATTATGGAATTTAGAGGCTGCATGCACAGAAGCAAAAGTGATTGGCAGAAACAGTTTCTAGGGGAAAGAATCTGTTTGACAGGCAGAGTGAAACTAGGAAGGGATCTTTTTACCATCTGTTCCTTCTGTACTCAAAGAGAAAAATTGCACAACAGCCAACCAAAGCCCTAAAATCTCCTTAACTGCTTGTGCCAAAAGGACCTAAGAAACAACGCAGAAATCCAGAGAAGTTACAAATTCATTGAATACACACTAAAGCAATGAAGGCAGAATGCATGCGTTCTGAAGACAGAAGATTTGAAAGTGACAGAAAACAAATATAAACAGTGCAACTCTACTTCTACAACTTCTGTGGAATATAAACATCAATTAAATATTCTCAGAATATTTACTAGGTCATGATTAGAAAGAAAATTTTCGCAGTTAATCTTCATATCAGGAAAAACAAATGCATTTCAAGTTTTTGATGAAACAATGTTATGAAAATATTCTACTGTTTTAAATATAATATTCTCTTTTTTTATTGATAAAGAAAAGCAAAAATACCTTTTGCTCATTCAGCAGGTCTGTAATAGTTTGTGACATTTCATCCAAACTCTGTGCTGCCTTGACCAGGTTATGCAGAGCACGTACATGCTGGTGAAGAGGTTCAAAGTCACAAAGTATGGGAACCCTTAAAAACAGTACAGGATTACTTTTTTCCACACTGTTAGTTTAACACTCCAATCTATTAAATTATTATGTATACGTTTCAACAACACTAAGCTTGCCTCTGTATAAGGTCCATATACTCTTAATTTCATCTTTTTTAAATGGGAAAAAAGCCTACAAAGACTCCCTGGTATTTTTGTTTAAAATTAAAAACTTGGGCACTTTTAAGGAGTCCATAACAATTAACACAGTAATGAGCAAGTAATTCCAGCCTTTCCTCCTAAGGAAAGCTTTTGCCAGTAGTACCTAGAGTTCCAATGACAGTAACAGAAGTGATTAGATCTCTAATTGAAGCACTTGTGTTTGCAAATGACTATAATTTTGTCTCCAGTTGGATTCTCTCCAATCCAGCTCTTCCTCTGAAGAAGCAATTAATTCTCTACTGTTTTATTTTCATGATAGGTAACCTAAATTAAACAACTGATTAATGCATCCTGATCACATTTCAAGTGTGGCAAGATAAACTGATAACATGGAGCAAGAGTTCATCTACACTAACAATATAGTAAAAGCAGATGACACTTCAATGTATGCTCCATTCTCTATTCAATATCTAGGGCAAGTGTATTTTTGCAGAATTAAGATTTCAATCATTGCTCAAACATGATTTCAGAAGACGGAAGCACTGTAAGTAAATTAAAACATCATTTTAATTATGCAGCTGAGAGGTTCAGTGTTGACAGAAAAGGACTTTGTGCTGGGTCTCAGTTTTGCTTATTGCTTGCTCTTTACATGTTAAATGAAAACACCAAAGAAAGTACTGCTCTCAAGTTTCTTCTTAAGATCAGCACCTACCCAAGGTGTGTGATGGCTTTTGCCCACACAAGTTGCAAGTTCACCACTATCCTCTGTATTTTTCACCAAATGTAGCCCTGAGCCCAGAATCCAGGAGGTATGACATAATCCCACCTCTATTGCCATCAAGTGGAAAGCTATGTCACTACAATTCAAACTAAATAAAACATCTTAAGTCAGTGATTGGTTTTCTGACAATAGCAGGGCAAAATTCTTCCTGAACTCAGTATAAACTTCCAGGAAGATTGTAAAATTCTCAAATTAAACAAAATAGGCATGCATTAGGAATAAGATCCCATAATTGCACTTTTTTCCCCACAAAATTGATGAGGAGCAACCCAAGGAGCAGAACAAGAGAAATTAAAAAGGTACATCAGCTATAAAATTACCTACGGCAAATCCACTGTGATGCTGACTAAGCTCACTACACTTGTTAACTCCACCAATGCTACCATAAAGATAGCCAGAAATTCTGAATCAAAAAGAATGTCAGTCCAAAACACAGGTTAACAAAAGCAGTGAATCCAGCTCCTGCCTTATGCACCAGTAACAGGTATTAGATTTACTCTGATGGTGGACCTGACAGAAGACAGTAAAGCATCCTAGTCTGGCATTTTCCTTTATAAATGCAATCCCAACTTTGTGGGACTGTGGCCTCGGAGCTAAAAAAAACACCCAAAAAATGAACAAACAAAAAAGAAACCCAAAAAACCAAAAAAGAGGAATCACAGCAAATCTCAAATCTCTAATTGCAGATCTCTTTTAGGAGGAGGATGATGATCTGAATGTGGTCATACTGATAGATCTCCTCCTAGGCAGAACCTTACATACAACTTGCTACTACCCATTTCTGGCCCATTTGGTTGGCATTTTTCCACCTTGACCGCTCTGAGTTTGGAAGCTCACACTAACAGTCATCTTTTTCACTAAGATATCTTCAAGTTCTAGATAAGGAACTAATCCCATAAATTGCTTGTGAGACAAACCAGTAGCTTTCCTGTCTACATATGCATGTCTGCCTTGCTGTTGGGAAGTAAGAAACATAGAAATAGAGCTTCTATTCAAAACGATGGATTTCCATTGACAGCAGAGGCAATAAGAGAATGCACTTTTTAGCAAATTCAGTTTAATAAAATTGGAGAAAAAGTAGTAATTGAATAGAGATCTCTGATCTCATGCTGAGCTAAAGACATTTATTTTATTTCCTACAGAATACCACACAACAAAGAGCAAAAGAAAAAAGTATCAAATCTCATTCTGATCTGACAAAACATAGTTATGGGTTTATTTCAGTTTAAAACTGATGGCAATTTTTTTTTGCTTTTTAGCTCTGAGGCAGATCAAAGGAACACCCTGAAATCCTTTACACCTCAACACAGAATAGGTATGTTCAAACCATCAGAGCTTGATACATATGTATCTGCATTTAGTCAGTGAAAATCATTGCTTAAGAATGGTAATTAGATCAGAAAATATCCTTGCTTGTTTTTTATGGAAACTGACCCAAGAGGGTGAAAAACTGATGGGGATGGGACCCCCTGGGAAGCTATTTCTGTACAACACAAAGTGTAAAGAGGTGCCTTACCTGAGTAATGGCTGTACTTCTGAAGGACAGAAAGACTGCAAAAACTGCAAGTCACTCAACGAGATATCTGGAAGCTCACTGTCAAATCTGCGAGGTTTTCGTGTCTGTAAAGAAGATATTAATTTACATATTGCTGTAAAGCATCAGGTGACTAAAGAAGGATCAAGAAGAGTTTAATAACTAACATGGAAAACTTAGCAGTAAACTGATCTCTTACACAAAAGATTTTTACCTTTTAAGAGACCATGTCTGGTCCTTTGCCCCTAAAAAACACTCCTTACACTTGTAATGATTAACTATCCATAGTACTTGGGCAGCAGTAGAATAGAGTATTCCAGTTGGAAGGGAACTACAATGAGCATATAGTCCAAATTCCTCCATATTACCAAGCTTCATAAACATTATGGATGTGTTTAGAAGTTAAGGGATATGAGATGGCACTGAAGCTTTGATTATTGTGCTGCTACAAATATTAATTCAGTTCAGTATTTGAGACATTGAAGTGAGTAGCATTCTTATTTTCCAAGTATCCTTTAAATAAAAAAAAGGCTGAAAAGGAAAAGCTGAAAAGGTTAAAAAGGCAAAGTGAGATGGTAACATTAGAAGCAGGGAGTTAGCTTACTTCAATTAACCAAGCTGTATGAAATCAAAGCTAACAGGAAATGCTTAATTACAATGCCCTCATGTTATCAGCCAATTAAGAGGCAAAAATGCTTTTCTACTCATCCAGTTATTACACAGAAAACTTTTACTTGCTTTTACCATCCAATTAATTTTATTGCTCTATTATTCACAAGACAATTAGATGATCAAATTATTCCTCCTGGCTTCTTTTTTCTGATCATTAAGATTAATTATTTTTCAATACCACAGACTAAAAAAGGACTGCACTACTAAAAAGGAGAGCTGACATTTCCTCTCCCACCGCACTGTAAGTTACAAACCAATGTTAATATAGGTCACTTGAAATGGCAGAGAACACTAGCTCCCAGCTTCTTCATGTGTCACAGCAATGCAAAGGGCACATAGCTTCAATGAGTAAAGCCCAGGTTTTTAATTTATAAAACTATATAGAAATTAAATAAACCCAAAGATATGAGTACATACACAAAAGGATGGAGGCCAGGAGTCAAGTCCTCTAAACAAACGATTCCTTAGAAAAGACTTCCCTGAAGAAAAAACCCAAACAAACAACTTAAAGGAAGAAATGCAACATCTCAAGAGAAAATCAACTGAAGTTACTGCAGCTTCATAGATGAACTACATTTGGAAGCAATACTACTTATATTCATGTCTACATAAAATTGCAAATGACCACAGACATTACATAAAACCCATAATTCAAGCAGAGCTCCCTCACAGAAGTCTCTCTTGCGTAATGTACACACAGGCAGAAGCCTCAACTTATTCTGAAATTTTCACTGTAATCTTCCTCATCTTTCCAAAAAAATTTGATAAACTTTCACTCAATTTTCTTATTTGACCTGTCCATTCAGAACACAAGTGGCAGACTTTGCAGAAAAAGTAATCAAAATTCTTCTAATAGAATCTTTATTTTTAATTATGTTTTTAAAACTTCTGGTGAAGTTAGACATGGGTCTTAGTTCTTGGATTTTTCTGGAGTAGTACAGAGGAAGTCACAGCAGTACCCAAATATTCAGTAACAGTTTTAGAATTGTTATTTAAAAGAACAATAAAGATTACAAGACATATTTTAAGCACAAACTGCATTTAAGTGTGATAGTGAGAAACCAGATCTTTTACAATCATTCCACAGCTTTCACATTACTTTGGATAATCTATATGAAATAGTTAATTGATTTGATCAATGGAAAAATATTTTCTTTGTAATAGGACCAGTATGCAATTCCTATTTAAGTAAAAGAAAATTTTCAGGTCTTGAAATTAGAATATGATGAAAATTATTGTTCTACTACTAACTACAAAGACAAGAGACATACTTTAACACAATTCAACTTTACAGAAGAGAAAGTACTTACTAAAGAGTTTACCAAAAGATTCCCTTTTTGCCTTTTCAGCTTCATATAGATGTTTCCCATCTTTTATTAAAGCACCTGCCCACTGTGAAAGGGGAAAATACATAGTCACTTGTTTATTTATACACTGAAACAAAGGTTTGGTCTCAAAGTTTTATTTACTTACCTCCCTGTAGTGTTTTATGAACATTTTTCTCCTCACAACTTCAACAACAGCTAAACAGTACATCTGAGGAACAGTGCTGAGAGCCTCTACAACTTTGACCCTTTCTAGGAGCTCTGTTACAAGACGAAGCAGTGCTTGTAGTTTCTCTCCATCTTGGTCAGCATGAAGCATTACAAAACAACACCACCTACAAAAGTAGATTACACTTTAGAAGATCACATCTTGGCAATTTATTTTTTTTTCATTTAAATTAGATTAGCAACATGTCTGGATGAAATGAACAATGACATCATTTCACATGGGACAACAACAGGCTAACTGAAAGTACCGAGCTGTTCAGCATTCAGTAATCACCTTGCAGTTTCCTATTAGTTTCTCACAACAGAATACCCATATCAGTGATCAAAAATGGACCACCATTTGAATTAAGTCATTGGTTTTGAATGTCTTGGTAAGACATTCAAGTTATTAGCATAAATAACCTCAGGAGTAGTACTAATGCAACTTTCTCCAGTAGAATTAAAAAAAGCTGATACATCCTGAGCAAAAAAAACCAAAAAAAACCACAACTACTTTTTGTTTATAGATCTTAAAAATACTTGTTGAAAAGCTTTAGCAAGAGGTATTAAAGGTTAGAATGCTGTTAAAGAAATAAGAACACAACACTGTTTGAGAAGTCCACACTATGTACTCACGAACTACAGGCAACAGCCACTGTAACAAATTCTCTCATCTTGTAACCACATCTTCAATTCCCTTAATCATACAATCAATAGAAAAATTTCAAGCACAGACACCACCATAATTAAACCACAGGATAACTATTGGGATGATCAGCTGGTGTGCTTGAGGAGAAACATTACAGCAACTTCACCACCAGAAAAGACTTAAGGTGGAGGTATATCCCACAAGTAATAAAAAACATACAAAATTTTTACTGACAGAACTGAAGCAAAAGTGAAACAAATACAAACAAGTCAACATCAAACAATCAGGAGTATATACTAACAGAGACACTGCAATATTTACACTCTTGACCTTTTCATAGTAATCATTTCCTTCAGACACACATTCCTTAAATAGCCTTGCTGCAAGGGGAAGTACTATAAAGTTGTGAAGTGTTAACTTACTTCAGTCTGACTTGCAGATTATTTGCAAGCTCCTGTTTGGCAGTGGTACACTTCTGTTTAATATCTAACAGTTTTCTGTGATTAGTTAACATAATCATCAGCTGATTTGCATGACTCAAACACAAATCAGGCAGCACAGAAGGATCTTTCAAGTTCTCAGCTCTCTTCTGATTAGCCAAAAATCCCTAGAGGAAGAGACACATTTGTTACACAAGCTTTGGGACAATCAAAAAGCGTGAAAGTGATACATTTTCTCTAAGAATGTAAGAATTTTAACAAACTTACTGTAACCACTGAGAAGTATAACAGAATGATACATGGAGAAAGCAAGTGTCAGAGTTGCTTTCTTTCAATTCTATAGTCCAGTCCAAATCAATTTTGTTCCATATTTCCCTACCAAATAGCTACCAACACAACCCTAACAGAACTTCACACAACTAACCAACACCAGTGAAAGACCACAAAACTTAATCAGCAGAAACATAGCTACTAGGATGGAGTGGATCAGCCATCATTCTAACTTTTGCTAACAACCTTCTTCCCAACTTCTGGCATTTGAAAGAATAAAGATCACCTAGAGCATGTTCAATACTACTGTGGGCTAAAGAATTTCTATTTCTTGCCTAAAGAAATTTCCACATGAAACTAATTCTTCTTAAGTGGCAAGATGAAGAGCCACACATGTTATTTGCATGCAAACTGTACACTTACATCATAAGCAAAGAAATAGACAATTTATAAAAGGAAATGGTAAGGAAGAAGATTTGAAAGCTGAAGTCTCTGCCAAGTCTTAAAAGGTACAAATTCTAAATTTACAGTAGCATTTAAAAAAGGTGACAAAGTCTCTTTTCAGCTGACTGTAATGCTTCTTACTCCAAAATGGGATTCACAAACTCGAGGTAGGCTCTTCATCCAAGTGAAGAAAGAAAAAATAGCTAAAAGCACTACTCACAATAGAGGGCAACCAAGCATAGGGATGGGAAGACTAGCTCAGCCATCAAGCTAATTCACTTGAGTTTAACACTGGCCTACAATATAAACATCACGAGACTGAGATTTAGCATCTGCTTCTAAACTTATTCATTGAACCTATCTGGAGACAGGCTCCACTTTTAAACAATGCTGCCAAAAGTACTGGTTGTATCCACCTTCACATGTCAAACCAAAGAGCCAACAGGGAGCATTGTCCCACACAACTTTCAGCCCAGCACTGCCCTCCTCAAAAGGGGCCTCTAACTTCCCTCAAAATAGGGAGGCAAGATTGTTCATTTATCCCTACTAATAATATATCAGTGTGTAAGCAGGAGTAAGAAACTCATGCCTTTAGAGTCACAACTCCAAGGTCATGGTGAAAATCTGAACATCATCATGTATTGCCAAATAGACTTTTTTTTCCTTTCAGTAGCAAACAAGACATTAAAGGACAATACTAATTATCAAGTTAACTGAAGCTCTTTACAGAAACTGTATTTAATAAAATACCATTAATATGATACTGAAGTGTTTGTTAAAAATAGGAGCTATATATTTTATACTTAAAATAATCTTTACCTAAATTTCTTATCACTTAAAATGACACTGTCCAGTGAAGGCATACTACTTTTTCTCCTTACTACAATACTGATGATCAACCATTAACCTATTCCCTGACCCTGTATCACTGAGCGATAAATTACCGAAGATTCAGTATCTCCCTTCAAAATTAAAATTGACCTACTTAACTCATATTAACTATCTCTAAAGTTCTGATTTCCTAGCTGCAGCTTTAAACTACATGAAATCATGACAAGATGTAAAAATTGCTAACATTAAAATGTCAAATTATTATGAAATAGCACCATATTGACTAATCCCTGTGTGACACGTTGAAAACTATCGTGCATAAAGACATGCAATTGGTTCATTGTAACTTTAACAGCATACATATAAAAAAAGCCTATCATCTTTCCATGTTGCACACACAACTGTGTATTACCTGAGCAAGTTCTTTTTGTTCATTCACCAGTCTGCTGCAGCTTGCTATCATCTGGTCCAATGCATAGAGTCTATCCTCAAGACCTTTAATAGCCTTCATGTTCTGATTATCTAGTTTGGCGATAGTTTGGCGACATTCTGCCAGAAAGGGTTGGATGATCCTTGGATCAAGCTAAAAAAAATAATTTATTAGTAGTTGACACACTGAAAGGTGGTTTAAGTTAGCTAAATGAGGGTTTTTAACCTTTTTTTTAATCTAGTGTATGACTACATCTATCATCTGTTTCAGAATTCTGAGTAAATGAATATGTGGATTCTATATCACAGCATGAATTTTTCTGAAGTATTCCAACCAAACCATCAGAGAAAGGTGGATCTTTATAAAGAGAAGGAACACTGGGACAAGGTGAGGTGCAGGAGGAAGAAGCACTTTGTAGCTAATGGACAGTCTGACCTGTGACGGAGTCCATACAGTTACAATCAAAACCAATCATGAATGTGGCTCAATGGAAAGTGCAGAAGGGAGGGCATTCAGAAAAAGCTGCAAGAACTGCAAATCTTTTCCCACTAAATGAGTGTCTACCTAAAAAAGTAGATAATTTCTAAGCAACTGGAAAAGACCCCATGAAAAATAGCCTATGTGTCATGCTTTTAGCAAGAGGCTTTTTTCCTAACAGAAACACATTCTTGAAGTTGTTTCATAATATCTGAGAAAAAAAGAAGTATTTGAAATATTAAGAGTCTAAAAATGTCCACAGATATTAAGGGTGACTCTTCACACTTCACTGTAAGAGTAGTGAATTAAAATAACAGTTCTAGAAACAACACAGGCAATTGCTACTTCTTATGAAGGTCAGAGTTTAGTGTAAATGTGAAATGCATTAGTTAAGAACATAGTAAAAATCATTAGGTGATAGCAAAGGATGAACAAATTTGCCCAAATTTATCCAAAATGGATATGGTATGCCATTTCTTACAGGAGAATCCAGTGAAAAGGATGCTATTTGTGAGGTCACACTGGCTGTCACAGCACCGGCTTCTTTCATCAACATGCAGAGTTTATGCCACTTACAGAGCATACAAATCAACTCCACCCTCAAAAAAAAGCAATTATTTGACTCAACAGTAGCATAAGTAAAAGTGTATTTCCCCCTCAATCTACTATTTAACTAAGCTTTCACACACAGCACTTCATCCTGGAAACAACCTTCTGGGGGGCCTAGAGAGGAGAAACATTAAAAATTAAGGAGCAACTATAAAGAAGAGATCTTCCATTCACTTCAAACAAACAAAATCTAAAAAAAAAAACTTCAAAAAAACGTAAAAAACCAACAAAACCAGCCTACCAAGAACTTAATGGGAAAGTACCAAAACCTAGTAATAGCCCAGAACTCCTCAGAATAAACAATGCTGTTATGAATTTGACAAAATACATCCAAACTCTCTGAAAACAAAGGTTAATTTTTCATATGTGATGTCTTCTGAATCTTGGTCTTTTCTCAAGTCACTTGTCCATCTTCAAGAAACAGTAACAGAAGTATTTAACCAAATTGATTTTACAGGATCATCTCCACTGCCATACTATTCAGGATTACTCCCTAAGACATCCTGAATTAGTCCACTGCAGCATCCAGAAGAGTTTATTAAAAAACAAAATACTAAATAACAATATGGTGGGTTTTTTTCCTTTTTATGTTCTTAAACTAATGCTGTTGTATCTCTTTTTCCAAAGAATGGCTATTCCTTTCATTCTTTTCTTACCTATTTCCTCCATCCACTCTTTTTATCCCATCTTTACCCTAACTGCATCTGTAGGATCCATCTCTACTTTCACTGGTAAGTACTGTTCTTTTCATCTTTTAAAAGTAGCTTCCATTTCTAGCCTCTTATTTAAGTGGCTACAACAGCACTTAACAAAAACATCTGGTTAGCTCCTACTTACCTAGTGCTTTTACTGCAGCCAAGAAGTAGAAGTGCCATTTTGTAGGAACATCTAGAGGCTAGAACCATCAGAAACTTAGCACTCTGTGCAACACACCAATTATGTCAAGACTACCAGTAGCAAATGGATAAACCTCTTACTATTGTGCTTAAAGCTTTCAGGAAAATCTTACCTGAATTCAGTTTTTGAAATAAGAATTGCAATCACAAACCATTTGTATCACTCGTATTTCTAAGAAGAAAAGAGCATGGAAAAAATGCAGGCAAAACAATTTTTAAAATTTAGTGCCATTTTATTCTATTGTTCCAATTTGCTTATATTAAAGTGTCACCTCAAATGAATATTAAAAGAAAACTTATGTTGCAAGATATTTATTTAGGATTTTCTTTTCCTTTTCAGCTGCAAGCCACTTCTGTTTTCAACTAATTCTAAACCAATGCTAAGCAAAGATTCAATGCTTTGTCTGCTTTTGCTGCTATCAAAACAGAGTAAAATAATGTTTTCCTATGGAGAATAGGAACACATAATTTCAAAGCTCTGGGAGTTTTCTGTGAACCAAAATGGATCAGGACTGATCAATCACAACTGCTCTGGTGATGGCCAGAATACCCTGACTGAAGTACCTTCCCTACCTGCCAATTTTACTTATGCCATGAATACAAAAAGAAACTGCATTTTTTGCAGGTTCAATCACAACTTTTTCCCCATAAAAACTGTAGTTACAAAACAATTACAATAGTCGAAATAAAGGATTTCTGCCTAATCTTAGATAAGACAAGGACAGAAAAGACAAGTACAAGACAGTGCCTCTAAAACACATTATATGTGTCAGATAAGACTACAAGCTGATCAAAAAAGGTAGAGTATGTACTTAACCAAAGTATTCTTAGCATTTTTGTGTCATTTGGAATGCCATACTTTATTTGGAAGCAATTGCCTAATATCCATCTCTTCAAATACTGATCTTTAAAACTTTTAGAACACATTTGTGTTCTGTTAGTATTATGTAGAAATGGAATTTATTGTCTCACAACCCATCTAGCAGGTTCTGTTACTCTTGTTTCGTAATAGTAGAAAGCACCTTATAGCGCTACTGAACAAAGAGGATGGAGAACCGTCTCAGGCTTCAGCCAATATGAAGTTTTTAGCACACAAAATTAATACTTGTTTTTGCTAAAGAAAAAACCAAACTTGTTATGTCCAATCTTTTCCTTAGCCTTTTCTGCACTACTAAAATCATAGACAGTCCTTAAAATTAAGCCAAATTCTCCAATTAATTTTAAGACAGAATCAAAATATCAATGTACAGAACTGACCATACCATGATGTTCCCTACAACAGTTGGGTTTTAGAACTCACTGATTCAGTCTTCTAATCCTACCTTACAGAGGGAATAAAGTGTCAAAGACAACAGAAATTGTTTTCGTTGTTCAAGGTATGTTGTGTTATAATAGTATATTATACCTATGCAAACAAGGCTAGACAACGTAAGAAATATCAGCTACAGTAAAAGCAAAGAGAGAAGGACAATTATAGGCAAAAGAAATTTAAAAGGTTGTAATGCTCACTGATTAAAATATTAATTTTGAAAGTAAAGTGAGCTGTTGTATTCTTCCAGCAGCAGAAATACAAACTGACTGACTGGGTCCTTCTGAGCACCTCTGCATAATAAAGCTAATAAAGAAGTTTGAAATATAAATTATAAATTTATCCCAATCAACCATATTTTTAAAATATATTTTAATAGAGGTTTAACTATTTTGGACTCAACATTAATTTTCATCCAGGAAAATGTTTTTATTATAAATGTAGCTTCTATGAAAAAGGCAAAGAAATAATAGTAGTGTCACTTTGCTTATACACTACAAGAAGCTTTTGGCTTTCCAAAAGAAATGGCTATTTGAAAAAGCAAGATAATAAGCATTCATAAAATTAGACATCTTCCTAAAGATCAAATTCTTAACATTCAAACTCATAAAACACTTTCCCCACACTTATCCTTCCCCAGTCTCTGCTTTGGCTTTCATTCAGAAAGTTATCCGAGAAACAAGCCACAAAAGAGTTGAGTCAGTCACTTCAAAAGCACCTGCATGTGGAAAAAAAAGCTGCAGCCTTCAATGCAATGCAATTTGATTTAAAAAAAAATCATGAACTTACCCGGCTCATGGAATCAAAACATTTTCTGACCAGGGATTCAACATCATTAGGTCTATCTTGAACATTAATCCAGTCTAACAAAGACACATTGAAGGAAGGCTGATCATCATCTTTCAATTCTACTGACATTTCATTGTCCTGGACAGCAGCACCTTGACCAGACTCCTTATCATCTTTTACATTTCCAGGATCTGTGCCTTCCAAAGCTGAACGTTCAACTGACTTGCAAAATGATGCTAACATTGATTTACTGTTCACTTTAGATACATCAGGATAAAGCACCAATTCAGGAGATTTCCCATCCTCAGTTTCTTCACTTTCTGCTCCTCCATGTTCAGGTGAAGACTCCAGTCTTCCTAAACACTCTCTGTAACTATGTCTTGTTAGGCACTCCAGCAGCGGTATCTTGGCCATGATAGAAACAGCAGAACCCAAGCTTTTTTAAAAAAGTGAAAAGAAAAAACCCATCAGTATCCAGAAGCCAACATGATACGAAATCTTAGATAAAAATCACCCACAATATGAACTGCTATTAATTTTAGAATTGAAGTAGATTTTGAAATTATTTTGCTACTACCCTTTAAAACTTCTGAGCTGAATATCATTATCATGGAAGGACAGCTAAAGAAGTCAAAGGTTTTGCTCTCTTCCACGGCTGAATATGGTATCTTCTGCATATCCAAGCTTATATTGAATGAAAAAAAGTGATAAACAGAGACACCCACTTACTTCTTTGTTTAAATGCACAACTGGGACTTATGTTTCCTGTCTGCATGGATATCAACACTTCTTATTAGAGCTTTGAGTGCCCTCTGTCTGACTACTTCTGCAGAGTTCAAATAGTTTCTATTCGGTAAAAGCTATGAAGCTAAACTTTTCTTTTTTTTTTTTTTAAGACAAAGCATATTTATGGTTTATTTTTTTAAGAATCCAATATCCATTTATATTCTATTAAGCAAAGCACTCATAGAACTACCATAATACTACAGTGGCTACAAAGACAGAAGAGATTTTCTTTGAAGTAACACCCAGAGTTTGCAGGACACAAGTACAGAGACATACACACACACTAGATATATATCTACATACATGCCCCCCATCCCTTCCAAAAGTATACACATTTGCTAAAAGTTTATGTTATCCCTTCATACTTTCAACACAGATTGTAATTCTAAGTATCAGTTCAAGTTGTTAAAAACCAATTAATTCAAAAGTGTAAACAGGTATTTAAAAATGTTAATGTCTAAATTTGTTATCCAGCTTTTTGTAGTGCACATTTGGAATAACTCCAGTTCTTAAGCAGCTGTTCATTAACGAGCTTATCTTCCACATAATTCAATACAGGTTTCTTTGTGCTGACAAATACATGGAAAAATGTCAGTTTAAAAAAGTCACTAGCATAGAACAAAAAGAATGTTCTCCATGACACATAATCAAACAACTACATGCTTGATTAATCAGAATAAGCAGCAGACATAAAACACTTCAAAAAAGTAAGTTTAAACTTGAGTAGATTTGGAGATTGAGAATGAATTTAACAGCAAACCTACTGTGTAAGTTTCAATTTGATATCATCTATGGACTGCAAATAGCTTGAATACACATTTTCAAACTTGTAAAGCAGCTTTTGGTAAGAGTATGTACAATCTTCCAAGTTAGCCATTATAGCAGCCCAGCCTTGATGCTGAAGATGTTCATCATGTACAAGACCTTCACAAAAGGAGCAAAGCTTCTTGGCAACCTCATACATTTCCTGAAAAAATAATCAGCAAAATACTAATCAGGCTGTTGTTGTAACTTTATTTAAGATATTAATATAAAATCATGAAATTTATACAGCTAGAAAATGGTACACTTAAAACTTCATAAAAGTAACATTTAAAAAAAATTAGGAATAAAGGAAGTTAATTAGATGACAAAAAATTATGTACTATTTACTGAGAAGAAAACTCTTCATAACAGAGAGGTGAAAACTGTAGTTCTAAAACCATCTCATAAAATTAATCAAATGCTGATACTGTAAAATATTCAGGGTACACACACATGAATAATAACCCTCATACTAATAATATGATAGAAAAAGCTGGCAATCAAGGTCCAATAAGGAGTACATTTTTGAAGAGCCAAGCAGAAGCTCAGAACAAGACAATAAAATGCACAATCAGTCAGCAAAAAGCACAGGTGGATCAGGTGCAAGAAGGGATGCATGAGGAAACAGCAGGACAAATAATTTAAGTCTTTCATTGATTAATAAACCAGATGCAACATGACAGGCAGAAGCACAGTGTCCACAAAACTCTAAAACATACCCTGAAACTTGGCATCTGCAACCCAATGTGGAAATTAAGTTTTCCGTTAAAGTACTGGATGACAGAGACGTTTTACTGCCATAATAAGGTGAGAATTTACTGCCCCACTTGGCAAAGTTAAAACAGAGGTCTATATATGGCAATTACCAGATCTTAATAAAAGTGTACTAACAGCAATGCCCATTATAATCAATACCAAAGTTTCAACTAGTAAGAAGAGAAACTACTTTAAATTTAGCAACTTTAAAAAAAGGCTGTTCCCCTCAAAGAGCCTATCAAAACATCAAAACGTAATAAAAAAGGCATACAATAAATCCTTCAGCTCAAAACATTACCAGTTGGAGACTCCTCGGAAAATACTTTCTTGTGCACAACTATACTTTAGGTTTTAGTATCTATCTAACCTACAAGAAAAAAGTCTTCTCACTTTTTGCAGTTTGAGCATGCTGTTAAACCAGGACTGAACATAACTCCCTCCCCTGTGCCATCATACATGTGAGAAAATCATGCATGGAAAAACAACTTATACAAAATACAGTGAGAAAGCAGTGTTAAAAACCTAACACATCCATGTATTTCAGAATGCATTTGCTGCTGAACACATGGTTAGCAGCACATATGCACACTCAAAAAAATTTAGGGGCCAACAACACTTCCGTTCTGAAAGCACAAAACTGCATGGCATTTTAAACAAACATTGCACAATACATACTGTAAGTTATGATCATTCTTCCTGTTTCAGAAGTCCAAGCCTTGTTTCATGCAGCATGACAAAATTCTACTGTCCTTCAAATTACTGATAGCTAAGCTATCAGCAGATGAATGATGAATATTCAAAATAGCCATATATGCAACTGCAACAAAATCCTAGGTTGCTAATACGAATTCTTATCACTTTGTTGTAAAGGTGCTATTTCTCTTCTTGTTTTCTGAACTTTAGCAGCTTCCTGCGCATGTGAGAATGATGATTCCCCGTTTGAAGAGAATTGTTATTTTAATTGCTCCAGGAACTCTTGCTTCCTTAGTCAAAAATCAGCCAATAACACAACTGGGATGGTACCCAGACAATGCCAAAATCTGTAAGTAATTTTCTTCAGACTATCCCATGTCTGGCTGTACAATTTAAATGTATATAAGTTGATTAAAGCAATATTGACTTGAACATTTGAATATTGTTTTACTGTCTTAAATTGACTTTGTATACAAGTACAAAGGCAAATTGAACTGCATATAAAAAAAAGCCGAATTACTGCTTCCTTAGTTATTATATTAAGAACCAAAAGAACAGGCTGTTTTAACCTAAGATATACCAAAAAAAGTATACCAATAATATAAAGCTGAAAAGGTAACTGAGTGTCTGCTGCATTCTAATGTACATCCTGGAAATGTACACAAACATTTTACTTTAAACTCACAAAGATTATTCTCTCTCAAAGTCAACCTTCTGCCAAATGACGAGCCATACCACTCCAAACCACTATGAGCCATAGTTCCAGAAGTGAGAGAATATACAAAAACACACATTAGTTTCAAACAGTTTAAAACAACATAAGCCACCTACAAAATCAAATCTAATCATAAAGTCTTTTTATGCAATTCCTCCAAATTAGTATCAACCAGACAAAGTAAAGACTGGACTCTGCTGTTTCTTTAAACACCCTGAGTAGAGGTTTTTGCCAGTTCTAGTTTCCTTTGGACAAGCTCACTTAGCACAGCACAGCTCATGTGTTTAACACATTAAAGTATGTACTAGGCTTCATATGACCCCACTTTCCACCCTGAGTCATATTCTTAACTAGCGGGCAATGTTTGCTCTTTTAGCTAGATCCATTTATTGTGTTCACAATAGAAGTCAAAAGTTACAAGTTAGAGCTGCCCTATGAAGATTTATTATATGTCATTTTTGATACTCGTTTCAGAACCTAAGTGTTGCCAATTTAAGATTTTAGTTTTAACAAGCTTGTTTCCCCAGCAAAACGCTTTCAAACACAAAACAGAAGTTACAAGCAGAAAAAAAAAAAATCCTCACAACTTTGTACGCAACTGAAAACCAGCATTGACACTTTGTATCTAAACCTAACCTGTGGGAGTCCAACTCAAAGTTAACTCAAACAGGAGCTCCTATCCCAGCAGTCTGGTTCCTAAAAAAGGAAGGGTGAAAAGTATTTCCCAGAGTAGAAAATTAATACTTGTTAATTTTTCAGAAACCGTCTAACAGAAGAACATTCTACTAAGGGTCAGAATCTCTCATATAAACAGATTCATGCCAAAAGGCACTATTATATAAAATACCCCAAGGCCATCTAAGTATGCAGCCAGGTATTCATTGTCAGATGAGCTGCAGCTTCTTAATGTATACATAGGAGACGTGGACATTAAAATTAAAATCCTCTTATGAAAGCCATCATTAATATTGCTCATAAATCATCTCAATCATAAGCACTGAGACATAATATGTCTCTCAGAGATAAAAGATTTTTTTTTCTGAGCTAACGGAGATCAAAATCCATCCGCAAAGTTTCTTTCAAGTAACATGTTTTAAAAGTTATCCATATGCTAATAGACTACAAATCAGATTGTACAAATGAACAGACATGTTTCAGGGCACATATGCAAGGTATTACAACAGCATCTCATATTATCATCGTCTCAAAGTTATTTTTACATATGCCAAAGAAATTCTGTCTAGGTGGTAGGAGGCAAACAGGAGAATTATGTCAGCATGGTATGCAATCAGAGTCCACAGAAACACAGTAGTGCTTTTGATGCTGGTTTCTTAACCCATATCATGAAATAAACTCATTAAATAGTAAAGAATATTACTCTCAATTCAGGAGGTTCCAAATAGATGGTTCTAATGAAGGTCAAACCACATGGAGTAACTCTTTGTCCACATGCCAGTACTGTTTCAGACTTAGACTATACTAAGCAGATACTAGTGCATACAAGAACAACACTATGTTAAACTAATATTTCATTTGTCTTGCTTAAGGCATCCTGCTTTCAAAATGTGAAAGCACACAGCAAGAAAACACAGCAGAGAAGTTGCTCTGCATCCTTTGGAGTATCTATCCAACTTAACTTTTAACTATTTTCTTTAAAGTTATGAAATTAAAAGCTACACAAATGTACCTTTCTTATCCTGCCATCACTTCTGAAATAAACCTTCAGGTGATGTGGCTTGTTCTTCCTACATGCTGTATACCTCCATAGACAATATTTTTGTGAGAGATCTCAAGCTACTTTAGAAGGAACAAGACCAATTTATTTTATATAACTGTATGGCTCTACACAAGAAAGAATTAAGCAGCTCTCTGCTAAATGAAGTCTAAAAACTGAATTATATCAAGCACAGAAGCAAAGGCCTGCAATCCAACATATGTTTTAATGCTTCTCAGTAAGGTTGCCAGCTCCAGCACAGAAAAGGAAGCCTGCCTAACAACAGGCTTGCTTTTGTCATTGACTATTCACAGACACACTCAAGTCTTACTGGCAGACACCCAATGATGCACAGAGCACAAAAGTTAACTTCAGTTGCCTTGTAGGGCTACATTCATCCTACAGAGGTACAGCAGCATATCTAGAACAGCAACTGCCTCACTGCGCCACTGGAATGAAGACCTAAAAGAGCACCACTACCACAACATGAACACCAAGACCCAGATTAATCGCCACGTGCCATTATGTTGAATAGTAAATAATGATGTCTTCACAACCCAATTTTTCAAGAAATCCACAGGGCAACCAGAATGCATTTAATCTTTGGCTGGGTGTTGTAACAGACTGTGTAGTTGAATTATTTCCTTTGAGAAGCACAACTTAAATTTAGGTGATTCTTCTGATGAAGAATCTTCTTATAATGAATTCTTTTTTCTTGGTTTCAACCAAAACTCAGTAGAAGCAGCAAAGTATGTTTTATTTAGAGCAGAAATTAACTGGTGAAGTGTTTAGGATTATTTTCAAGACTATCTCTGCATCCTAGTGTCATAGTTTTGCTCATCTGAATGAGCAAAATCTGACAAAGGTCTGTTGATCTTAAGTGGTCTTCGGACTTACCTCTAAAGAACAAAAGTTCTCAGGAAATGCAGGGTTCTTTCCATTCTCTAAAACCCTGTGGTAGAAGGAAATAAGTCAAAGTCCTCTATTGCCGTGTGTCTAAAACCCTGTAAAAGGGACTCCTTACAGGTTTCAATCACCATAAAAATCAACCTCAGACCAATAAAAATGATCCTTGAAAGTAAAATTCCACGAACTTACACACTGCAACAGCAGATAAATGCTTTCACAACAAGGAACTGCTACCTTGTTTACCAAAATTAGTAACCAAGACCATTGTCTCTAATACATACACAGCTATAACATAAACCTACTAAATTGAGATACACTTCATCATTTAAGTTTCTAAAACCTGTAATTGGAGCAGTTAACTTCACTGTGAGGGAGACTGATATTTCATGGCAACTTCTTTCAGTAGACAGCTGTTTATTCCATTCTCCTTTAATATTGGTTATTTTTGGTGACTGTGTCCTTTGGACATTTGTCCACACAGTTCACTAGTTCTCTCTGATATTACGAGCAGGTTTGGAGAAGTCAAGTGACAGAACTTCCCATCAAAAAACAAACTGAGAAATGACAAAAACCACCACATTGGGGAGTCAAACCATGGTATAAGGTAAGTGTTTCCACTAGCTTGATTCCAAGTCACCCAACTTCTTTCGTTCTGGTCAACTTTTTAAAAGCTTGATCTACAGTTTTGATTACAAAGGTTAAAAAAAAAAAAAAAAAAAAAACAAAAAAAACAAAAACAAAAAACTAGAGTAGCATTTAGAAAGATCTACTACCTTGGAGTAAATCTTTCACTATACCTTGGAATAAACTAAAACCCATTTTACCTTACTCTGCTCAATTACTTTAAAAGATTGAGACTGATCTGAGTTACAGAGAAATCCAGACTTCTTAGGAGGAGTCACAAGTGTGCCTATTAGATGAATAATTTAGCCAAAATTAATTTGACCACAATTATTTCAAACACTACACACCACATAGAACACTAATATTTTTAAATAAATCTTTCCAGAGAGTTTCAAAGCAACTTTCTAGTACAAAAGAGCATTTCTCTAAATAGTAGATCCACAGCTTTCAGGAAGCATGACTATACTTCTTGGCTTAAATATCTGAAGTGTTTGAAACTAAACTAAGAATGATCTATGACTATGTACTATGACTACAGTTGCGGTTTTACACAACCAAATGAAATGACCACACAGTTTCTCATCCTCATTTCCACTTCTCAAAGAAGAACTGACAGGAATTGACAGTTTGATGATGACAGCAGCAGGATCCCATGAAGTGTGAAACATACCCGCTCCCAAAAAGTTCAATATCCTTCCCAGACAAAGGACATGGGAACGTCAGTTAGATCACATGGGAAAAAAAAATAAATCCTTTCCTAAAGGCTAAGCTACCAGAAATTATTTTAAGTAGTGGTGTTAAAAGAGCATGAGATTGACACAAGACAGCCTCTTGCACAACATACTGTGTAGAGAACAGCTTGTTTTCTCAGCTGGTGTGCACGTAACTTTTTGCAAACACTGTGTGTGCACTTCATTGTCCACATACTGTAGCTCACTGCATGAACTGCTCAACTGCAAGTAAGGTGGGAGACCAGGCTAGTTGCAAAAAAGGCAACGTGGAACCCTTCAGGCAGGGACATTTCAAATGTAAAGTTCTTACCTAGGAGAAACCAGAATGCCAAGACATAAAATGAAAACAGGCTTAGAGAGTTGACTTAACTGAGCTTTAAAAAAAAAAAAATATATGAACAAAGGCAAATGACAAAATGACAAAACCTGTGGCAAGAATTTCAGTTTAAATGGTAAAGGAATAAGTTAAGGGAACAGATGTAGCTTCTTTAAAGCTACCTAATCTTTATGCTGGGAATTTTACATAATGAGATCATGGGTGGTGAACAGGAACTTAAGAAAATCCGTGAGACGCTAAAATCATGAAAACAGAAAGAAACAGAAAATGGATGTATGACAAACACAGTACCACGGATAACCAAATGCAAGATACGTTCCACACAGGAATAATTGTTGGTTAGGAGTTATGAAATCTAAAAAAAGATTGTAACTTTTTTGATGCAACTTTTTAAACTTTTTATGTAACTCAAAGAAATTAGTGTTTAAAGGCAGGGGGGCGGGTTGGTATGGCTGCTTTTACGTACAGTTATATCCTACAAATATATATGCAACAGGCCATAAGAATGCTAGGACCTCCACTATGAACTAAAATATGACTTCCATACCTGAGTAGTAACAACAGATTATGGAAAAAAAAATAAAAGCAGAAAGCAAAAGCATAATTTAATTCAATAACAGACAAAGAAAAATTACAGACATGGTTAATGACAGACATAGAAAAATGATGGAGAGGCCATAATGCAGAGATTTATAAAAATACTTGTTAAAGGAGATCCTAGAACTACTTTTACTGAGAGGAAAAAAAACTAGAGGCCATACATCACTGTATGTTTGCAACTTCCTATCAAGTCTGATTTTAAAGATCATATCCTATAGTCTCTGAGCAGAGCAGACACCAGATTAAATAGAAACAAGTAGCTATCAAATATTCTTCCCTTCTTTTAATATTTACACATCACTGCTTCTTGTTGACAAGAACAGGTAGGACTTTTTCATGAGCAATAATTTAGAATGCAACCTTTATTTTCCTACTACATATTACATTATCATATAATACCACTTGTATTAGTAGTAAATATTAATTAATCAAATTTAATTAATTAAAATGCTCTAAATAATTACAACAGGCAAAAACCTCTCCATCATCAAGTACTGCCATTCTGCTTTTCTGGTAAAGCAGGTTACCATTTCTCTAGAATTAATAAAAATACAAAGCTTGGACTATTTTGCAGGAACTCTTCCATACAGTATTCTCAGTGCGGCTTTGGGTGCATCAATCACACAACCACAAAGTTTCAGCGCCTTTCTAGCTCTCCCCAGATCTTAATCAATTTTGAGAAGGATAAATAGCCCATGTTCCTTCTTCCTTCCAGGCAAGAGGCTTATGGTGAACCTTGGAGAAGATTAATGCTCTAACCACATTCCCAGTCCTCCCTCAGTTTCTTGTGAATTACTGTTCAATATTCTTCAAGCAGGCATCATGAAAAACTACTTTAGTAAGATACTGCAATACTTCTTTATACAGTTTTCACACCTTGGTACATCTAAAAATCACAACAGACTACTTACTAATCTTCTATTACATATTATGGGTTAATCAGTCCCCTGACATCCCAGAGAAATATTCAATTCATTTTCACAGCCTAACACAGAGCCTATAGCTTTAGAACATTTAAAATCTTGGATAAAATTAAATGTTGATGTAAAGGTGAATCATATTTAAGAATATTACAACCTATTTATACTTTAAATAAAATTCCAAGTTTTTCATAAGAAAACAAATACCATCACTATAACCATTCTATAAGCAGGGAAGAACTGTCAAAAGTGGGGAACAAACAATAATCTTCCTGAAAATAAATCTGCAAGCTAAAAATAACACCTTCATTCTACCTGGATCAATGTTTAAAGACAATTTCTGCCCCTGCTTCCCCCAGTCTTGCAATACTACTAATAGGTGACACTAAGTATGGAAAGATTTATTTTCTCCTTGCAAATCAACTCATGATCACTCTCTCTATATAAAGTTTCCAGTCTGTAGCTAAATATTAATAGTATTATAGACCTGCACCCAGAATGTAGAAACAACTACAAATATGTTATTTAGATCTTTAGAAAGATCTAACTAACATATTTAAAAGGCATAAACACTGAAATGAGCTTGCATGCACTGCCTATTAATACAATCTTCAGACTCAAAGGGGGAAGATTAGGCAGCACCAACAATTCTTTTCAAGTCTAACTAGGAGTATTTTTTATAAAACCTTGGAATAAAAAAAAAGCTTACTCCAGAGGAACTAAATATGTTCCCTGTTGCACAGTAATTTTACCAAACTGAAAGCCAAATTAAGAATCTAAGAGCGGAAAACAGGGCACAGAACAGAGAAACCAGATCAAACAGTGAGAAACATGAGACTGAGTATCATTACCTTTCACTTCCATTATCCTCAACAAAACACAAAGACTGTAGCAATTACTACAGCCCCCCTTCACATCGAATCAGTGTTAAGTGTTTAGAAGCTATCAGACTTCCTTACTTTTACAACCTACTCTTAATACTTCACAAAGAATGGTTTTAAAGCACTTTCAGCTGGTAAAACCAGAACCCTCACTCTTCACAGAGCACAACTGAAAACCTCCTACTCCTTAGCTGAACTCACATTGATATCCACTCTTGCATATGACAGTCATATGACTCACAGACACCTAATAACTCAAGGTCCTATTTACAAAGTCAGCTCTGTCAACAGGTGGGGGAGAGAGAAAGAGAGTCTACTGGACTCAATCCTTGCCTTAAATCAAACAGTATGTCAAGGTCACATTATTTCACATTATTCAGGAGAACCTTCCCTCTGCTGACAGGCCAGGATGCCAAGGGGGAAACCAAAATCCCTGTCCTAGAGCGGATTCTACAACTGTTCTACAACAGTTAACACTTTTCTCTAAATTATGCTGTGTAGTATTAAACCCCAGCCACTTCAAGTGCTACATGTTCTTCTCAACTGCATTAAAATTGTCACTGAAACTAAGAAACTTTATAACCAAGAGAAAAAACATATCACTATTCATTTTGTGTGAAGTGCTCCATACAACTATTCTCCTGCTGCCAACCACTGGAATAATCTTTAAGGATATGAAAAATACTTAATCCTTTTAAATGCAAAATTTGTAAATAAAGTGAAATCAGTTTTTAATACAGAAACATCATTTGTAAAAATAAAACATAACTACTGAAGGCACTGTGTCAGTGTCTTGAGCATGCAGCTGGTTTTCACTGCATGGACACTTGGTATTTAACTGACCACGTTGCAGCAAACAACTTTTCCCTATCAAAGCAACACAGAAACAATCAAATTGGACTTCTGACCAGTTTGCAAGTAAATATATGCAATAATCAAATAAGAGACAGTACTCAATAATAAGCAACCTGAATTTTGGGAAAAAGCTTTATTCATTCCTCACCAGTTGTTTAGACATAAAACATCAGCATAAAACAGAAGCTTGGCAAGACACTTTTAAAAATTAGTGTTAATTTTCTACTTGAGTTAACATTGTTTCCAAAGTTACTTTTCTCATTTCAGGTTGAGGAGGACTGAGGACACTGAAAATAAGGCAGTGCATTAAGGCACGGTCTAAAACAATCTGATTGCTTTTGTTTTGTAAATACTGCAAACGTACACATCCAAAAGGTGCCTTACACTACAGTTTTGAAAGAAACTCTGAACATGCTGAAGAAACAAGCACATCTCTCAAAACTTACCTTGAAACTCCGAGACAAAGACTCTGAAGAGTACATCATCACTAATACAGCATTTTTACTGCCTTTTGAAGAAACTATTTCATATTTTACATCAAGCTTTCCCTCTGACATATTTTCCTTTGGTGTGCAAATCCAGTAACGATCAACTTACCACAGCAAGCTGTGTTCGTGATGCTACTGTATGAAACACTGCAGGCATCATAAGAGATTCTTCTACTTTCAATTCCATCTCATTCTCTGCTGAAAACGTGGTTTTGGGGATAGCTGGTGGACGTTCACACAAGATCATTTCTTTGTTGAATAAAAAAATTGGGTTGGTGTCCTACACTCAAAAAGGAAACAAAACCAAACACTGAGTAAAGGCAACTTCCTGTTGAATTATCAATTATTTCCTTATGTGGGTAACATGTCTTGAGAACAAGTTAAAATCTACACTTAGAAGCTGAATACACAAACACCTGTTTCTCAAACAAAAGAAATCCAGCAAACTATGGGAAAAAAATTAAAATCCCTTACTAATTCATCTTTTTCTTCCCCTATAAATGAAAGTTTAGGCTAAGAATGCAGCATGCACTTACTGTTCCAGCACTGTAACTACACACTCTTCTGTCTGGCGCCATGCACTCTCCTCCATTGACAACCAGTACTTGGTGCTGTATGGCAATCTTATACTTTGTTTGAATTGCATGTTTCAGATCAGCCACACTGAAAAAAAAATGGGAAAAGAAGGTGATACTACCAGATAACTTATGTCTCAAATTTTACGTATTTCTGTAAGAGACACGGGTGACTTGTCTGAGTCTAAGCAGAACATTTTTAAAAGAAGTATTTTTATTTTATACAATTACATGCTTCTAAATTTTGTAAGTGCCGTGATGTGTTGCATTCTGGAGATCTAATTAATACACTATCAGCTAAAAGAAAACAATCTCTGCATTGCTGATAAATCACCAGCAAAATTTTTCCGAAGATCTGTCAGTATGCTGAAATTCTGGATTAAGTCACACCAAGCATTTAGGATACAAATGTAAAAGTCATGTTGTGTTCCTTGAATTTATACTTTGTGACCAAACAGCTGACTTGCTAAGGCCCTAGAATTCAAGACTATCAACACTTCATTATTCACAACATAACCAGAATTCCACCTAATAAACTCTGACTGACTTACTTTACATGAAGTACCATAAAGCACTTAACAATAACAGGAAATTCAACAATAGATACAACAAATTAATATAAACATTATGGAATACAACACAGAAACAGTATATCTATCAATAGACCATTTCTGGTTTTAATTCACCAGCCTCACACATTTAATTCTAGCTGATGGCATCTTAACATTACTGCACATTTTAGTCAGTTCTAGACTTTGTCATTAAGACACTTGTAAACAGCAAAGTAAACAAGAATTCACTAATCTGATACAGTTACTGACCCCAGCTAACATAACACACTGTGGCAGCACCTGTGCAAAGGTATAAAAAAGCTTCAGAAAACAAAGTGAATAATATAAGCATCAATAGTTTTGATATAACTGGCAGGAAACATAACACTGCTACAGTTACTTGAAATAGATCATAAAGATCTTTTATTTAAAACAACCATGATTCAGCATGACATCACAAATTCATTACAAGCCTCTCATGGGTGCAAGCTTGTACTTGCTAGCTGTGTTACAGTAACCATTCACCTATCACCTCCATGGGCTTTAGAAAGATAATTTGGCCTGTCCATGTACAAGGAGACAGGCGAAGAACCCAATAAAGTCAGTCTTACTAGAGAATGCAAGTCTATACATGCAGATATACAGAATAAGCAGTTACACTGCTCAACTGAAGTGTCTTTGATTTAGCATGGTTCAGTTGTTGGAAAGCTTTCTCAAAGAACAATCCAACTGAGCAAAAAGTGGGCCCATTGCAAATTATTGGGAGCCTGGCATGGCAGCTTAGATGCTGCACATCACTTACCTTGATTTAAAAATGTCTAAATGTATCAGACAGCTTACAGGGGCGTGAGCACATGTGTAAATGACCGGGCAGAAACACAATGGCTGAAACACTATTTCATGCTCAGTAATAGCCTGCCTGTCAGTTGGCTTTAGAGAAGAGCACACAAAAACAGTCTAGACAGTCTTTTTTCAGTCATGAAAATTACAAATAGGAATTCAGGAGAATGGAAACAATGAATTATTAAAAAAAAAGACATGGTAGAAATCTTTCTTATCCAATTACTTGCAACACATTCATCACTATCAAACCATGAAGACAGCAGATGAGCTTGGCTCTTGCTACCCCCAAATTGTCTTGCACATGAGAACAATGAAAAATAATGCAATACAAACCTCTCTAAAAAGCATCTATACATTTCCAAGATGCTTTTAGCATGCAGTGAAAAAAATAGAAACACTAAATTTGTTGGGACTTAACTGTGATTCTCTAATACTGATCATGCTTCAGACAGCTGTGCATTCAGAAGTACATGGTTTACACATAAAATCATGTAAAATAGTTTGGAGCCTTACAGCTTAGCACAAAACCAACTTTTACCCATCTAGCTATGAGACAAAAACCTTCATGCCAATTCTTAAACATCCAAAAACATTCCAGAGCACACCTTTTCCTCAGCGTGAGTGTACTGACAAGAGAAAGAACAACCTGCAGAACTCCCTCTATGATGGCAGACAGTAAAAAATAAGCCTTTTCTAGAGAAATCCCAAATAAAAATAGTATTCAAAAAAAGTCACAAAAGATCAGAAGTCATTCTGACAGTTTTTTCAAAAACCACCAAACACAACACCACACTCAGTGAGGAGCCTCTGCCACTGTCCCAGAAAGTAAATAACTTCTCTACCCTTCCATGGAATCACACACACAATCACCTGGCAAGGCAATGAAAATGCTAATCATTAAAAACACATGAAGGAAAAAAGCCACCAAAATTCACTCAAATACCAGAAAACCCAGAGGAAAATGACAATGACATAAAAAAAACCCCTAATCTTCATCTGTCAAATACTTAGTATATAAAAGTATATACACTTTTTAATTTAAAACAAACAATACACAATTAATTTACTCTCTTACTTTTGTACAGCAAGTTCAGTATCAAATGTAAGGGTAGTTCCAGTGTTGACCAAAAATACATATAGCTTCATGATGATTTCTTTAGGTCTCTGAAGTTTGTAACTTCCACTGCTAAAATCATTTAGAAACTGAAACAAAAATGTTAAGTGTTAGTTTCACAGGAGTTATGAAAAAAGATGTATGATTTCCAAAACACTTTTTCAGATATATAGTGTATTAATACATCAGTGATCACATTCCACAGCTCTTTATTCATTACCAAAGCCAGAGATGTTGTTCCTCTACCCAGAAACAGAGGCAAGGTAAGTCTCTGCATATACAGTTAGGAGTACACATAAGAATATACACTAAGAAGAATAAAAGAAATTAAATTAGAAAAGAAAAAAGAAAATATGACTTCCAGTTGCAGAAGCCATAATCCCAGATCACTACCTGGCTTTTCTCAATTATGAAATACCTTCTTAGAGCCCCAGATAGTAATTTCCAGAAATCTTTTTTAGATTTTACAAACAGCAGCACAATCTAAAAATTCCTCTAACTTACAGCAAATAAGTCTATCTGCTCATTGCTATCCCTACCCATACTTTTTCCCTCAGAAATTGAAGCACTGGCAAAAAAAAGGAATGAAAAAGAAAAAAAGGCAAAATTCTTTTTTGTATTTGTCTACAATAAGTAATAGCTTTAAAAAATATTTTCTTCTATTCTCAGCATTAGCTAAATCTGTAGCTTCTTTCTTTGTTACTGATAGCAAACATGAAGTATTCAAGCAAGAAGGTCAACACACATTTTCAGTCCTTTGCCGTACAAGAACCTGGATGAGTAACTCTGTGCATGTGTTTTTCCAGTGTATGTGACAGATGAAAAACTTTAACCTGCCTCATAAAACACTGAACTTCAATTTGAGATTCTATCACTGAAGTAATTCACACTCCTGAGCTTTTTTCTCTTCTCCTTAGGAGCTAGGAAGCTTATAAGTAATTTCCACCACACTTCCAAAGCAAATACAAGCACTGCAGTCACTAATGACCTGAGATTTTTATGTGGAAGGAATTACAGAAAGTTAAGCTGTAAGTTTTAGCCACTAAGCAATATTTTTATATCATTATAAAAATGACTTTTTGAATTAAATTACTACACAGGCAATATAAGTCATCCCTTTTGCCTTGAAATATTGCAGCTAATACTCAAAAATTAGTCTGAATGTGTATTTATCTCTTTGTCAACACATAGAAAAATTGACAAACCATAGAGAAAAATAATAAACGTGCCACTAATACGAGGAGGGGGGAGAGATTTTATGATAATATTTATTCCATAAAGTCGCAAGAGTTTGCTTACAAGAGAGCAGCTATCCTCATGCTTTTCAAACTTTAACTATAGACCTAGTTTAAATATGAATTCTTATAAAAAGGTTTCAGAAACAGAAGCACATCAAATAAAAAAGGACCAGTTATATAATTTGATCTGAAGAGAATTTTGTTGTCCTTACACCTGAACTCTACTGTACTCAGTGGCACCAGCTTCATTTTCAATCAGAAAAACAAGAACATACTCTATAAGCTAAGTTATTAGACAGGTAAAAACTGCTGAACACCAAGAATAAGGTAAAAGTTCTTTATTTTATTAATAAATTCTTTAGACCATGTTTCAGAATTGATCAGTCTCATGCACATACTCTTCTATTCCCAAAGGGTATTCGTGACTGTGATCCAGGTAGAATTAGAAACAAGGATTAGATAATACAATGTTCCAAGCACAGACCACATGACAAAAAAAAAAAAAAAAACACCTCTGAAATTCTTTTCCATCTAAGCACAGTAAAAGGCAAAGGCTTGTAGGCTTGTATAGTACCTAGTTTTCATATGAACACTACTACCCAAGCTAAAGCAATATTTAAGAGAGAATGTGTCCAAGACACACACAAAGCAAAATTTTAATCAAACATTTACCCATCCATACCACAACACTAAACCTAACTAAAACACAGAAAGAAGAAACATTATTAAGATCAACACTATTTATGACAGCCATACATCAGGAATCTCTAACTTTTTAACTTCTGACAAAGAAAGAATTACCTTCAGGCATTAAACAGAGCTACTGCCTTCTTCAAATTCAAGCGCACATTCACTTTACTTGATTTTTGGCAACAGAGTAGCATGGCTGTTCAAAGTCAGAGAAGATCTGCAAAGAAAAGATTCAGAATGCAATTATTACTAAAATGTCAGGATTTTATGATCATAATTGCATTTAATACAGAAATCAGTGTATGTTAATGCCAGAAGAATAATTATGTGGTAGTTGTTTGGGGTTTTGTTAATTAACAATGCTCTCCAGTCCCAAGTCTGCCCAGATCTGCTACATGTCTGAATACTTCTGCTCATCATTTTTGTTTAAAATAACTGTTAATCATACTTTTGAGTATTTACAAGGAGAGAAAATTAGTTCACTACAAAAAACTACTTGCTTCTTCATTAACTGAAATTATTTTTCAGCACTCATGCAGAATGCTGGTACAGTGATGCGTGAGAGCAATAGAGAAAGTCTTAGCAATGCAATTTATCTAAGAAAATCCAGCATTAAAAGGTATACATGCTACTGCTGTTGAATGAACAGTCTTATCCAGCAGCTGCCTCCCACAGATTGCTTCAGGAATCAGTATCACCTTCCTCACATGAAAGGTAATCTATTTTGCTAAGCCATTCACCTACTTTCAAAGCATTTGTTAGATTTATTTAACCTATTTTTTAAAATAAACTGAAGATGCTACCACTCCCAGACTGTCACTACACCTTGGCCAGGGGCTTCCTCTCCCAGAACTGCTTCTTAAACTACAAAATGAGCCTGATCAGCAAAGGTGATGCTTTTTAGGCTACCCTAGTTCATTTTAACTGTGTTCAGTTAAGTAGCAGCGCCAAAGGAGAAGGAGCCTTGGCAAAGAACATGTGGACAACCTGTTGGGCTCAGGGCAGTGAAACAAGTGCACAAATTCCAGACTGCAAACAAACATTTTTTTCTATCATGTTAATGCCCTAGCAAGCTTTCTGAGAAGATGATCAGGCACTATAAAGGGTGATAATCCATTACTAAAAATAGGCTTGCTGAAGCCTGAAAACCATTAGAACATGTAAATGATTTTATACAACCTGTGCTACTATAGATAAATCAAAAAAACTTACCCTACATTCTAAAACCTTAATAAATGAAAAAAAATATTTTATTGTCACAGAACAGAAGAATTATCTTCCTCCCATTTGTCCACTCCCTCATCAAACCCATGTAAAATACACACAGGACATTTTATCAGAAGCAAAGGTACAATAAAAGGGAAACAACCAGTGTGCTTAAGTGCTACCATTTAAAAAAATTGTAATTGAACTGTCCTCCTCCTCTTTAGCTATCAGCATCCAGTAGCTGTACTTGAGCAAAATGAATTTCTGAATACTTGCCTTAGGTCAAAGTAATGCACATTAACACAAAACTGCTGAAATACCTCTACCACAAACCAGGAACAAAATGCAATGATCTCCTGCCTTTATAATTGCTTTGCAACCACTAAGACAAAAAAAAAAAAAAAAAAAGGTGCTGTGCTGTTTCTTCACCCAACATCTCATCAAATGATGCTGGGGGAAAAGAACTACACTAATGCAGGTAGGACAAATTTGTATTAAATTACTCTTAAAATAAATTTTAAAAAAAGATAGAATTCACAAAATTCCAATAAATTTACCTACTCTCAAGGATGTTACAAATTTCAGTGAACACTTCAGGAAGAGGGGAATGATGTAAAGCAAGGTTCCAGGGAATATATGCCTTAAGCAACAACCTCTCCTGCAGATTCACTGATGTCCAACAAACACATGCTGCAGCATGTCCTTCCTCCCTTCAGCAGGAACTATGTCAACTGCCTCTCTCCAGCTGCCTGTCTTCACAGATTTGGAAGAAAAATAATTTTGAGAGCTCTCCCTAGTCTTGCATCTCTGGACAACATCTGCCTGTGTTCAAAGTTACAGGGGGTATGCATGAACCTATCACAGTTGCCTAAGCTTCTTTTCTTTCAAAGGTCAGGTTATTGCTGACTGTTACAGGCAAGGTCAGCTACGTATCACAAATTAGCCTTTAAGTTTGTTCCAAATATTCCATAATATTGTCATCATCCAGCAGTAACACAACTTCTTAACATAATCTTGGAGTGAAAGTCACACCATCAAGATTCAACAGAATATATCCATACACACTTTGTTCTTCTTCTGTTTGTATTACCACAATAGGCCATTAGGAGAGTATCAGGCTTTATTTATTCATTTTTAGCTTTAAACTCTTTAGGCAGCGTTACAAGTTTCAAGGCTTTTATAATGTTACATTGCTGAAACTAATTTCATTTGTTTTAATAGAGGTTCAACAACTACACAATTTGACAGCTACTGAAGACAGACCTGCTACCTATGTAATCAAACAAAACCACTAACAACTAATCCACATAGATTATTTGTTTAAACTGTGTGACTCGCAGCATTAAATTCATGCTATCATATAAACTAGATCCTTCACACTATGGCATAGAAGTCTGTATGACCAACTGTCATGAATTATCAGTAATACCATAAAAAAAAATAGCTGAACATTTGAAATTTTCTTTAACATCTGCCAGATCAGACAGAATATGGCAGGCATAAATAAAAGAAAATAAATGAGATGACAAGAATGTAAGAATGGCACAAAGTATAAAAAGTTTCCATTATTAATTGAAAATATGTATTGTGTCACATTGGGTAATAAAACACCAAAACCAGCCATGAATACATTGTGCTGGTTGTAACATATTTCACTGCTCTACACTCTACATTGCAATGCAATTACTGCAATCTTTTCTTGTATAATATAAACTCTTCCATGACCAACTACTTCTGAAGTCAGTGTTGATCAATACTTTCAACACGTGCTGTTTACAAGTATTCAAATGTATCGCAGTTCGGAACTCGCCCATTGTTACATCTCTAAAAGGAAATTAATGTCTGTTTACAGACTTTTTGCCATTACAGCACAGGCATCACAGTTTCACACCACCCTACATATAATCCTATGACTATATTAACCATCCATTTCTGCCCTTAAATACAGAATCCCTACTTCTAATTTCCTAATGCTGACTGTTCCATTGTTTCATGGTACAATTCTTTCCCACTTCACAAACTCAAACACTGAATCATGGCATTCAGAGCAGGACAAAGACAGAAATCAACATTTATGCTGTTTGGGTTTAATGGGACATTAATCAACTTCACTTTGGTCATTAAATTCCCTGTATTATCTTAATTGTTCACGCTCATGCTTCTGACATCTCATTTCCCATACGTCTTTTATAATCTGGATTACAAATTAAACTTGAGCAAACAGAGATACTGATAAATTTTTCTTTAATGCCATAAAATTTAAACTGAACTATGCCAAAGTAATGGCTTTCCTTTAAACCCAGTGGTGTAAAATTCCATCCACAACAGCAACACACAAGCAGTACATGGCATCTTGCTTTTTGTTCCCAGGGAAGAGCAGGGAAGTGCAGCTCCACATCTGGATGCTAAGTGTTGTACTCATCAATGCTTCTATGCCAGGTCAGATAGAACCAAGAGGCCCAAATTCTTTCCTCCTTGCGTGTATCTCCCGGTCAAAATGGGCTCAAGCCTGAAAGCAGACAGAACTAGCTGAATTACCTGATCAAGGCAAGGCTGTTCACTCAGTGCCTGCATTTCCACACTGCTACTAGACATTCACATATTTCTGTGTGATCACCATCTGTGGGCTGCTGATAAAGAAGTTTCACTTCCCTTACTGCAGAAGCACTGAGACTACACTACAGGTAACAGTGTCTCCTATAAGAGTCATAAATGTTACCTCCCAATTACCAGGGTCAGGAGTCTCACAGGACACAGAATTTCTGCCTGTTGAAAGGGCAATTCATCTGAGGCAAAGGCTGACAAGTCTGTGACATGCTTAAAAAGATTCAAGTGTTATTCATCATTCAGTAAATATCTTATCTGGGTAACATCTCCCCGCAAGGCCCATATACCTTTATTACCTCTCAAGATGGAGTCAACTTAGGAGCACATTAGCACATTATTAAATTGTGTTTCACTTCCATACCTCAAATCTTAAGGTTTGCCTCTCAGATGCTACAGTTCCTGTGATTTCACCTTTCAGAGCAGAATTTCCTGCTTCACCTCAACTTAAGCAACGCTATAATAGACAAAGGTACAAGACCAGTGCAGAATATTCCTTACAATTCATTTTGTGTTCTTCTATAAACCTGCCTTCTACCTCCACTTCCTTTGTTTTTTTCAAGTGTCCTTCTCAAAAAATGCTCTCTTGCTTCAACTTGCAGACCCCAGCAGCACAGTATTTTATAGCACATAAATCCGAGGAAAATGAAACTAGAAACTGAAGCTAAATTTAATGCAGCTAACACCTTTCTTAATGTCAGTTGTAAGATCCTCTCTAAATGTAGGCTTCAAGGACCTTTCTTCAATACTTCAATGCAACCTAAAGCATCTAACAAAAAATATCTTAATTTTACAGAACATTACTACTACCACAAAGAAGAAATAGAAAGAATAGAAAGTATGACCTCATTGTGAGGGCACATATTCTTTAGTAATGCTTTATGCAACAGAAATGGCTATGTTTCTAAAATACAGCGCAAATGCATATAATTTTCTGGATAGCCAACTGTTGAAAGGAAATGTGCTTTAAAAAGCACTAAAAAAACTTAAAAGAAAAATGAAAAAATAAAAAAAAAACCCTAAGATGTGTGATGAATAAGTAGCAGGGCTCCTCCTGACCCAGGTGCAGAGAATAATTTTGTTCTCCTACTCCTTCAAAATAAATTTAATGAGAAGACCACATTTAATCATAAGATACATATTACTGAAGATGGAGATCTTATCTCCCACCGCCACCTTGTATCAAAGCCTATAAACCTCATGTTCAAGGCACACTGTAGTCTTAAAGAAAGGCTGTCAATCCCTGACATCTGTAAGGTTGCAGCCATCTGGAGCTCTATTTATATGTTGAGATGTGCATCAGGCACAGAGGCGGTTACTTAATTACAGCATCTCCAACAGTCTCTGTGTTCTTAACAGCTCTCAAACTCAGCTGCTGGTCAGCAGAGTAAGTCTCTTCCACTCAACCCAAGAGCCAAGCTGCAAACCTGCAGAGCAGCCAAGACACATCCCTAAACCCCTACTTCCCAATTCACTAAAGAGGAATTTCAAAAGTCAGTAATTCAGTATTTCATAGTCTGAGAGGCTTCTTCCTTCCTTCCTTCCCCTCCTTTAAGATGAATCATTTTATATATTACTAACCTATTACTTCAGTTACATATGGGCCATCATATGCAGAGTTGCTCCTAAAACTCCAAATTACATGGAAGCTCCTCATTCAGCCAAGTAGGTGCTGCAGTGCCTTCAGAGGTCTGCAGCAACATCAAGGGTGAAAGAGCAGATCAAAAGCAAATCTGGGCAGGTAAGAAAACACCGTGCATTAAAGAGTGCTTTGAAATCAGCGTGGGCCAAAACAACGCAGCTTCCCACAAGTTCAGACAAAACTTACACTGTGAATTTCAGGAACGCGTTAGTTTCAAACATGTTCATAAAACAACAAGCACATGATCAGGCACTGGGTCATGATTACATATGGATGTGATTATAAAGCTTCAAATATGATGGTTAGCATCTATTCACGCTGCTGTTTTCACTGATCTGAGGAGCTGCCAAAACACAGTCCATATAACAGACCAGACAAAAGCTCTTATTTTCCAATACTAAATACAATTTTACCCCATTTTTCAAAACCTCACATCTCTTACATGATAAAAAGTGAAACTTCTGTGCGTCAGTTAACAGGTACAAGCCAGAAAACAAACCTAGGATTTCTGACAATCTTATTGCTAGGAAATAGCCCACAGCCTGCAGAAGTATCCCTTTTCTTTCTTTCCTTTTTTTCTTTTTAATTGATGGAAACAAGTCTTTCCACAGCTGTCTGCACCTTACTTTTGACAAAGTTAACTGAAGATTTTGTCAGATTTTTCTTTTTTAAATGTATAATTTTGCCATTTCAAAGCACTTGTGGAGTACAAGCCTCCCTTGAATTACAGAGATTAATACATTCTCTTTGCAAAGATTGGTACTCTCAGGTACATGGAGCTTCAGGTGTTTTTATTCAAGTTACTGACTGACTCCATAGTGGTGGGAAGGTTCTTCCTGTAGGTACATACTTTTTAAAATAATTAGCATGTAAAATCTTCCAGTGTTTGCAAACAATTCTGCAAGAAACAGACAACAAAAATTTCATTCTTTCTTATACCTAACTCAGACAAGTAAGCACCAGCACTTCCTCCACTAACACTCTCTCTGATCAACCAAGAACACAAACAAAAAGAGCACCAGACTTATTCCCTTTCCTCAGCCAGTTCTTCTTCTGCTCCTTTCCGTGCATCAACTTTCAGTGGTGCAACTACCTGTATAACTGTGGAATAAACTGGATGACTTTACTCTAGTAAGTTAGAAAAACCATACTTCTCCAGGATACTGATAGGTCAAATTGGTTCCATGATCTGGTTCATTACATAACTCCACAAACTACACTCAACTAAGGCTGGGAAAAAGCCAATGAATACAGAGGTTACTCAACATCAGAACCATCATTCAAGAAGACAAGTGAAAATTTTCAGAAGGCATCATTCATATTTCTAACTGCTCTTGCCATCCTCAGCTACTAATAGATCACTTCTTAGAAACCTAGTAAAAAAGCCCAAACCAGTACCCTCTTAAAAAGCAGGCTAAGATAACTTAAAAATCTGCAATTACTACAGATACAACCAAGGACAGTTTCTCAAAATTTAGTCTAGGAGGCCATTTCCCTGGTTCTTCCCTCTTCAGATACAATATCCTAATGCTACAACTTTTGTTGTTGTTGTTGTTTTCTTTTATATGGAAAAGAGAAAAATCTTGGCCAGAACTATTTATAAGATGAAAATACAGAACATAGGACGGATTAAATGGCATTTACTTCACAGGAATGAAAACACTACAGATGGAAAATTAAGTCAAAGATTGACAATAATGAAATGTAAGGCAAGTAAAGATCCTTGTGATTTAGTCTGACTGCCTACATAAGTCACAGGTTCTTCCTTAACTGCTGTTCATAAGCAATCAGATTTAAAAACAAACATTAAAGTTTTCTAGTAATAAGGAAATCCTCTACCATCTTGGTAAACTGTTTAATTGCTTTGCAACTTTCAAACTTGTTTCAAATTTTTCTTATCCTACATTAATTATAAAATCAGTATCTGGACTTTCAAGAGCTAAAGATAAAAAAGAGAAATTTGATAAATTCTAAGTTACTTATAATTCATATGTCATCTACCAACCTCCTCATATTCAACCTTCTTTTATTTTCAGTGGTATCTGAAAGCAAATGACCATCAGCAAGATGCAGAGCTGATATAAGTCCCAGTCTCCCTAGGTATACATATTCAGAAATGTCTAGATTCTTCTCAGATCAATTTATTAACTCTTTTTGGATATCACACATTTACAAATCACCTTCATATCTCTATTGGCAACAGTGCAAAAGAATATACCAGCAATGTGCTGAGAAATGAGAAAAACTGCAGGATAGCTTGCAGAATGTTAAATTGCCTCTAGTCTCAAGAAGGCGCTTTCTAATCTTCATCTGCCCTTCTTTATCTTCCTGGAATATAAATCTTTGGTAGCTTATAACACCTAACAATGTGCACCACTAAATTACTCTATGTAGTTTTACCAGCATAAGAACTATTCAATCACCAAAGAAACCCCAGAGAAAAACACAATTTACAATGACTGAGGTATTACAACCATATTCCTGCCTTATTGAACCCTGGTTGTGCTGTTTAGAGCTACAACATGCATGTGAAAATGTTGTTACAATACATTCGCTTTTTGAAATCTATAGGTATTTTACCACCAAGCCTTTCATTTAAAAAGGAAAGTTTACACACTACCCCTCCCCCCCTTCATTCAGAAAGAACTGAGAATTTTGAGTCATATTTTCAAACCATTCACTGGGTGAGAATCAAGTTTCTTTCAATCAGTAGACTACACAAGTACTTGTGAAGAATATTTTTAAATAGAGAAGTCATCATGAATTTACTAGTAGAACACTTACAACATAGCATAAGCACAGCGTATTAGAAGACAGCTTCTAGTCCTGTTACACAATATATTCTTATGTAAGAATCTTCCCTTCATCTGAATTTAATAAAAATACACACTCTGGAGGATGGAAGAATAACTGTATAAACAAAAGCACAATTTTTTCAGTATGACCTGTTTATCCTAAGCCAACTACAATAAATAAAGGTCAAATTTTCACACTTTTGATGTACCAAGACAGGTAGTTGGCCTCTACAAACTCAAAGTTCAAGACAAACCACTGACATTGAAAGTCCCTGCAGTATCAGGAAAAAAAAAAAACACTATTCAAATGATAAAGAGCAAAAAGTACTGCAGCTATAGCTACAAGACAAAAGAGCATAGCATGTTCAACCATAGAACTAAATCAAAATATAAGTTGGGAACTTAAAAACAGCTACCTCAAACATTCAAAAATCAGACCTCAGCAAAGTGCAATTCTTACAGAATTTATATTTTTGCTTTGGTAAGGGTGGTATGATTTTTTGAATCTATGATGTAAGTAAAACTCTCCCAATAATTAGTTCTTCAATACTGCATTCTACCTCTAAAATACATATCGTTTTCAATCTGTTCAAAACGAAAACAGCATACTGGTCTGTCAAATACATCTTCAAGAAAAATAATGAAGATTGATGTATCATACAGATACTAATTCCACCTAATCCCTCCAAATGAAAGTAACAGGCAATCAAAATACTGAACACACTATTTCACTATCACCACCACAGCTTTCCTACTCTCCTGAAAAGCAAAAATTCTGTTTCAAAAGAGTCTTAAGAGGAAAGAAAACATGAGTTATTTCATAAAGAGAAAATACATCCATGTTCTGAAGTCCATTAAAAAACCCTTAGAACATGACTTAGGCAGAGCTGCTCTCAAATATTCACACACCATTCTTCTCATTGATCCTACAGCATTACACAGCAAGACAGATGCAGGACACTTGGAACCCAACTAGTCAAGAAAACAGTTTCACATTTTACTTTCTAATTAACACAGGTCAGAAATTCATACAGCACTCAAACAAGCCTCTTTTGTACTTATTTGTACTAACTCATAGAAAACAGTCCACCACATTCTACCACAGCTTATTTTCTAGATGCTCAAACTACAGAGCTTTATATATAGCACAGCCTAAGTGTTTCACCTTGATGCGATAAAGACAGCAGGCCCAGCTAAAAATCTCTTTCCAAAAGAAACTGTCAACATCTTGGATGGACATAAAAAGCCACACTGAGCTGTTGCTCGAGCTCAGAACCCTTCTGAACCATGGACCACAAATCTGAACAACAAAAGGAAAAAACATACTTAGAGACGGACAAAAGACTAGCTAGAACTGCCCTGACAGCCCTGGTGTTTCTCCTGACCAGCCCTGTCTCAATCTAGATACTTCTACTGACAACTTCCAATAACTAGTATTGAAAAATTATTCATGTATTATCAGCAATATAGTTATGCTTGAATCCTATTAAAAAACACAAAGCATACCCACTTCCAACCCTGCTCGCAAATAGAAAAAATAGAAAGAGCTGGTACGTGGCCATGTCGTCTTCCAACCAGTCTTTCAACTGAACTACATTAAAAATACTAAAATTTAAATTAAAACTAAACAAAGAGTGGATCTGCACTACGAATTAACTCATAAATAGAAAAGTGACTGTCTCAGTAACCACAAAATGTTAATTAGCTAACAAAAATAATTGCTAACAATTTCTTTATCACCATTAATCATGCTATAGGCTTTCACAACACACAATTCATGTGAGGATTTTTCAAATTGTTCACCAAAAACATTAGTCTGGCAAATCAGCTAGAAAACAGACACTGTAATTCTTGCAATTGGATTAGTAATTTACATATTAATGATTTTTTTGTGTGTGTGTTTGGTATCACTGCATTTAATCACATCCTGCAGTATAATACAATATTATTATGTAAGCTGGCATCTTGTAATCAAGTGTTTGCTACTCAGTAATACTGATTAGCAACTTTGTACCAGAATGCTACCTATTAATAGGCTACTTGAAAGTAGTAAGGTATTAATTGTTTTTTCCCCTCCTCATCTTCAGAAACCGTTCATATAATGTCATTGAGCTGTGGACCAAAAATCAGGAGCACAACTTTCTTGAGCAATATTGCAAATACAGAAGGAGACACATGACTGCTTGGGCACTATCCAAATGACTGAAGTAGCTCGTGTAACAACTGGGTACACACACTAGAGTTTTTAATTTTAACTTCTTTCCACTTTACTTCAACATGCTAATGAACCCATCCTGTGCAATTTAAGTCTCAAGACCCTCACACCACTCTTTCACAGAAAGTAACTGCTAGATTACAAGCAAATAAAGACTTAAGGACACACTGATAACACACAGAAAAATTCTTTCCAGTGATTCCACTGTAACTGCCACTCTTATCAAAAACAAATCAACTTGTGCTACTCTCTTATCCCCAACATACACTCAGTCCCTTATAAACTAACTGAAGTTCCCTTCAGAAATTGTTTTTCACCTTAGATTCTGCAAGGCTATGTAACAGCTGCGTTCAGACAACATGCAGGGACACACTGTTTTTTAAACAGACACCACAAAAGACCTCAAAATAACCCTTGCCCTCTTCTCCAGGCGGAGCACAAGTATGCTGCATACACTTCTAATTATAAATATAGTAACCTGACATGGGGAGAGAGACAGCCCCTTGGACACGATCTCAGAAACTACTAACCCAAATCTGTGCTGAGCACAAACCTAGAGCAACACAACTGTGGCTAAGACAGATTGCTATTTTACAATCTACAAAAGACGCAGCTACTTGTACAGAGTGGACAACAAAAATGGAATTCCAAAGCACAATTAAGTCTATCTTACAATAATCCACTATCCCAACAGATCCCGTTTGCATTTCCAGCTCTAAAATTGGCATAGCTGAAGTCCCTTACTATGTGTTCTTCAGCAAGTCATTTTCTTTACTACTTTCAACATAATAAAATAAAACCATTTTAAGTTCCAGGCAGCATTTAGAGTAAGTACAAATACATCCTCTGCATACTTTAAGCTAAACTTAACAATGCTAGAATACCTAAATCCTTGCTTATTAATACTTGCTTCTTGGCACAAAAGTTTATCTTAGACCATGAGATAAGAGTAAGGTAATTTCTTTATGTGCTTCATCTTCTAAAAATTTCCCAAGGTACTACATACTAAATATTCTTAAAATTCACAATTTAAATATACCATAATAGTGCACATTTTCATTATCACTGTTATTATGTAGTACTTCCATGATGTATGGAGATGAACTTTTTAGAAGGGTATGTATGGGAGAAGACAAGGAGCAATAGCTTTAAACTGAAAAGAGTATAATTTTAGATTGGATATAAGGAAGAAATTCCTTACTGTGAAGATGGTGAGACACTACAACAGGCTGCCCAGAGAAGCTGTAGATGTCCCATGCCTGGAAGTCTTCAGGGACAGGTTGGATGGGGTTTTGAGCAACCAGGTCTAGCAGAGGGTGTCCCTGCCCGTGGCAGGGAGGCTGGAACTATATGATCTTTAAGGCACCTTCCAACCCAGGCCATTCTATAATTCTGATTCTATTTATAGTGTTATTCCTCACAGTACTTCTCAGCTGTATAAAATTCAACTGTCTGAAACATGTTTTTCTATTCTTGTCATTTTTCCAGCATTGCTGAGGTACCTTTTACAATATAAATAAACACACACCTCCAGAAGTGTAAGTCCTTCTATAAACCCAACAGCACAAACTACTCCTGACACACATATATGTGAATACAAGGAAAAAGAACCAAACCTCAACCTCCTCATTTTTTCCCATAAAGAAGTAAAGGTGAAAGCTTAAAATACAAGCCACAAGAAATGGCTCATGGCTGGGACATGCCATGTAATTACGTAAGATAAAAACAAATGACACAAGAGAAAAAAAAGCTTTGGTAGTATGAGGCCTAAACTAACATTTCTGTGTTTCTCAGGATCAGACATGACTTTTTATTTTATGTCTCAATGATGTTCAGTAAGAAACACGAACATTACAAAGGTCAGCTCATTTAATTCTCCCAGCATTTCTACTAGTATTTCTACCTCTGGATCACTGGCAGCCTGTACTTTTGGGGGTCAGCAAGAAAGAAAAGCAAGCACTGAGCCAAAGAACATCCTGAAAGCCTACTAAAGAGCCGTAAGAAAAAAACGGGGAAGGGAAAATTCATTACAGGACACATGCTTCCTCGGGAGCAGGACCAAGTAAACAACAGAGGGAGAGGCAGAACAAGGTTTGTAAACACTCAACGCTTCTGCACAGTGCTCGCCCGACCGCCGCTGACGGCGAGCACGGAGGCGCTGCCAGGCTGAGTCATTCCTTGTAGTAACTTCACCGCGAATCCCTCGCCCTGGCAGCGGAGCCCTGGGCAGGCAGGGATCACCCCGGCCCGCCCGGTGCTGCTCCCCTCTGACGCCTGGCAGCCACCGCCCCCACCACAGCAGCTGCACTGGGGTCACTCTGCCGCCCCGGGACCGACTCCGGCCGCGGGATCCCGGTCCTCCTCGACCCCCGCTCCGCCGCCTCCCAGTTCTTTGTCGCCCGCCCCACGGGTACAGCCCTGCGCCCAGCGCCGGGACCGCCGCCCCTCGCCAAGGCCGCCCTCCCGGTACCGGAGTCCCCGCCTTCCCCGCGGCTGGGAGGGGCTGAGCGGGGCGGCGGGGGGAGCCCGCACGTCCCCGGGCAGCGGTCGGCACTCACCCCCGGGTCCCGCGCGGGCAGCGCCGCTCATCCTGCGCCGGTGGCGGCGCGTCCCCCCCCGCGCCGCGCGGCCGGGCCCGGCGGCTCCGCGGGGGCGCGCAGAGCCTCGGCGAGGCCCGCGGCCGAGCGGGGAGAGACGGCGAGCGGGGAGAGGAGGCTCAGCGGGGCAGGCTGGGAGCCGCGGGGAGCGAGGGAGCCCTGCCTGGGGCGGCCGCCGCCGCCGGTGTTTGTTGTTGTCGTCAGCCGCTTCCGGCGCGAGGGCTGCCGGGAGGGGGCGGCGCGCGGGAGGGACCGCGCGGCGGAAGCGGCGGCGGCGGAGCGCGGGCCTGGCCGGACGCAATCCGGCAGTGGTCGGGGGTGGAAGGGCCTGGGAGCACTCCGGTTCCAGCGCCTCTACCCACGGCAATCCGGGAGTGGTCGGGGGTGGAAGGGCCTGGGAGCACTCCGGTTCCAGCGCGTCTGCCCGCGGCAGGGACGCCGTCCGCTAGACCAGGTTGCTCAGAGCTCGATCCACCCCGGCCCTGAATACTTCCAGGGATGTGTTCAAGATCTTCCCACCTTACCTCTGAGCAACCAGTTCCATTTCTTCACCAGCGTCACGCTAAAGAATTTTCTCCTAGTGTCTAATCTAAACCTACTCTTTTTTCTATTTAAACACATCCACCCTGTCCCTGTATGGCCTTGTAAACAGTCTTGACCCGTGTTTCCTCCCTTCTTTCCTTTTAGATACTGGGAGTCCACAATCAGGTCACCTCAGAGCCTTCTCTTTTCTAGGCTGAACAATCCCAGTTCTTTCAGCCTTTCCTCACAGGAGCAGAGCTCCATCCCGCTGATCAATTTTGACGGCCTCCTCTGGACTCACAACCAGGTCCATGTCCTTCCTTTGTTGGGACCCTGGAGCTGGATGCAGCACTGCAGGTGGGGTCTCACCAGAGCAGAGCAGAAGGACAGAACCCCCTCCCTTGCCCTGCTGGCTCCACTGCTTTTGGTCGAACCTAGGACATAACTGGCATTTGGAAGTCAGGCCCATGGCCTTACCCGAGTGGGAGGTTTATTCAATTTCATTTTAATCTGAGATGACAAGAGATCAAAAGGAAGTCTACAGAAAGGTTTAAATATCTGTCCTGTATGTTTTGAGTTTTGTTGTAAATAACTGAAATAACTCACGTGCTTCACTGACATTTGGAATTATAAAAAGAAATCTTAAAAAAGAGATGGTTTTAGATGACACTTTCTTATGCTCTGCACAAACAGAAAAATGTCAGCTTGTACTAGAGAAACTTATCAAACAGTTTTGCTATTAAATGTAATCTAAAACTACAGGGATACCAGTTTCTACCAAACTTCTAGGTATCACCTGTCACTTAAAGAAAGTGACATCACCATGGCCAGTCCAACCAAAGGATGTGTCTATTTCCCAAACACACAGGAATTTTTTTAAGACTAGATGTTGAGACCTGCTTGCAAGGATAAGCTGGAAAGAAGTAAAAAGAAGGATTCATAGCATGTGAATCAAGGGCTCTTTGTCACTACATTCTTTTTCCTGCCATAGGCATTGACTATTATTTCAGCATTTAAGATGGTTGCTGCTTGCATTTCCAGATGCTGGGCAGAATTTAGCAAATGTTCAGTTCATCCCTGTGCCAGCAAGTGAGGGTGCCCCCCAGTGTACTCACTGTCCAGGCCAGACTCCCATTCCCCAGGGATGGGCTCTCAGAGAGCTTTTGACATAAAGAAGCCCTGGAGCTGAAGGATGGGAACTGACTCTTATTCCTGTTAAGAAAACAAAAGTAAACCTCACAAACATCACTTTTGATTTCTGTTTTATTACAAGTTTCTTTAGAGGTTTAGCACACAGAACTTTTCTTTGGGATGAAGACATTTCCACATAAATTAAAGAGTGAATTTGAGAGGAATACAAGCAAGAGGCTTCTTTGACTCAGAGATGCAGGAGAGGATCACAATGCTTTCATTAAGGACATCCTCCAGCCAAGATCCCTTGGGAATACCATACAGCTGGATTGTACTTTCTCTTCTGCCTACCTTCACTTCTCCTTCCATAACATACATCACAGGCAGCAGGTCATGGCAAAGCATAATGTTGCCAGGGTATATTCAGATATAGAATATACTCTACACATAAGAGTAGGATTGCAAAAACAAGTGCAAGCATGTCATAGTCCCAAGCACAAGAAGGACATCAACATGCTGGAAAGAGTCCAAGAGGACGCCACCAGGTTTAGTAGAGGGATGGAGGATCTCTCCTATGAGGAAAAGCTGTGAGAATTTGCTTTGTCCATCCCGGAAAAGAAGAGGCTTCGGAGTGACCTAATTGTGGCCTTCCATACCTTAAGGTACTTCTCACAAGCTGGACCAAGCTTATGGTTTTCACAGTTAACTTGTGAGGTAGCCACCTCTATGTTGCAGAGTTTCCTGCCTGTTTGACACATTAAAGACTATGTTGAATAGTCACAGCCTGTCCAAACAGGAATTTCTTGGCCTTTTAAAAAAAGCCCCCAGTTGCCACCTTGTGGCATCCCATAAACAAGTACTCCCCAACTCTGAATCTTGTTGGGAGATGCATCCAAATTCTAAAAGACACCTGTGGCACTTCAGACTAAAACAATAATCGGATCAGGGAAGACAGCAGTACTCAAACAGATGTAGTGTAATGGGAAGCATAATACAGAACAAGTGGCATTCATGCTATTGTCTGAAGTCAAGAAAAAAAAAAAAAACTTTGAGGTCTAGTAAGCCTGAAGCACAAATTGTTAAAATTCTCTTGAGGAGAAACTACTGAGAGTGACCTCCTGAAGTTTGAGAAGCTGAGACATTGGCAAAAGAGGCAGCAGCATCTCTTCAAACACAGAAACAGCAGTGCTGACAGGGCTTGTAGTTTTCTGGCAAAGCAGCTGTGCCAGTCAGGCTTTCAACAATTGCATAAAGTGAGGCTTCAGGCACTTGAGCATGGTTCTGGTTTTTACAGCACGTGCTGGACAACTGTTGATTGATTTGAGAGGCAGCTCAGGCAGGACTGAAGCAGGAACTTCAGTTCTGGGGAGCAAGCAAAGTGCTGCTAGCAGAGCAGGTTGTTCTGGCTTGTTCTTGTAACATTTCATTATGTTGCTTCCTCTCAAAGTGTTCCAGAGCCACTTCATGCCAAACAACTAATTACAGGTTTTTTTCATGAGCCTGTCTGAACAAAACCTAAAATGTAGCATTATATTCTATCCTAAAAAAAAAAGCAGCATTTTATGAAGAAGTCTTTGCTCTAGGATACACGAAAAGAAAGCATTGAATCGGGGTTACTGAGAATTCTTCACATTTTCAAAGTGCTGTATAAAATGTAGGCTATTATTCTTTCAAGATACTCTTTAGTATCTACCTATACTTTTTTTCACATTCATAAAATAGCCAAGAAGGTTGAAGGGGTTTTTCACTATGTGCTTTTAATTTTGGGTGCTAAATTTGGCATACCAAAGAATGTGTCTCTTAAACTACATATTTGTGCAGCTGTAGTCAGAGAGCAAAAAGAACAGGCTGCTCTTTAAGGGTAAGCAAACTGGAAGCCAAGGCTGGCAGCAAGGGGCACTGTCATGGACAAGGGGTGCAGTTTCACAGTATCAGTGAGGTCTGGTGACTGTTTTTCTGTACAATTGTTGTGTGCATGCCGGTAAAGGGACCAATACTGTCAGTATTTATTTAGTTCCAAATGTACTTCAAAACCCACATCTTCCTATTTTCTTTAGCTCTTCTTGCCAGAAATTTGCCCTGTGTACTTCTGCTTTCCGCACTGTTGTGTCTTAGTTTAACCCCAGCCAGCCACCAAGTACCACAAAGCTGCTTGCTCACACAGTTCCCCTCTCTGTGGTGAGATGTGGAGAAGAAGCAGGAAATAATTGTAAAACACGTGAGTTGAGATAGAAACAGTTTAATAATTCAAATAAATATAATAATAATAATTATAGAGACAACAAAAAGAGAAATGAATAAAACCTGAAAGAGACAAGCGATGCCTTGCTCAGTTGCTCACCACCCACTGACCAATGCCCAGCCCTGCCTTGAGCAGTGATCGGCCCCTCCCAGCCTCAACTCCCCTCAGTTTATATTCAGGTCGGCTGTCCCAGCCATTCTCCCTCCTGGCTTCTTGTGCACCTGCTCACTGCCAGAGCATGGGAAATTGCAGAGTCCTTGACTTGGGATAAGCCCTGCTTAGCAACAACTAAACCATCAGTGTGTTATCAACATTTTTCTCACACTGAATTAAAAAACCACAGCACTGTACCAGATACTAAGAGGAAAATTAACTCTGCCTCAGTCAAAACCAAACACATTGCTATCTTCATCAATTTCCCTTTATTTTTGTTTTGTTGGGTTTTTGGGGGTTTTTTTTTGTTTACTTGCTTTTTCTTTTTTCCCCTTTTCAAGTTCTGAAAACAGCTATATTCATTCCTCTGCTAGGTCAGGCTAATGCTTTAACCCCAAGTTCCTTCCTTCTCTGTTGATGCTTTGTAGCATCTTGAAAAGTAATCTTCAGCAAGTGTTTGTCTTCAATTTAAGTCTTCCTCCAACTAAACAACCACTTCAGAAACCAATATTTTTTAAAGGACAAAGTACTGTTCTGACCTGGAATGCGTAAAGTGAACAGCAGTATCCAACAACACCAGTGCTCCTGTGTCTTTTGAGTGACTTCAAGAACTTCTATTATCCTTTCATGTAGCCTGGCAGTCCATGGCAAGCACCAAGTCCTACCTCATTTCTTGTTTCTTTTTGAGAGCACTGACTGGTCTAAAAGCAATCACTAATTTGTTTTTGACTGGTCAGTGACTCAAGAGCAGCTGATGCCATTTTGAAAGCATGCCACTCCCTCTGACCTCGTTATGGATCATTCCTAACCAGTGATTTTAACATTGTGTGGCTTCCCAATGTTTCAGTAGTTCTGACTACACAAGTTTTGAATTCATAAGAGATTTTTTTTCTCATTTGCTGTGAGAGCTCCTTGCAGGAAGGTAATAGTTAGGTTCAATTTAACATCTAGGTCATGAGATCAGTTCTTGGTCAGAAATATTTCTTGTGCAGAAATATGCAAGGGGCATTTAAATCTCAGATTAAAAAGTCAGAAGGAACATACCCTCAGAAGTGGTTAAGGACAAAAGCTCTCAAGGGAGAACATGCAGCCTGAATAGTCCTGTAAAAATTCCTTGTTGTGCATTTTCATTTAAGAGGCTCCATTTGTGTAAGGAACCTTCCAATACCACCACTTCTCCTCAGCACTCAGATGATAATGAGTACAACAAGGTCAAATAAGCATTGCAGTACAGACTACGTAGAACAGTAATATTGTTAGTAATATTTATAGAAAGTTATAGCTGTGCAAGCATTACTGAATATTTAGTGTTACTGAGAATAGAATTCCCATTCTTTACTGTCTATCAGCTTTGTTTTTTATATTAAAGCACTGAAGTCATGTTCATAGAATCATAGAATGATTTGGATTGGAAGGTGTCTACCAACTCCTGTTGTGGGTAGGGACACCTTCAACCTGACCAGGTTACACAGAGCTCCATCCAACCTGGCCTTGAATGTTTTCAGGCATGGGGCGTCCACCACCTCTCAGGAAGGCTCTTCCATCATTTTAAAACCTTTGTTTAAAAAAACTTCTTTCTTATATCTTAGAGCTTTAATAAGGATTGTAGTTGGGGAGACACTAGCTAGCAAATTGATATTAGTCATAGGCCTGTATTCCATTTTTCCTCTTTTCAAGGGATTTGCTCCCTCTTTCTGAGTTAGTGGGAACTTCACTGAACTGCCATAACTTCTCAAATATAATGGAAAGTAGCTCAGCTGCCTTCTGTGCTACTTCCCTCAAGACTCATGGATGCAACTTATCAGGTCCCATGGACTTGTGTACCTTCAGGTCCCTTAAATGGTCTCAGACCTGTTGTTCTGCTACAGCTGGCAGTTCTTCGTTCTTCCAGTCCCTGCCTTTACCTTCTGCAACTCAGGTGGTGTGGCTGGAGCACTTGCCAGTGAAGACTGAGGCAAAAAAAGCCACTCAGCCTTCTCCATATTCTGGGTAACCAGCTCCCCCATTCCCTTCTGGAGAGGACCCACATTTTCCCTAGTCTTCCTTTTACTACTTAGGTACCTATAGAAGCTTTTACTGTTGTCCTTGAGATCCCTAGGCAGGTTTAATTCTTTCAGGGTTTTAATTGTACTAACCTTATCCCTGGTTGCTGGGACATTTTGCCAGTATTCCTCTCAGGTTCCTCACTTCCATCCTCTGTCAGCTTCCCTTTTCTGTTTTTGTCCAGGAACTCCTTGTTAATCCATGCAGGTCTCCTTGTTCACATATAAAATCACACTTTTAAAATTTAAGTTTAATTCCTGCTAACAAAAAATTATTACATATGCAGATATTTCAGTTGAAGAAGCTATACCAGGAATTTGTTTGGCCTGTACTACTAGAAACTTGATGTATTTTTCTTTTTACAATCCTGAAAAAAAAATATACCGTCCCCATTTACAAAATAGCATTCTAATGATCATTCTGTTCACAGAGGACATGCTCTGGTCCTTTCATCATTGACATCACTCACTCTTCTGGTTTGGTAACCATAAAGACAGAATGTCTAAACCAAGGGATAGAAGCTTCAGCTTCTCCCTTAGCCCTGCATTTAGCCCTGCATGCCAGCGGACTTGTCTCTCACTATAACCTCTGGATCAGTAAGGGAATCCAGATCCAAATGGCAGTGCTGGGCCAGGAGCAGGGGTTTTAGGCATCTCCAGCTGAAACCACAGGCCACAAGCCAGCCAGCATCACAGCAGCTGGCCTGGAAATGTACCTCATCAGGCACTTCAGAGAGTTAAACTCAAATGCTTCTAGACTATGTCCACTCCTTCTATATTTGGCTTTTAATGTGCAGTCTATTTTTAGAGGCTAGAAAAGTATGGTTATATTTAATCTGAGTCACTAATTTAGATATTTGGACACTTTTGCATTTTATTAATAAGTACTAATTGCCTTTTTTACATAAGCATCTAAATTCTCCCTCCTTCCCAACCGTTCTAGTAATACAAACTAGAAATTCATGATACCAAAACTTTTTGTTTAATATGTTTTATTAACATATTTAAATAAACTACAAAGAGCCTTAAACCAAATAAATAAAACCCACTGTGTACTTACATAAAGATGAATTGCTAACTGAAAATATAATTGTTAACATGTTGAATACTATTTGTCCTTTGTTCTGCTGACTTGTACTATTCAGTCCTTTTTCTTTCACTTTTATTTCTGAATGGAATAGAAACAAAACCACCTTGCTTTTTTTTGCAGTTCCCAGGGTCTCAATTTACAGCATTAGTCACTGACCTCAATTAACAAAGTAAACTGAAATGATGAACTAAGTACACTGAAATGGTGATTCTTTGCATTCCCAGAAGAGACTATACCTTTCAAATATTCCTAAATACCTAGCTACATTATTTTAAAAGATACTGTAGGAGTAGACTAATTTAAACTAGGTTTTAAATCATTTTCAAAAAAAAAAGAAAAAAGAAAACTGAGTATTCTGAGTGCACTTACATTCATTACTCATTCTTAGGAGCTTTTTTATATTCATTGATGAGCTCAGGCGTGGGTGCTGGTAGAGTCCTCTTTCAGAGCTTTGCAGCTTTGGAATCTGCTCTTCACTTGGGCTTTCCAATACAGCAGCTCAGATGGCTTCTGCTTTGATTGCACCATTTATGTTTCCTATGCATTTTAAAAACATGTATAGATTGTTTAAATCTGTGTAGACAGGGAATTCTTTAGATAGATGGAGATTGTGGTAAGCTCTTTTGCAGTTAGAAATACCAAGGCTCTTAAATTAATGTCTTTCTAAAATAAATTTCTAAAATTATCTCATTTAGTACATTTTTATGCCAGTGTATGAAGGACAACCAAATATAAACTGACACATGCAAATCTCTAGTAATTACAAATTACTCTCTACTACTGAAATAAGCAAGTTAGAGGTAATAGAGATCAATACCTGCCTAATTATTTGAGCACAGGAAAGAAAGAAAGAAAAATTTTTTCAAAACTGTAGAACCAAGTCTGGCTCACTGGAGGGCCTGGTGATGTACATTTCCAGGCTGACTGCTGCAATGTTGGCTGGCTTGTGGCTTGAGGTTTCAGCTAGAGATGCCCAAAATCCCTACTCCTGGCACAATATTCCTCCTTCCTTGAAGACTGGTTTGGAGTTTTGGTTTTTTACTTTTTTTTTACACACTCTAGGTACAAAATTGGATTTGTACATAAAGCTTAGCATTATTACTTATTTAACAAGGAGGAAATTAACTTCAGTAAGCAGTATGTGCTCTACTCAAATACATAATTACAGTCAATTAAAATTTACTGGTTGGAGTCCATTTTCACAAAACCTTTCTGAGCAACGTTTACTGCTCTTAATCCTTCATCTGTAGTGACTGAATTGCACCATTGGCATCATAAAGAAAAAGTGGGTTGTAGACATCAGACTATAGATTAAGCAGTTTAATCTATATGTCCTTTTTGAACATTTCCCTAACATTAATACTTGCAGTTTTCTGAAGTTTCTCTGATTTTCACATTATTATTAATACTAACTTTAGTGGCCACAGCATAAAATCCCAAATTAGCTCAACTGCCTTAAATTCCGTCTCTGTCCAGTCACTTTCTAAATTAGCAGCAGATAATTTTCATGTTATTAATAGTTTCAGTGCTTTTTTGTAGGCTCAATGTTTAGTTCTGGGGCTCTGGGAAAAAAAAAAGAGCAACTGACCCCTGTCTGGGCTGGCTATGGACTGTGTTTCATAGCTTTGAATTCACATTACTTCTATCAGTTTCTCTTTTCTTCTGTTTTGTTACATAATACGGATTAGATTTGTTACTGCTGTTGTTTTATTTGGAACTGTATTTTTGTATAAGTGGTGAATCTGGAAAAGCTCTTAGCAGTAGCTCTGTAGATTGTGAAATTTTTTATCTGCTTATTAAATCCTTTTTAAGATACTCAATTTTTGTCTATATTTTAACTCGTATGTCTGTTTTCAATGAATTTTTCTGAGTACTTTGATCTCTGGAAAGTTAGTCAAAAGTAAATGCCAAGTTTACATATGTCCCTTAATTTTAACAAAATATATCTGTTTTGAGTATAATATAAAAACTGTTGGTGGTCACTGAACAGTCACAGAGACTCAGTTAATCTGAATTTATCTAAAGAAGAAATTTTTGGTGGTTTTTATTCCAGCTTAGTTATGAGGCTATTTTTTAAAGACAGTGCTGGAGAAATTGTCATAAAAATTTTTTATTATTATTTCTTTACATGCTAACTCAATTTATGAGTTTGCTTAGGATGCAGAAGAGGAGAAACTTTGGTCTGTCCCAAATACTTCTGATAATCTGAGCCTGCCTAAATTTGGGGTTGCATTGTGGTCTCCAATGCCATATAGAAATGCAAGGATTTTGTGCAATTATCTGTAATTCAGAAATTCTCCAGACTACCATCTCAAAAAGCCTTTTTTTTCCCCACACAGCCTTAAGGTGCCTATTCACTTTTTTGTGACATATCTTCTAGCAGAAGGGGGATATTTCATTATTTTACTGCAGGCAGCTAGCCTAAGGATGAGCACACATGGCTAATGCTCTATATGGGATTTCAGACCATGAAAGCAGAGGGGAACTTGCTTCACACAAGTGTAGGAAACATCTTGAAAGTGTAGGAAACATCGTGTGGCTCAGGCAAGGCTGCAGAGCCAGTGAACAGGAAATCCACAAAGGGCCAGCCCAGCCTGAGCTCCGTGTTCTTGCAGCTATGGCACAACAGTGCTGCTATCAATTTGCAGCTAGCAGAGTCAAACCTGTGGCAAACCTGAGGTTTTTATGGTGTCTGACTACAGGATTACATTTCTGAAAGTCTGTGATAAAATAATTTCAAATCACAAATAAAGATTGGCTAGAGTATTGAGCAGTTGTACTCTGAAAAAACCAAAATATCCACATTGATACAGAAAGCAGCAGTAAAATGGAGGCATTTAAACAAATCCAAAGTGATAAAGAGCACATGAAAACTCTTACTGTAAGAAACAGCTCAGCAGTGTGTTTAACATTGTTGTTAGAGAGAAAAAAAGAGAGAAATATTAAGAAGGACAAAAATGAGGCGCAAGTGAGAGTAAGCAAGATCCAAAAGTGGAATTAAATGCAGAAACATTACTCTCTTCAGTGCTTGGCAATGAGAGGAAGCCCTGGAAAACCTCAGAAGATCACTTTGTATTTTCAGTTCAGCTGTACCCCTCAACCATCAGGTAACCCACAGAAGGATTTCACAGCAAATGTCATATGATCTTTTTAACCATTCTGCTGGGGCAATTTGTCCCTAAAGACAACTTTTCATATTTCACTGAAGCTGTTGAGTGTTTTGTTCAATATGTAGTAGGGGAAAAAAAATCCTGCTTCTGAAATAAGTGGAAAAAAAAATCTAAAAGCAAGATCTGAGCTGTAAGAGTAAGGCCAATAATTCTGTGATATTAACAAAGACAAGTAGTGCATTTCCTCTCAAGCCTCAGTGGGCAATTGCTTTAGGTCCCAGTACCGTCCTTTTGTCATTTTATAACAACATTTGTGTATCGAGGCTTTTTCTGTTTACTCTCACGGCTAATAAAACCAACACACAGCAGCATGGACATTTGCTTGTGGAGGGGACAGTAATGGCATGAAGGTCATCTTAGAATGCAGCATTGCTTTGTCTCTTCTCTGCAAATGGTCCAAAATATGTGTGCCCTGCAAGAGTATGAAATATAATGCCTTCTTATTTACTCTTCTTATTGAAATTTCATTCACTGTCTCCTGCTCTCTTTTCCTCCTTGCCCTGGGCTTATAATGCCCAGCCAGAGGGGCATTTCACCCAGTACATAATCCTCGTTCTTGAAACAGGTGCAAAGAGTACAGGAAGTTACAGGATGCAAAAACTTTCAACTCAAACAGTAAACTACTTTTTTTTTTAATCTGGAGAAATAGAGAAGTATTTCTGCTGCTGTTAGTGTTAGGTAACAGACAAAAAATTTTCTCTTTTTTAAATGATCTTCTTGTGTGCTGCGCTAGTAACTGAATAATGCAGTCTAAAATTCCCTGGATGCTCCATGAACGCTGTGGTTTATTGCCAGCAAGAGTAATTTGCAGTACTGGAACCACAACGCTAGAGGTCATTGCTAGTCTTTACATTTTTAATCTGTCTGAAAGCAAGTGTTGGGAGCTCTCAGTTTGGTGACAGGAATTGCTTTTTAAAATTCTCTAAACATGCATGCTGTGGAATATGTCTGGTATCAATATCCATTCTTGATATATGGTTTCATAAGTTTTCACACTTCCTTTTGGATTTTTTGAGAAATGTTTTTAAAATAGTTCCCCTGTTTTTTTTTTTTTTTTTTTTTTAGGATTTTTTAGTAGTAAGACAGCCATCCCAGAAGAGACAAGAAAATATATACATTAAAGGGCATAATGGTCTCAGCAACCTATTTCTCTCTAATTCGTTCTTAAGTATTTTTCCAAACTCTCATTTTGCAAGTATGGATTTAGTTTTTAATATTTTTCATTAAAGGACATTAGGAATATCTACTGAATTCCAATGCAGAATATTATATGTAGACTCCTTTGTGAGGCTAGGAGAGTTTTCAGAAAGTTATTTTAACTTTATTCTATTTCTTTTATCTTCAAATGATTGCAAAGTTGTCTGTTTCATTTTGTTTTTTTTTTTACCACTTATAAAAGTTATATCCCTGAATGTTTCTAATGCACTAAAAAAGAGCAAGCAGAAATTTAGAGGCCAAATGCAGTGTGACATCAAATGTTCAAGTACTGATACAGAGATTTTTTACTAGATACATGTACTTAATTTCACAAAGGATTGAAGTTGATTGAACTGTTTAATGGATTTCAAGTTATATTCCAATTGAAAATTACCATGTTCATAATTCAAAGATAACCATAGCAAAAAAAAAAAAAAAGCAAGGAAATGACACTCCAAATTTGAAAAAATTGTTTTCTTTACAGAAAATGAGTTAAAATGCTTTCAGAACGTTGAGCTAATGAAATTTTGTTAGTTACTAAGTAGTGAAATAGGAACAGTGTTTTCTTGTTCACTGAAAACTGGTCAATGTCATTGGTTATTTCTAGATATAGCAAATACAGGAAAAAATTAATTAATCAAAGTAATATAAAGTAGACTTAAGGTTTTATCTTCCTTTCCCTTTTACATTCAATATCTACCTTAATCAAGAATGTTCAGTTTACTTTACTCTTCCATTAACTACAAAATTAGTATTTTAAAATGAAATTTTGTGAGGACTTTTTTTTTTTAATCCTAAATTGTATGGACAGCAATCCAGATTCCTTCAGCTGAACCTGCAATAGTATTTCTGCCACTTTGCAAGGATGAGAAGATGAATATGAATCCATTCTTTGTACAACTTTAAATCAGTGCAACTTTTATCTGTTCTTCAGTAATCATTATTATTACTCAAAGAATAATTGGTGGGGTTTTGTTGTTTTGTGGATTTTTGGATTGAGATTTTTGTTGCAAAGGCAATTTCTTTAGGTATTATTTTTAAAAATCAACCTTTTATTAATGTTTTTCATGTTAATAAATTGTCCTTATATAATTTTGTGTTACTTAGCTTCACTGTATTACCTTTTGCCCTTTGAGTAATATTTATGAAGTGAACAGGTAATGGAGATTTGGCACCAAGCTTACACTTAAGAACAGATATTAATTCTCTGCATTAAGTTTGTTATTTTAAGGATCTGGTGCCATAGTTCCTTGAAGCCAATTTTACCAGGACTAAATAGATTGACGTCATCTCAGGTTATTCACATTTATTTTTTAATCCTGTTTCCTTTTGGATGTCCTCCCTTTACTCAGAATAACTTGTGCAGTCATTGAATGTTGTGAAGTAAAAACTGAATTTGGTCATGGGGCTGTGGCAAGAACATGTATGTAGAAGCAATAGTTTCATAGGATCTTTAATTTTGAAAATTTATAAATAGTTCCTTGAAAACGTGATCAGATACTTTCAGTGCAATATTGCTAAATAAAAATTATAAACATGAGTGTTTGTGAAGGGTAAGGCTCAAACATATAAACTATGAGCATGGCTCTGTTCTTCACTGTGCAAACTGAAACACTCCTCTCTGAAATACCTCACACATGACCCTAAGAGAGCTTGACTCAAACCTGCTGTGTTTGCTTTCTTGATATTTTATGTAAAAAAGATGAAATATTCCTGAGAACATATGAAATATATTTAATGCTTTTTTGGGCAATTAAATTTTCAGTTGTTGGTGGGGAGGATCTTGAAGGTTTTATTTAGCAGTATATTCTAATGGTTTTATTCACTAGGTACTTATTTCTTCTGTTCAAATTGACAGACATATTTTGACTGTACTTTCCTGTAGCCCTTAAAGCCCTGATACAACTGAGACTGAAACCCTGCTCCACTATGTTCTGTAATGGTATTGGTCTTTAAAGCTCTGTATTTCCTCTCCATTTCATATTCCCTTGCTGGCCATGTATGTTCAGTAATACAGACCTTTCAAGACAGAGTAACTAGATGGACAGAAGTAAACCTTAAGAATTACTTTCTGATTAAAAGTTTTTAAATTAAGTTGGGAAAAATTAGTGTTTCATTCTTCTGTGCATTTTTGCATTCTTCTTCTTCACCAAGCACTTGCAGAAAGTATTTTTGTACACTAGATGACAGTGAAAGATAGTAATTGCAAATAAGATTTTGATAACTGATAACTGGAAACACATCCTGTAAAGTTATCTACTATGATCACTGATCATATTTATGGTGTTAGATATTTTGCATATAAAAATGAATATTATTGATGTTGTCAGTTTTGCTTAAATATGGGGTTTTTTCAGTATTTTGAATGCTAATGACCTAATTTTATTTCTTTTCTTAAAAAGTTGTGGCATGTTTAATTCAAAGATAAATGGGATTACTGGTTTTGTGACTCAGCTAAGAGCTGAATTAGTACAACAGAATGACAGGACCCATACTACAGTTTCATTTCATATTAGACTTGAAAGAAGAGGTAGATAACAGAAGAAAAAAATAAAAGTAATTGCATGACAATAAAGAAACATTCTTTTTATTTCGAATTTACCATATCTTGATAAGGCCAAAGATTTTTTTCTTCTACTCCATGACTATTTCTGAAAATCACTGGGTGAAGTGAGCTTGTGCTTTGGCTCACAGTCATTTTAAAACTCAATGTCCACCTCTGAAAATTAATCCAGTATCCAAAATCTTAGATGATGAGTGTCTACATCAACTCTTGTTAAGGTACTATTCCATCATTTCCAATTTCTTTTTTCCTGCCTCCAGCTCACAGCCAGAGTTAAGAAAACCAGATAAATGTAAAGTATACTCTGGTAAAAGGCCTGCTTCTGAATTCTTTATTTGGTCAAAAAAAGTGTTCCATTGTGTACGAAAGGAAAGAAAACAAAATTTTGCATCTCTGGCAGTCTCTTCATTAAGGACTTGGAAAACTAGTTTAAAACAGGTACTTTATCTATGAATTCAAATGCAACAAAACTCTGCAGTCTGAAAAAGGATTTATCAGAATTTTCTTGCCTTGAGCTATTCTTGCTATCAATAATAAATCCAGTGTAATAATAGATGAATAAAAGCATATTTTTTAATAAGCATCTTTGGAAGGAGTGAAATAAAAACAGTCAGAATAGTTAAACATGTGGCAAAGCCAAGAAACTGGCAACATATTTCTGTTTCAAAGGAAAACAAGAAAAAATAATAGGGCAGACATAAAAGAAATATGCTGTTTACAATCAAAATGGAAAAGTTATATAAATCTATGAGAATGGGACACTGCATTTTTGATGGATGAGACAGACAACCAGAACTTAATTTTAAAAATCGTGATACCTTTTGGTAAATGGAGACAGTATGTTTTGGAAAGTTAAATTGAAAATACTAGTTAACAATCTTTGTTACAAACATATAGTTGGCACTGAAAAAAGGAACCTTCTCCAGAGGTTGGATCACAGCCCCTTTCCATGTCTCAGAAGACTTTGGAGTGTTTTGATATGAGAGGCAGATAGAGACCCAGGTCTAGACTGTAGAGGGGAAATTAGAAAAGACTATTTGCGGTCTTATTAAAAAGTGACAAATTTGCACCCAAGATGTATTTCAAGAATATTGAGGTTTTTATGAAACATGGTCTAGAGCAAACAACAAACAGAATTACCTTAGATTTCTTCAGTGAGTCTAAATCAACATGTGAATGAAAGTATATCTTTTTTTTTAGCATACCGCATGATTTAATTGGTTTCAGGATAGTGGAGTAGTATATTGAGTACAATAGAGCAGTATGGGCTGTCTTGATAGTACAAAGAGCTCCTCATATCCAGCAAGCAGTTCTTACTGTAGCACAACAAGTAATCCAAAAGTGATGTGTGAATGGTTTCTTTACTGTCACACTCATGTAAGGTTAATGGTAAATGCTGATAAAAATGCTGATTTTAAAAGGCAGCTAAAAAAAACTGAAAAGAGGAGTGGTTATTTTCAGTCAAGGAAACTTTAAGGCAGAATGAAATATGCTAAACCAGTGTTGCCCCATATTTTTCTCTCTGAAAAGTAAGTGAAACTAAACACAGAGATACCTTTCCAAGCCACATACTATTTTGCAAGTCAGTGAGGAGTCCTTACAGAAGTTCTCTTAAGGAATGTCAAAAGTCTTTCTGTGTTCAGAGGTAACCTGAAAATGGTGAAAAGATGTTACTCCAGGGCTACAGACAGCCACAGTCACTGTCTGGATAGCGAATAGTATGTGTCAGGGATTTTTGCCTGGGAATAATTTTTTTTAAACTTTTTCTCAAGTTTTATTTCACAGACTTAAAAAAAATGAAACTGTTAAACAGAGTCAGGTAGTATTCCTGGGAAATGAAAATACAGTCCAGCTGGTTTGTGTCATCATTTGGAAAAGATTCAAATTGAAGGCATTCCTGACATAATGCTGTTGTAGGTGTAGAAGCAAGTTTGACACAGAAAAAGAAATGGTTCATAGATAATGCATAAAATAATGATAAACTCAAAAATTTTTATGCAGCCTTTTTAAAGCATAAAGTATATTTTGACAGAACAGAAAACTTATTGTGGCATGGACATACAACTTTTCATTTCTATACATTTGAGGTTAATAGCACAGTCTCCTGTGTCATTTTTTATTACATATATTCTCAGAGATACACTCCGAATCTGATTTATACAACTGCTGCAGCTACTGCTATTCAATAAATGACTGGGAAAAGCATTACTCATTCCTTATTTCAGGTGTTGGAAATAATTGTGGGTGTTTCTCTCCAGACTCTTCCCCATACACCATGAAGAGGTCTGCATTCCTTACTGCAATTAGTGGGGATTAATCACTCATTTCAATAAGGTCAAGATTACATTTTTATGAAGACCCATATTCATAAATATGAGTGTAATGCAGTACAGTAGTGCCAGTGTCATAGCTGTAAAAAGATAGAAACACAAACCCCTTCATCTCTGAGGCAAAATAATTCTAAGCATGGTACATGGAGTGTTGATGAGATGATAGAGATGTTCAAGGAAGTTTGACTAAAAGAAGTAAGTTTCATCTCAGCAATTGATACATTTATCTGATAAATCATCACTGCCAAAATGTGTCACTGGACAATGAGTCACAAAGAGTAGACAGATTGTGATAGCTCTAATGTTGGGTTAGCTGAAGGCAGTGTTTAATCCATTTTCAGCTGTTCTAGGGAGGCATTTATTGCTTTCGCTGACCTTATCAGAGTGATTAAATGTAGTCATTTATTACTGTCCTGGGAAAGAGCAGATATCCTCTCTGCTTAACTTGACTTTAGACTCACAGAATGTTTTAGTCCAGAAGGGATTTCTTGCCTTGTCCAGTCATCTTTTTGTTATCTGCAAGGAAGGAGATTTCACATCTTTGGTTAACATATTCCAGTGCTTAACCACTCTCATTTTTATTTTTTGTTTTTCCTTGTACCTGTCAGAATTTCCCCTGCTGCTACTTGAGGGTACTTCCTGTCATTCTATGCACTGTAGAGAAGCTAGAGTCACAGTCTTCTATAGCCTGCATTTATGTAGCTGAAGACCAGTTACATTTTTAGTCTTCTCCAGCCTGAAATGAGCCACCCTCTTTAGTGTCTCCTCATATGTTAAACTACAGCACCCCAGCCATGTGAGAATCTTTCTGCTGGACCTTTTCTGGTGCCTCAGACTGTCTTTTTTTCTGGGAAGGGCCCTTGCAAATAGGGACTAGAAAGGAATAATCACTTCCCTTGACTTCTTGATGCATTCTTGCTAATTCAGCCACACCATCACTGCATGGGAACACTGCAACCTCACCTAAATTCTTGTCTACCATCATCCCAGGCCATTTTCTGCAGTGCTAATCCCCAGTCAGCCAGAGCCAAACCTCTACTCCTGACTTATTTGGGACTGCACATCCTTTATTACATAGAGGTAATAAAGCACTCTAGCTAATTAAGAAATAAGATAATAAAAAAAATATATTTGTTTAAGTAAGTCAGCTCTAGCTGAGATTCTGAAATACTACCTCATTCTTGTACTAAGACTTTATCCAATAATTTCCTGGGTGATAAAAAAACAGAGAGTTTTCCAAGAGCAAATCAAATTTTTCTCCAGATTATAGATATGAAAATCCTCTAATTTTAATTTCAGCGTCTTGACAGATCATGAAGATCAATGATAGTAGGAAGTTTTGTTACAGAACAGTTATATTTTGTTAACTAGATTTTATAAATACAGATTATGTTTCCTAAGAATAGAAATTGCATTACTTAAATGAAAACTTAGAGTTTGATTTCAGCAAATGTGTTAAGGCAGATTTCAGGAGCTGTAGATTGTCTTGTAAAACATTTATTGGAACAAAGCCATGTGTTTGTGGTTTAGCTTGTAAAACCTCAATTTGTATCAAGCCAGCTGCTCAGCAACAAGGCTGTGCCATCATTTGCGTTGGTATAGCAACAAGTGTTTGGGAACCTGAATAATCTTCCTTCAAACAGCAGCACCTTGAAACTGTGTCAGTGAGAAAAAGCTGCTTTTCTGCAGGAGATGAGACCGTGGTAATGGAAAACCAAGTAAGGTAATGTGCATAAAGGAAAGACACTTGCACTGATTAGATCCATAGCTTTGACTTAGCAAAATGTGTGAAAGTTGGAAAATTTGCTTGAGTTACTGAAACACCTAAAATTTTGACAAGGAACAGCAACAGTTTTGGTGCTAGAGTTAATTCACTAGAAATTCTTCCAAGTGGTATCAGGCCAATAAATTCACTCAAGCCCATAGCTAATTCTTTCCAAATTGATGCCTGCCTGGAAGTACCTAAAGCTAACATGCAGGTTCAAAAGCAGCCATGTCATGAGAAATGAAAAAGTTGTACTGTAACTGTGACAACTTGTTATCTTCATCTTTCCATCCTGAGTAGAAAATCTACTTAAAAGTGTGGGTTTTTTCCTCCTCTCCAGAAATTCACCCTGCTGCTTGTAAAGGTGAATGAAGTTCAACTCAATGAAAAATAACTTCTTAGTATGGAAAGTCATGCTCAAGTTGATTTAGAGATGTCAAAATAAGAGATATGTGAGAAATAGTGGTGTAAAAAATTTTGTCTTCCCACATACATAATGTGAATCAGACAGGATACAGACAAAAAAAAAATGAAGGGGGGAAATTAATTTTTGAAAAACCTTTCTTTGATGATTCTAACTAAGAGATAAAATTATTTGCACATCCTCTTCTTCCAAATTTCTTAAGGGATTTATTAGAAGATATACTTAGAGATATTTAAATATCTCTAGTTATTAAAGATAAATGACTGAAAACTGTAATTATACGCAGTGAAATTCCAGGTTTAAAGAAATGCTCTGAAACAGTGCTTTCAAATCCGTTCTTTAAAAACAAAACAAACACTTAAATTGAAGTTGATTTGTGAGAAATAAGGGCAATATACTGTAGCAACATAGAATTTGCAGAAAGGAGCACGAACAGGTATGACAAACGTGGAAGAAACAACACTACTCTCTACAGCTGTGGCTGAAATATAAACTGAGCAGGCACTACGTTCACAAATCATCACTAAATACAGATTTATGGTCACATGCATTTTGTATGAGTAAATCAGGCCTCTTTCCCTCTAAACTAATTAGTCAACCAAAACCAATTCAAGATCTGTGGTCCTACTTCTGCATGCCTTTGATCTAAAAGAGTTAAAAACCTGACCATTTACCTAAATTTAAATTTTACAACAAAAAGTCAGTTGAATGACTTTTTGAGTTACAAAAGACTACTGCAAAGAAAACTTTATTTTATCCATTTACAAATAGAACTAATTTTCACAGTGGAAGTATTTAAGGTTTCCTTTAGGTAACAGCATTACGTTATTTAATAATATACATGTTTTCAGAAACAGAAAGATATGCTACATGATTTTAGTGAGTTATTCACATGCTTTCTCAGTGTCCAGTGAATATGTTCAGTGAATGTTTCATTACTGGCTTGAGAGGACCTTAGAGCTGCGTGTTAATGTGAGCAGAAAGAAACCATCTTAGATTGTTTGTCTGTCTTTTGCTTGGTGCTAGGAAATTGCTGCTATTTCGAGATATTCAGTCTTCAAGACAATTCAATAATCTCATCAAACAGCAGGAAAAATGAAATGTGCTGAAAATCTGAGGAGACTAAATCAAAGAATAAGCAGGAGAAAAGAATGCTGTTAGGAGTTCTGAAAAGAAAAGATGGCACAATATCTACTCAATCTTTGCACAAAAATATGCTCAGAAGACAGCATGAACCACTATTAACATCCATTTCACCATATATGTGGATTTAGGAAAGTTATAGTTCCAGTTGTTCAGTAACAGATATATCCATAAAATCTGGAAAGAAATCGAGTGAGAGAACAGGAACCTAAGAATTTCTTGGTAATTTTGTTGAACGTTTTATGTACATTTGAGTTCCAAATATTTGAAATGGAAATGTAGAATCGGGAGAGGATCCAATTAACTGGCTACTTCTGCTAGGATGAGCAGTGACAAAGCAATGTGCAGTATGAACCTTAACATCTTTAAATTTCAGAGTTGGTACTTCATTAAAATTAGTTCACAGTTCACAGCTCTCAAAGGATAATTTTATAAGAGGAAAGAAGGCTCACAAGCACTTATACCCAGCTCATCATGATGAAGAAAAATAATGAATTTATATTTATATTTCTTTGAACAGTCGTGTCAGCTATTGCTCCAGTTCCATCACTATGTTTGTTGAGCTTTTTGATAGGCAAGGAGCAGGTACAAGTTAAAAATAGCCTGTTTTCACTACTGGTTTAATTTTCAGCCATGAAATTCCCCATCCAGTTGATCACAACATATTAATAAGAAAGTAGGACAGAAGCAGGGCTTGGGGCTGGAAGCAGCCAATTCTTTTATTTTAAGAAATTACTTAAAATTATTTAACTCTACTTGGAGTTAGGCACAATTTGGCATTTGGAATGTACAAGATATGGAAATTGCTGTTCAAATTCAGCTTCAATTCTTCTGCTTGCCAACCTGGTTAAAATGTTTTCAGGTTGCTTATTTTCTCCACTAGTATTTTTCATCCCTTGAGATCTATCAGAGTAACTTAATCACATTATTTACCCTCTCAGAACATGATTAGGGAGAATCATGAAGGAGACAATTACTGGGTTTAAAAGGAACTGAAAAACAGAAATCCCATCCTGCAGAAAATTCCAAAATTAATTACTTTTACTTTTATTCCACATCAAATCCTCCCCTAGCTCACCCAGAAGGAAAAAATCATGGTAGACTGAGAAGCTATGTTAAATACTTGGCAAGCTAAGTTGATCTCTTAGAGACTGAAAGTGTGAATGAACAATAATTTTCCTGAAATACAACAGCAAGTGACCTAGATATATTGATTAATATTGATAAAACACAAAATTCAGACTACATTTTGGGTCAGTACAATGCAACACTTGTGTCATTTCTTAAGAGAAATGACACTGAAACTCTTCTCCCATGATTTTTTTCCATATGAAACCCTATTGCTATTATTGATGAAGAGGAGAGAGTATTAAGTAAAGAAATTACCCAAGATCTTACAGAAGAGAAGTGAAATTCTCTCACTTCTTTTTAGGTGATCAGTATAGAGCAATAAATTAGGGGGTTTTTTGATGCCTTTCCGAATGCCTAAATAAAATTTCACACACAGGCTCTTCCATCTGCTTTAGCTAAAGCATCACAAAGGTGTTTTTGAGTTTGAACTACTTGTCTTATAAATCTTTCAGAATTCTTCAGGAAGAACTGAAACCCTCCAAAGGAAGCTTGAATTTTTACCTATCCTGATTTTATGTCTATAAACCATATGCAAGGCTCTGTTACTTCATGTGGTGCAGCTGAACAGGATGTGCTTTACCAGATCCAAGTAAGTGACTGACAATGTCTTCTTGGGGAAAAGTAGTTCTGCATATCCAGGCAGCAGCACCTCTGTTGTTTCATGTTGGGCCTGTGCTCTCTCATACTCCTCTTGCTCCATTGTGAAGAACCAGTCTCTGTCTTCTTGGGATGGTATCTTAGGTATTATGAGTGAAAGTAAAGAACTTTTTTTTCTCTGTGGTTAGTGTGAAGATATACTCCTCGAACATATTTAATGTAATCACATTTCCTGTGATTTTTGATGCACTTTTTGAAGACTAGGAGTACATAGCAAATAGTAATTCTATTATTTCCAGAAGACTGAAATAGACTTGCCTGCTATTAGATATACAGTGATATTTGTTAATAACTTAAGACTTCAGAGGAAGCTTGGTTAAGTCAATTTTATTTTCAGGAAGGGATGCTGTTGTATCTTTTCTACTTCGTCTTTGATGGGAGGTGATCCAGGAAAATACAAGAGGTGTCACAAGAATGCTCCTACTGAACAAGTGAACATTAAAATTAGGTGTTTTATTGAGGTACCGTTCCTAAATATTACCAAAAAAAAATAAACATCAAATGTTTCACTATATACAATTGAGAATTAAACTACAGCTCCATGCTGGAGAAAGTACAGCTAGGCAAGAACCACAGAATCACAGAATCATCAAGGTTGAAAGAGATCTTCAAGATCATCTAATCCAGCTGTGAACCCGGCATCACCATAATCACCCCAAAACCATATCCCCAAGTGCCACACACAGATGCCTGAAGAGATGTTGGCTCCACCACTGCCCTGGGCAATTTATTCCAATGCCTGATGACTCTTCCTGTGATTTTTTTTTATCCTAATATGTAATCTGAACCTCCCCTGGGACAATTTGATGCCATTTCCTGTCATCCTTTCGCTTGAGACATGGCAGAGTAGACTGACCCCCCACCTCACTGCAATCTCCTGGCAGGTGATTGTAGAGAGAAATGAGGTCACTCCTGAGCCTTTGCTTCTCCAGACTAAAGAACCACAGTTCCCTGAGCTGTTTTCTAGACCCTAAAGAAACTGTCATGATTTCAATCTTAGCTTTACCAGTGGTCAATCATAAGTTTCCAAAGGTTAATAATATACATGCTTTTCCAAATACTCCTGCTGTGATTTCATTCTGCAGATTGAAAATAGCAAGAAAGGTAATGTTGATATTAACTCAAGCTTCTTTGAGCTCTGATCATGTGGTACAACTCAGCCAGTTTGCCTGTGTTCATGAGATGAGTCGAGCACATATCAGCGCGCAGAAGTGTTTAACCAGGCACACCCTCTGTGTGAACCAAGCTGTAACGCCCCTGAGATTGGCAAGAGACTCTCCACTGCAACACTGAATAAAATATTCCTGTTAAGTCAGAATAGCTCTGTAAAATAGTATAAACCCCATTAATTTCAGTGGTGGGCATCTGTGTGCTGGAACAAGGAAATTAGATGAGCCACTTACCATACTG